>NC_087515.1:116094678-116432110 GCF_963921805.1 Phalacrocorax carbo
CCTCTCTCATGGGTAAGCTTTTCCTCTACATGCCTCACCAGTCCTGCTATGGTGAGCACCCTGAGGATGCTTAGGATGCTGAGGTTGCTCTGAGAGCCTGTTTACTGAACCAGATGCACAGAACAGGAGAAGCCCTTCCTTTAGTCCATACCCAGTGGTCAGGGCACTGACACTGGATGTGGGAGATTTGTGTTCAGTTCCTTTCTCCACACAAATGAGATGAACTTCTTTATTACAGTCTCTTAAGAGAGGGTTGTCAACCCTAGGCTGCACATACTCAGTGCGATGATGCTGGACACATTTTGGAAATTCAGTGGGGCATCACAACAGTATTAGCTCAGTATTCTCACTGCTGTCCTTTGCTGCATCCACAAGGCACTTCACTGCTAGAGCGTAAGTGCATTAGATGTGAGACATGATATGTGCTTTTCAAGAGACATGTGGACAAACTGAAGAGTCCAGAGGAGAGCAGTGAAATTGGCAAAAACATCATCTATGAGAAAAGTCTGAAAAGAATTACATTATTTAATATAAAGAAATGAAGACTGAATAGTTTGCATGTATTAAAGGCAGCCAGTAGCAAAAATGTATATTTTTCACTACATCTATTGTAAACAGAATAAAAAGGCAGAAAGGAAGATTTAGGTTGGGAAGAGTTTAAGTGAGCACTGAAACAAAATTTGTCAGAGGCTGTGGTAGCTTTAAAAAACGCTTTAGACTAATATCTGTTGGGACTAGTCTTAGCTGTTTCTGCATTAGGACAGTAGTTTTATCATACTATGCATGTTATATGATCTCCGAATGACCCTCCAAACCCATCTGTGTGTGGTCTGTGGAATCCTTGGACTACGAGTTATCCTGAATTTAAGCTTCAATGAATGCTGTGATTCTGAAGTCCTCTTTGTGGATCCATTCTTCTCTGACTTCCCACCTGTAACCAGATGATGAAGGGAAAATACGTTAAAGACTATGTATGATGCTGATGCTAAGTGTCTGGGGCATCGGCTTTGGGATGCCTCAGTATAAGACCAAGATGGGTTGTTTCAGTCACAGCCTTCTAATACGTTCTTGTAAAGCATTCAAAATACTATGGGGTTAATAACATCTGAAATAAGTACTTAAAATAGGTGTATCACTACCTCAAACATCAATGAAGTTATTCTTGTGAGCCCTGTATGGGGTGTCTGTATTGCATCTCTTCACTGGGTAGTGAGATAAGGACAAAAATGAGTGACTTTCTTAGAGTCTCACACAGGAAGCTTGTGGCCCAGCACAGGAGCTGAATATAGCAATTAAGCCACAAGCTTCTCACTTCCTCTCTAAATCGTTTCTAACTCAGCATAAAGCAACAACATTTCTTCTAATGAGAGAGAGATGATTTGTTATTGAAGTGCTCTTGGGATGCACAAGGTATCAGGACTGTCTCAACTGTGTAATCTGGAACTGGAGTAAGATTTCTTCTTCGGAATAAAAAGACCATTACTAGATTTACAGGTATTTATGAAAAAGAGGTCTAAAACCAAAGTGAAAATAAAGCCTGCAGCTGAGAAGCCCCGACTGAAGGCATGCTTAATCGAGTGTAATAAAATGAACTCTGAATTATAATTGCAGGTGGAATTCAAAGGTTGGGAGGTGAAATAAACAACTCAAGAGAATTGGAACAACCTGTCTTTAGTGGACTGGCATGTTTACATGCAGAGTGTGCTACCCAATGATTTTAGTAAGCAGCAAACAACTGCCACCATAATTTATATGCATTTGAGGCCCTTCTCTGGAAAAAAGATCACTTGTAATTCAAAGAGGAAATAGCAAGCACTTGCAGGGCAAGAGGAAAAGGATCAAACCATACTCACGTTGCCTGTACATCTAACCAACTGAAAACATTTACCAAAACACATTATAAATTAGTTTCTTTCACACAGTTAAGACTTCCCTACAAATTCAGAACAATCTAAAAAAGTTTGTTCTAGAATAAATAAGCTCTAGAATAAATGGATGCATTATAGGACAATAAGGAGAGGCTAAACAAGTGATTTTTGTACTCATCCGGAATACAAGGTGACGGTCACCTGAATTTAGTTAGCTGCTATTGCATATAGGGTGAAGAAAAAGGTGTAAAAGTTCTGCTTTACTTAAGCAAATTGTGAATGTAAGAAAGCGACATGGCTTGCTAATCCTTAGTTAAAAGAAAAGCCTTCTGAAATATTACCCGTCAAATACTCACAGAAATGCTTGTTTCACACACACAAAAAAATATACCTATCTCTATGTTATATATATAATAAATATTTAGATGGATGCTTCCAGGATATTGTGACTTTCATATGCTAAAAAATGGCTCTGTTTATTAATTGGATTCCTAGCTACCTTACTTAACACTAAAACAATGACAAACTGCTGTTGGAATAAGGAGAATAAAAGATAAAATAAGCCTGCCAAAAGCAACAGGCTCTTTGTAAACATCCATTTCAAAGAAACAGCAATTAACATCTACAAAATTTGAAGGGCTGGGTTACAGAAGGCGTACTGGAAAATGTTCTTACAAAGGGATAGACCAGGTTTTGTAAAACTCAGAATGGCTTAGGTTGTCAGTGTAAAACACTCCAACGGAAATGCACTGTATGCATCATTTGTCACTTGAAACTTGTATAAAACAGAACTTGTCCAAAACTACTAATGGAATAAACGTCATTGAATAAGCTCTACTGATCTGAAAATAAAGTGTTTATATCATAGTCTGCAAAACTATTTGTTTACACATGTTCCATTTATACCTTTTCTAGTTATGGCAAGTAGTCCAGTCTGCTTCATAGGAAATTAATTTGTACAATCTTATTTGCTCTTCCCAATACATGCTAAATGTTTTATAGGCCTTTCATAATACAAGATTGAAATATGCTTGACAGATTTCATTTAATATGTGATCTATGTTGACCATTTCAGCCATCATGAAAACTCAAGTCATACAGAAAAGATTAAGATGAGTAATAAAAATAAAAAGTAGAAAGCACATTGTAGATAGCAAAGAGTTATTAATTCAAGATGAAGTTGGTGTCATAACAGCTGCAGGATTCTTGCTCTCATGGAAAATGTTATCTATCAACTCAGTGTTTTGAATATTTTTAGGGGTCCACCACTATTTTTATATTGATGTTCACATGTAAACAATTTAAATCTGCTCTCTAGAGATTCAGTTATTAAAACAAATCCGTTGTGGGAAGAAGGTCTATAACACAGACAAATTCTTTAGTAGGTGCAAAAATAACAGCAAAATTTTATGCTTATTTGCAGAAAAGACTTAAATAACACTTCAGTGTTAAATCTTCAAAGAACTACACATACATTAAGTAATTGGTCTATGTACTTCTGCTTTGTTGTACAATAGGCAGAAATATTTGCATCACCTGCTCACTGATTATGTTTTTTTGACAATGTTTTGGACCAGTAGTTAGGTCACAGCAAAGTAAAAAGAACAAGTAGAAAACATAAAAAACAGGCACCGAGATGACTAGTTTTGAGAATTGGATCAATTTCTAGGTCTTATGCCTGTGAATTTAGGATCTGAATGATCAATGGAGTTGTACAAATCCATCAACCATTATCTTATTTGCAGTGGAGTTCAAGCCTGCCAAGATCAGACTTAGTCCCTGGTTTTCTCAGGAAGTGTGATGCAGGGATGTTTTAGTGTTATACATACCAAAATCACAGTACTGTGAGTGTATTTACTAACTTAATATACACCTAGGCCAGAGAATTGTGTCTTCAGAATTCTGAAAGAAGATATAAGAATTCAGACCAAAGAAATACAGGCGTTATCATATTTTGGTAGAGCTGGCTGGGAAATAAAAATGATGCTTCTGAGAAATGTCTGGTGTTTATTCCTATCCCAGTATAGAAAACAAGAACCCAGGAGAGTTCAACAACTGAGCAACATATCTTGGGGTAGGAGAAGGTGGAGATATAGTCCTACTTTCTGTCCAAACTAATTGGCAACAAAATCTTGAAACCTCCACATTCTGGATGAATTGGCCTGACCACCAAATTACAGCATCAGGACACTGCAGTGAAAAGTTGTTTCTTATGAGACACCATTTTCTCTCTAAACAAGCTAGCTGAATACCAACAGTTATGTCACCCCAGGAAAATAAGCTCAGGGTCTGGAATAAATAAATGAGAGCCATTTTCATGCTGCTATAATTATGGAACTAGCTGCAGCCCTTACTTTGCATGTAGACATGCCTTAACATCTGCTTCGCACCAGGATTTCTCCCAAGGCCTGGAAGACTTTCCTATGAAATGCCCATTATAATTAACATTTTTCCATATGCTTGAGAACGTCAGGCGCATGAACTTCTACATGTTCACTTTGCAGCCTTCCAGGTCAGATAATTCTTCAGTTTCCTTTGAGTTATTGTTGCTTTGGAGGGAATTAATAGCTTTGAATGGGATATTTTATAAAAGCATGTTTTATATATATGTCATAAACAGGCAGATTTCATTATACTGTTGGACTTGATGATCCCAGAGGTCTTTTCCAACCTTAATGATTCTATGATTCTATTAATAACATGTTTGTCTAAAACATTTTTTCCAAACTTCTTGCATAATGGTCCTCTGTGAAGGTTTTTGTTGTGGTTTAGCCATGGTCAGCAACCAAGCACCACACAGCCACTTGCTCACTCCCCCCTCGTGGGATGGGGGAAAGATTTAGAAGAGTAAAAGTGTGGAAACTCATGGGTTGAGATAAAGACAGTTTAACAGGTAAAGCAAAAGCTGCACACAGAAGCAAAGCAAAACAAGGCATTGATTCACACCTTCCCATGGGGTTCAGCCATCTCCAGGAGAGCAGAGCTCCATCATGCATGATGGTTACTTGAGAAGACAAATGCCATCTGTCCGAACAACCCCTCTTCCTCCTTCTTTCCCCAGCTTTATATACTGAGCATGACATCATATAGTGTGGGACATCCCTTTGGTCAGTTTGGGTCAGCTGTCCTGGCTGTGCCCCCTCCCAGCTCCTTGTGCACCCGGCAGAGCACGGGGAGCTGAAACAGTCCTTGACTAGTGTGAGCACTACTTAGCAACAACTAAAACATCCCTGTGTTCTCAACACTGTTTTCAGCACAAGTCCAAAACACAGCCCATGCTATGAAGAAAATTAGCTCTATCCCAGATGAAACCAGGACAGCTTTGTAAGAACAGGTTAGGCAAACCTTTGTTGACGATGGACCAGATATTGAACCCAATAGCCTTCCCCCTGAATTTAATAACAGAAAGAAGCTGGAACTGAAGAAGCTATTGCAACTTTCCTTCCCCCTGAGAAGAGAAATTTTATTAATTTTGAAAGGAGGTATCTAGATAACACCATCAAAAACCTGCCCATGGTTCTCTGCTGAAGACACATATATTTAGTTCTAATGTTGTTTATTTCTGTTTTCCAGTAGTCACTGTAATTTAGTCACTTCAATAAACAACTATAAGAACTATTAAGTTATTGCTACAAGTCATCATACCACAAGTGTAGTTAAAGTCTGTATGAACAATTGTTCTTCCTGCACATTACAGCTTGTCTATACTGTGTAACAGTTTATTAACTGATCATTTTGACTGAGTAGTTTAGCTTTGGTTCTAATGATGCCTAAAAAGAGGAATAGTCTGTATTATGGACTAAATAACTGTAAAAAATGAACCCATAAAAATAAACCCATTGCTCCTTTCTGGAGCATGAGGAACTACTAAAATAAATTGTCACTATATTTTAGCTGGAATATGCATGTAAGAGCCCAAATACTGGAAAATTATTACCTTCAAAAAGTTCAAGACTAAACTTGTAGTTTTAAGTGTCTGCTAGTTAGCCTGCATTTTTTCCAGTGTGTGAAGCAAAATGCATAGCTGTAAAAATGCTCATTCAATTACAATTTCTATTATTCTGGGGTTTGAAATTTCTGTCTTTTTTTAATTACCTTTAAAAGATGTAGTTAGTCATACAGTTCTACAGCTTAATACATATTATTATACTTATGGACTCTGAGAAACTTTGTGAATGGAAGAGCTTTTAAAACATATTTTGGGAAGAACATAAAGCAACATAAAGAGATGAGAGGGCAAGCATGAACAGAGACACACAACAAGAAAATGGTCAAACAGCAGAGACTAACAGCAACAGAATAAGTTTTTGTTTTTGCTGGGATTTGAGAACTTCTCAGGAAAAGACAACCTAGTCAGGACTGTCAGTCAAGGCTGGAGGATGTCCTGGGACCAGGCATCATGGGGGTTTGCCAAGCTACAGGGATGGAATAAAAGTATAGTGAGTTTAGTGGACCCAGCATGTGGGATACTGGCTTGCTGGCATGTCTTGGGCCATGAAGAAGATGTGAAACTCTGCTCTTGAACAATGGAGTTGGTGTACGGTGGCTTGCAGCACAATGGAGAACAACCTGTTCTTATTGATATAGAAGCAGGACAGGGTAAGGAGAAGCAGGAACAGGGATGAGCATCCCATCACTGATTCCAACATAGCTGGGGGAGCAGTAGCTGCTATGACTCATGTGTCTTGTTGACAGATAGTGTGGGAAGGGAATTCTCAAAAAACACATGCCACTACTGAATCATCTTTTTGTCTAGCAGCTTCCTAACTGATCACTGGTGTAACAATAGATTAAGATTGCTGTCTTCTGACTAAGCATAAGTGTTTACACCTCAATATGCAGTTGTGCTTCCATATTTATCTTCTTCACCAAGACATCAACAATTTTTTTAAGTGTCCAGTAACATCTACCAACCACATAGAGGTTATGAGAGATGCACCTTTGGCTTACTCCAGAGATGTCCTTCAGGCTTGAAAAAGTCCTGATGTCAGATAAGTTAAACTTAACGTTCTCCAGTGCACCCCTGATGCTTCCATTTCTCCTCATGTCACCTGAGCACACCCCTTATTTTACTTCCATATCCTCAGAATGTAAGAGATAGTTGTACTACGGCTAGTCTGTAGTCATGTTGGTATGGAGTGGCCAGCTAGAAAGAACTTGCTGGTTGTTCTGCATACAGACCAAGGAGAACAGCGCTGACTTGGCTTGGCAGTCTTTCTCTCAGAATCAGTTTTACTTACTCAGCAGTTCTCACAAAATAAAAGGAAATATGAAAAGCAAGAACAATATTGACTATCACTAACCTGTCAACATTTCTATATTGCAGGCAGAAGTTGTCATAGCAAAGATCGTCCTACTATGTTAACATTTTTCTGGCTTACACCTGTATGGACAAAACTCTTTATGCTGTTGCAGGTGTTTACCTGAGGGAAACAGGTAGCTGTTAGATTGCTTATGGTTCTCAAACATACTGCTCATTTCTTCAAACATAAATATTTGAAAACTAGTATAAATGCAGGTGATAAAATTTTTCATGTCTATAGCTAATCTTTATTTTCTGAGTTTTATTATCTTTTTTCCCTATGACATTTTACTAACCAAGAATTTATTTTCGAAATCTTAGATATTCTGCTTTTTAATCTATGGAGTGAATGTTTGTACTATTCAAACAGTGTACTTCAGTCCTTAACTGGGTAATTATCCTTGATATAATGTTATATAAGGGATGTGGTTTTATGCTACCTACAATCTGCTAGCAGAAAAGTTGAAGACAATTTGTATCAGATCCATAGTTTATTTTTCTCTGCTGAGTCCATTTATTTAACATTCTTAAACCTATGCCAAGGATGAATTTAGCCCTATATCTTTTACATTGATTTTTACAAGTATTTCCAGACTTCAGGCACAGTCTAACAAGATGATGATGATGATCATTGCTAAGGATGTTTCTCCTCAGCTCATTCAGCTGGGACTCAAATAAATTATGTAAACATTTCCCATGGCAGCTCCCCAAGGTGTACACAAATGCTAATCTGGAGTGGTATTTTTCAATATTTTTTTTTATGTTGGGACTTTTTTCATGGAATTAATTTAATCAATTTGGATAGAAATTGCCTTTAAAACATGGGAAGTTGTGGGTACTTTCAAGTGTCTATTTTTGGATCACATATGAAATAGGAAAATAAACAAAGTATTATGTTTATATTTAAGACTCATATAGAAATGGCTCATAATGGCATATGTTAAAGATGATGAATAATTAAGAAAACTGGTCATGTAATTATTAGAAGAAACTGCACATTGTCTCAGAGAATGTAAATCAACAAATTCAAGTCAGCCACAGCCAGACTACTCCAGCGATTTACTCTGTTGCTCTGACAAGACCTCTGTTCTGCTGCTACTGCTGTCTGGTTCCAGAGCAACACACACTCACTGTGAACTGGCCCCTAGGGTTAGTCCTGTCCTACATACTATTTATGAATGCAGTCCAGCATTTTTTTGCTAGCCTGTGTATTTCCAAGAAGACCATAGCTTTTCTGTTTTCAAAAGGTGCCTTGAAATAATATGTTGTGAAAGTCAGAAAAAATCCCTATAAGGTCTTCAGAGAGGGCAGGAGTTAAAAAATATCTTTCAAACAGCACTAAGATTGTATAATTTAAAAAATCTCAGACAGCTCCTCTTTGTCATTTGGACTGCACATTCCATGTGAATTATCAGCAAGCGGCAAGATTGTGGATATGTTTTTAGAAAACGTGCAGTAATTTTCTTTTTCAGATCACAAATAGTGAGGCGGAGAAGCAAATAGGCAGTGATTGATGGCACATATTTTACAGATATATCTGAGATTATATCTTTAATTAAAAGCATAATTCCTGTCAATAATATTCATCTTCCTCTTGAATTTGCTTGTCAAAAACATGTAATGGTGGTATTTGGCTGGACAGAACATTAAATAAGTAAAATATGTATTCAAATATTTATTGTAGTTTAAGGTTTCTTCCAAGACTACCCTTTTTACCATGTCTTCCATTTTTCACAGATGCCCTAACCATTATCATTAGAAGACTTCATATTGCATCTTAGGCCTCTCACAGTAAATTTTTGGACAATGAATAAAGGAATTTCTATTAACTTTGAAAGGAGAAGGATTAGCGGTCAAGCTTTATTGTCTCCACAAATAATTTTATTGACATGACTGCCATAAATGGTTGGCCTGTATGATTTAAAGATCAGGAATGGCATAATTACATATATTTCAGATTTTTAACTAGCTGAGTTTACAACAACAGAGGCTGATGATATTGAAGGTTTAGCCATACAACAATGGAATAAGCATAAGAAGTCAAACCTTGACTCTTAACTCTTTATTATTTTGAGTTATGCTCCAGTGGTGCAGCAGAATGAAAGTTCTCCACTTGTTGCTTTCTTTATCATACAGTTTGAAACAGTGGCTAAAATTCCCACCTTCCTTTCCCCTGTAAGTCTGTGACTGCAACAGGAAACACTGCTGTTTCAGAAGGGAAGGCAAATGTCTCTAAAGTTCAGGTTACTGTATCTTTGTTAACTCTTTTAGCAAGCTACAGAATTAAAGCTGATTTATTGTGTCTTACTGAACATTGTGCCCAATCAATGATCTCTTCTTAAGCAGTATTTATCCTGCTGTTGTACCACAGTCAATTATCCATGCCTGTGCTGACCCCCTTTATTCATTTTAAAATTCACTTCTGTGGTAATGCAAAGTGATGCCAAACTAGCCACAACTTCTGTCTGTCCCCAGAATAATTATGGCACTGACAATTTACAGTAATCTCTGCTGAAATTACCCAAGGCATTCATTCTTCAAACATTCTGGCTACATCAATATAAATTAGCACAGGAATGGTTGAAAGCCAACAAATTGGGTCCAAATGTTTAATTTTATCCACACATTTCTTCACTGGAAGGCAAGATGGCTTCAATTTTCCTCAGCATTGTGGAGGTTTGAAGTTCAGTGTTACTTTGGCAAAGAGGATTCACTGTTTTGCAGTGTTTCCAGGAAAAGTTAGACTTACTGATTCAAAGATTTCCTTGGGAAAATGCTACACCTAAACTATGGGAAGGTGCGCTGGTAGAGGGTAGGTGACCATGAAAGGAAGAGGTGAGAGTGAATAAGGAGCAGACGTGAACAAGGGCAGTAAGGTAAGGGATGCCCAGACAAGGAGAAAGGGGCTGCCTAGGAAAAGACCCCGTGGGAGGAACATTCCTAGAGAATATGGCATCCAGGAATAGAGATTGAACACACAGTGGGATGTAGGGAGAAGAGAAGTATAGGGTGGCTCAGGAAAAATAAGAGGAAGAGTAACAGAGGAGTGACCAGGCACAGGAGTATGGGCATCAATGACAGGAGATGACTAAAAGAATACTAAGTGTGAAGACTTAGGCGAGGAGGAAAGGGAAGACAAGATTATGGGATTGCAAAGAAAGAGCCATAGAATAGCATTTCTCTGGGTAAGAAATGCTCTTTTCATATCATATAATAGGAAAGTATTAAATTAATCAAGGCTGTAGAACTTAATCATGCTCTTCAATTCCCTCTCAAATTCTTGAAATCTCAAACACAGCAGAGTCAGACATCTTCCATTTCAAACTCAAGTATATGTCTCTTTCTCTTGTAAACATAAATTAAGTGTTAGGTCATCTTACACTGTTTATTTCCAGCTGTACTCCTGGTGTAAATGCTTTTATGTATTTGTTAATCCCAGTGTGGCCTTCTGCACTGGCTCACAATTCCTCTTGGAATAAATCCAAGATACACTGTATTATGTATGCCACTTTCAGAGAAAAACTCTTTACAGCTGGAAAAAAAAGAAGATCTCTTTCAATTTGTGTTTGAATTCTTCTGTCTTAATTAGCTTTGTGTAGTGTCTTAAGGAACCAGATTTTACTACACTTATTAGCAAGACAGACTGCCTTATCAGCATCATTCTCCGTATATACTTAAGCATTGCTGAGCTCTACATTTTTATAATCTGCAAGCTTTCATTTATTTTAAAGTTTGTTACAATTATATTATGTAAATTATTGAATGCAAATGTTATATTATCAGTTAAAAGTGCCAAAGTGAAAATAAAAATAAAACAAAATGGGAAAGGGTGAGGAGGAAGAGATAACAGGAAAAAAAATAAAACAAATTAAATAATGTCCTCAAAATACATATTTATGAATACTAATCCCTCTGTTAACTTCTTTTACACTAAAGACATTGCTGTATGAATGATGTAGTAAACTAACATGGATAATAAATGTAGTTCTCTGTTTTATTCTGACATTATTTCTACAGCATCACCAAGACTGTAGTTTTGAAGACAAATTAAACCACAGCTATAGACCAAAGATCTGCAGTTTACAGGCCTTGTTTTTAAAACTATATATGTTTAAATATAAACATCTAAAAAAATTCCACTAAGTGGAAGTGTCTGAGCACATAAATTCTATTAAAGTCGATAGGATTAGACAGTTAGGGCAAGAACTGTAAAGGGATTGACTAAAATTCACGGCCCTGAGAATTCACAGCCTTGAATCTGACACCTAGAATATGCATATGCTAGAAAATAAAACAGCCCAGGCACGGTTGTATGCTAGAGTAGCCAACTGGCATGGCCAGTGTTCATGTGGCTAGGCACTCTGTTGCTCTAAAACAGGCTGGCCACATCCAAATGTCTATTGGCAATGTGAATCCCTAGGCAATATACATGAACTTTTTAAGAAGGTGCTTTGAGCACTTTGTGTGAGGGACAGGGATCAATAATAGGTGATCATTTCAGGTGCCAGTAGGACGGGGCACAGGAGCACACAACATAGTTTGCTGTTCAGAGATGGTCCTAGAGTCTCTGTGCAGTTAGGCTCTTCTGACTGGAGATCATAAAAGAAAGCATGCTTTGTGGGAGCTGTGTAAGGTAATCAAGGGAAAATAGAAAGATAACTTCATTATGTTTAATTTATTTTTCTGTCTTTGGTGTTCTTTGTACTACATTTTGTCAGTTCATTGCTTGGATCCCGGCTTTCACCAGCAATATGATAGCATTGTAATGAATTTGTAGGCTTTATTCTCCTCCACCTGACCATCTATTTTGCACTCAGGAAGATGTTTCTCAGGCTACGGCCATCCTAGTATAGTAAAATTCACCAAAGCCCAGCTCCTGGAACTCAACCAGCCACTTCATCATATTGTTAGCATGGACTGTGACATTGTTTTGGTCAGCTAGCTAGCACTCTCCCAAACAAATCCTAGGCATAGTTTGGGAGCTAACATAGCCTAGGTACCATTTCTTATAGGCAGTTTTAATATTGTTGCCATGATGTGGAAAAAAGTTTAATAGTATGGAAAAGGAGCAAACAAGCCAGTCTTAATAATCTTCGAAGGTCAGATGTTATTCCTTGACAACTCCTGGTAAGGTAGTATAGTTCCAGATTTAGTACTAGATTCAGATCTTTTTATCAGATTACTAGCCAGTACGTTATCCCTCCTTTGTTGGGCTAAATCTCTGTAGCTCTAGTGTATTTGGAGGCATTAATCTGTAGCTTTCTTTAAAGCTTCCACGCAATTTGTTCTCAACCTACACAGATGAAGACTGAACTATATTTCTCCCAAACCTGGAAACATCCATTCCAGGGCCTACAATCAGCTCCTTCTCTGACTGTACCTACCTCCTTTCTATGGCAGCCAAAACTCTCCTACAAGATGCCACTTTCTCAACAGTTTTTCCCAAATGAATCTTCCTAGGTGTTAGACTCTAGCATTACTTGTTCTGTGAGCTTGTAATTCTTCAGGTTTTGTATTTCACTTCTAATTTTTGGTCCTCTTTCAAATCTCTTTCCTGTTGCCAGCTGCTGTCTTACCATTGAATCATTGTGTCCTACTCCCCTTGAGATTTATCAGCTGAGATTTATCAGCTGAGATTATCAGAGACTTGTCAGCAGACCTGGTTAACAGGGGAGGTCCCAGATGGCTGGAGGCTTGCCAATGTGATGCCAATTTACAAAAAGGAGGATCTGGGGTACTACAGGCCTGTTGGCCTGACCTCGGTACTGGGGAAGATTATGGAGCGGTTCATCTGGAATGAGCTCACCTAGCAGAGAAGGGCAACAAAGCTGGTGAAGGGTCTAGAGCACAAGCCTTATGAGCTGTGGCTGAGGGAACTGGGGTTATTTAGCCTGGAGAAAAGGAGGCTGAGGGGAGACCTTATTGCTCTCTACAACTACCTGAAAGGAGGTTGTAGTGAGGGGGATGTTGATCTCTTCTCCCAAGTTACTAGTGATAGAACAAGAGGAAATGGCCTCAAGCTGCATCAGGGAAGGTTTAGGTTTAGTATTAGGAAAAATTTCTTCACTGGAAGAGTGGTCAGACATTGGAACAGGCTGCCCAGAGAGGTGGTGGAGTCACCATCTCTAGAGGTATTTAAAAGATATGTAGGCGTGGCACTTCAGGGCATGGTTTAGGAAGCATGGGGGTGTTGGGTAAATGGTTGGACCTGATGACCCTAAAGGTATTTTCCAACATTTATGATTCGATGATTCTATGATTTCCAGGTGACTGCTAGGTCTGCACACAACACAGAAAGAAAATTATCCATCCCTATTAATCAATTAATTAATTTTCTGTCATGTGATGATAACTTTTTTAATATTTAGTGGGCTAATTTTATTTTCTTTGCTGTGAAACAGTAGCTTCTTTTGACTTCAAGATGCAATGTAGGACAGATTGAGTCTATTTTGTCCCTTAAGGAAATTTTTGACATTGTAGTAAAATGCAGAAGACATTATTACCAAAAGTTCTAACATCACATGTAAAAGCGAATGCTTTCAATTTAAAACTGTTAATGACTTTCTTAGAATAAAAATGTAAGACATAAATTTCTTCTAAGAAAAAAAATGCAACAAAATGAAAATGCTTCAAATATATTTTGCCTATATATTTAATATTTAGAACTAAGAAACACTCAACAATTTCCCTGCATCAAAATCTGACTTAGATCAAACAGTTTTTTCACTTGTGCAAAAAAAGCAATATTCAATATTAAGGAACCACAGAAGTAAGAAAAAAACCCTTTTGATTCTACTTTCAGCATTTCCAAACTATTACTCCATTAATTGTGATCACCAGTTTATGTCATTTAATGTGACAACTGTGTTAACCCTCTAGGTATTGACTTACTTACCTTATAGTGCTGTCATTGACAGTGGAAGTCCTTTAGCCCTTTTAGAGAAAAATATTACCACTGTTCTTTGAGGAACATGGCACTTAAACTAGAAGTTCCAGGAGGTTTATGAGACAACTTCTACAAACTTCTTAACCAAAATCTTTCATTTTTATGCTGAGTATCGAAATGTTCAATAACACAATGACTGATGATATCAACCCTGTGTTTTTTAGCAGAGAGAGATAATATAGGTGTGTTTTCACTCATGTGAAAAAAGATATTCAACTGTTTGATTTGAAATTGCATTGTACTCTATTAATCTCTGGTTGGCTGGACTGATATTAAAGTAAATTATTCCTTTCAGTAAATAGTGGTCAGAAAGAAAAAACCCAACATTCTAACTATCCACATACAGAAGCGTGTTGTTGCAATATAGATACATGTGTGGATATTCTTGCCATTAAAAAACTTGACACTTAAGGGTAACTTGAATAAAATTTATGACCTTGAATCTTAAGAGCTAAACAAATAATCAAAGTGATAGAAAAGTGTCATCACTGTGGTTGATATTTAACTTGCCATAAAAGATTAAGGAAAATGCTATTGAGTTAAAATTAGATATGTATTTGGAAGTCTGGCTTCAGATGAAAAAAAGGGTGCTTATCATAATCACCATCAATATTAATACAATGAATAGTAAGATACTGGAATATATTAGTATGACTTTCCTTGGTCTGAATCTCTTTAAATTGTTTTGGATTGTCATATAACTGCTTATATACACTATATATTACATATATGTGTTCATGTTATTCACGCACAGAACCATCACACATCTTTTTAAAACTTAATTTAAATCATCTTCTATATTAACAATAGCTAGCTGATCCTGAACCAAGGCTAGACAAGGGAAAGGATGGTAGATCTTGGGAAAAGAATCTCACTCTCTTTATAAAATAGGCTAATTCCAAAGGCACTGCAGACTGTTGCCTTGATCAACAACTTGGGACACTCTTAAGTTGAAAACCTACGGAGGCAAAAAGTCAAAATTTTCTAAACCTCTCCCCAGAAGATTTGAAGTGCCTGGTCTGGGCACAGTAGCTCAGGGATTCAGCCACATGCAGTGGGGAAGCTCCAGGTGGCCAAGGAACTCACAGGTTGTCATGTCCACTGCACTCCAGGTATTTCTCTTTCTGCACTTTGATGAATAAAATGCAAACCAAGGTCACTGCTTTGTTAAATAAAACCATGCAAAAGCCGATGTCATCCATTTATTTAATGAGAGACAGACTTCCCTCCATGACTTACACCTACTGTGACATTCTTTTTTTTCCTTAAGACAGTGTAACACCTGCAAATTTGGAAGAAGTTTGTGACTGTAGGAGTTGGTATTGTAAGAAGTTAATAAAATGACAATGGGTGTCCTAATATTCAAGTCAAAACAAAACTCTTCCATGGGCCCTTGGCTCCCTTGTGTGAATTCATAACCTACAGAAACTCATAGACAACATTATGAAAGATACTGAAAAATCCCTAAGACATACTGGAGTTTTTTTCCTGTATGTTACCTATGTATTCGAGGGTGGGAGAAAAGCAGATGGATATTACTGAGTATTAAAAGATCAAAATACAAGTCTTCTACTGGTGTAAAACTCTAAACTTACTTGGAGAATGTCTAAAAATGTTATTGATTGGAGATTTTTTGGGACAGTTTAGGCAAATATCTGTCAGGGATATCTGGTACTAAATGTATTTACCCTCCCTCACTGTTCATTGGATGATCTCTTGAAATTCTTTCTAACCCTTTCTTTTTTGGCAGACTGTTCAACAGCCACTTTCTGTCTGCCACCCAGTTTTTCATTCACCGTTTCAGACAATGGTGGGCCTTCAGCAAAGTGAGGAAATTGGTGAGATGATCTTTCATGTGGGCTGGAACAAGCTTGCTATACAACCTGAATTTTTGGACTGTTGAGACTTCCTGCACAAACAGCTCCTGAAGGTTTTTGGAGTAAAAACTTCCCTGTTTAAAGATGTCAGAGAATGGCAGAGCATATGTGGAGTTGTAAGTCGTTTTAAGTCTATGACTCAGGAAAAATGTGGGCTGTATTTTCATCCTATGATTGGAACCAATACAACAAGCTAAATTCCCTGGTGCTCAGGGAATCTGTTCTGGTCCAGGCCTTCACCTGGACCCTCACATGGGGTTGTACTCTACTGTTGCAGATTAGGAATAAATGTTAATCACTATCCTTGACACCCAAATCTTTTATGTGTTGTACATACTATTGTTACACATTGGATACAAAGATTTAAAACGGTCATTGGCATTTAACTGAACTGGTAGGGTCAAGGCAGAGCTCAGCCCCCATTATTTCAAAACTATGGCAATATTTAGAATCCTGTCTGATAGAACCATTTCTCTCAGCCAGGGCCATAAGCCAGTGTTCAAAGGCTATCTCGTGCCAGTGACATCAGTCTGTCAGAGAGAACACATTACATTGGATTCACATAATTTTTCATATCTTCAGGCTAAGGAATGTAATAAACAAGACAGAGTAATACAAATTTTTAAATGAGACATGTATCATAGCATAAAATTTTGTGGAATTCCCTAGAGGGGAGCACCAAAGGTTGACATTATGGGTGAGGATGACAGACAAATCTTCAGATATGCAGAGACTATGATCTATGTAACTTCTAAGGGCCCACAACCCTATCAGAAGTATCCAGTCTAAGATTTCTCTATCTTCTTTTATTTCTCAGTGTTCTACTTAAAACTTAGCAAATAGGAAGAAAAACAATCTATATTGTGAATCTGTATTGTAAATTCTTTTTACAAATTATTTACAATTATTTTTCAAAACATCTAAATTCCTGTCTTTACTAGTTCAAAAATAACAAAAATATATTTATATTAAGATCAAACAGGCAGATGTTTAACTGGAAGTGGATTTAAGGCTGGTTGTTCAACTACTGTTGAGGAAGTTATACATCTTTTCCATAGCAAGTCTTCATGGTCATTAGGACCCTACAGAGCTGGTAACTGCCCTTATGCTGCACAACCTGGAGTGTACAACAGAAAGTGAAGCATGGACCAAAAATATGTGGGTAGGCAAAAAGACAGGGGAAAGACATGGCAACCAAAAAATCAGAGGCTTTAGCAAGGGTTACACTGGCTATATACCTGAGTTGTAGGTTGATTAAACTAATTTTTACCAATAATAACATAATTTGGAACATATCGCTTACCATTATTTGTTAATATATGGTACCTGGACCACAGCAAAGTTAAGCTTTAAGGAGAATTTTGATGACTATGGTCGCTTTAGAAATTTTGACCACACATATGGCTGGATAAGAAAATGGTCTAAGAACTCTGGGAAAAGTGGACAACTGAGTGATGAAAAACTCATAATATTTATAGAGCAGAGGGGATAGATAACTGATACAGAAACTGGAATGCCCCAACAGAATATTTTTAAACAATAAAAGAAATCCACATTGCTGGACTTTGATGAAGTGTGATTAAAACTAGTCTGGCCACATTTCAGTATTCAGTCTAATGATAATAACTTGTAGGTGGAAAACAGATAAATAACACAGTCTATAGAGTATTCATTTTTTATAATCATATTGTTAAAGATATAATGGGCTAAAAATATTAGCCAGATTTATTCTGAAGGCCAAAATCTTGCATGTTTCAAGGTTTTTTACCAACTGCATGAGTTACTTGCCTCACACATTTTATTCATACCAAATGCTATGAGACAATTACAAAACAATTTATTTTGAAAACATTGGAAGACAAGTGCAACCTATTCCTAAGCACTCTAAGTCACAAACATTAATGAAAACTGCTGTACAGAAAGGGCAATTCCATTCCTCTGCAATCCAGGTGTACTAGTTAAGCAGCTTGAATTTGCTAAAATATCACTTTGCTATATGATTTCAAATCCTCAGTGCTTATTTGTGAGAAATAACTGTGAATTTCATGAACATAATGAGACATCTATGTCAAATAAAAGGCATTAATAAAGTAAGCGAGGCAGGTAAATAGTTCAGAGGGAGTTAGCACAGCCTTCTGAGTTCTCAGAGTGCAGAGCTGATTTTACAAAATTTTAATCTTTTTTGCAACCTTCCAGCCAGCTTTGCTTTGAGGGGAAGAATAACAAGCTCGTTTTCTAAACTGAATACATATATATATATATATGTATTTTATATGTATATATAAAGCTACTGTCATTCCAAGTTTTTCTTTGTTTAGATAAACATCTATTAATAAAACAGACATGCATAATAGGCAGATGAGATGGACCTTTGAAATATTATCTTCTCAGACATTTCCTGAGCAAGTGAGGGCATCTAAATTATTAATGTTATCAATCTCCTTCAGCAAAGGAGATTTATTTTGCAACTTCCAGCAACCCTAATCAGCTGAATTTTTAAATACCCAGTGTTTCTGTATTCCTTTACTGTTTGTTTTCAAGTGTTGATTTTTTTTTTAAATACCACAAAAGAGGAAAACAAATCACATCATATATTAACCCATAACCTTTTAAGCTACAGAAACAGACAGGTCATTTTTTTTTTTTTTTAGTGTTGACATTCTGCATGTGTAAGAAAAACTTATGTATGTAGATTTCTCTCACAAGAGCTTCAGGGCATAACCCAGACAGAGAAGCCATCACTTTTCCATTCTGCACCAAGGCTGCTGACAAAAGAATTGTGCAAATGAGCCTTTAAATCCTTAAATAGTCACTACACAATGCATGAAAGAATGCAGCACAGGACAAAGGGCAATATTCACAGTTTATCTCAGGGTGATGGATCTGAATCGACGCATGAACATGGGTTTGTTACGGGATGGAGTAGGCCGCAAACCCCTACTGAGAACCCAGTGGCCACAGTCTGTAATGCAAACAGTCAGGCTAAGTCCTTAACAATTAGGGTAAATTGAACTGGCCATTATCTGAACTTCAACTTGTTCTCATGATTGATATGGGAAATGAAAAGTTGTATATATGTCTACAAAGACTGCGTGTTTTCTTCTTCTGACCAATGCTAGGAATTGGTAGATTCATATTTTAATGCAGAAATTCCGATTTGATATTTCCATTTAATTAAAGTGCTAGAGCTTACATTACATTGCAATGAACCTTATCAATATTGTTGTTTTTCTGGAATTTTATCTCTATATGACACGTAAAAATGAACTCACAATACTGAATTTATACAGACTAATAACAGATAATCTATCCGAACTCATAACCTATATGGACAAATACCTGTTCATCTGACATCCTCCACACCATCAGTCTGTTGTTAGTCTGTGTAAATATTATTAGTAGCTAAAGAGTTATGTGTCTTGGGGCATTCAGTACTTAAGGAAAATCAGGGTCCTTTAAAGAATACATATTATGTAGAGCATTTATGAGTATAAAAATAAATGCGCTTTACTTATACTGTCCATAACTGTTATTAAAGTACTTCATATTCATGTTTCAGGCTTTCTAAAATACAGGAAGTGTAAAATTAATCTTGAGGTAATGCATTATAGAGTGGCAAATGTTAACTCTTTAGTGCTCAAACAGGGAATGGAGGGGCTGGAGAGAGGGGATGCTGCACCCTGTCCTCTGTCTATTGTTCTATTTTTCAGCTCACTGCAGTAAGAAGGGGGAACATGACATAGCTACCTGTAAAATATGTGCAAGCCAAGCAGTCAAAGCATCCAAAAAGCACCAAGTGTACATGTACACTTGTGGTGAGGAAGGAATTCTCATTAGCTTATTAAAAATACTGGATTGAAACAATATCTTTTGATTAATATCTCACCTGTTAATATTTAGGGCTATATAAATTCAGGTAACATTCCAGGAAATGTGATCTGTGAAAGGGCATATGATTTCACATAAAGACCTGCACGGAGGCCACCAGGACAGCCAATGAAACACAGAGACTTCAAGAAACTCTCTTCAAAGCAACCCAATGTATTCAAGTATACACTGCATTCAAGTTGGATGGATTTCCCTTTTGTCTATAGTCATCAGAGGCAAGTGACATCTTGAACGCCTCAAGAAGATTAAATAGCAAAGCTCAGTCGGAAGCTTAAAAAAAAGAGAGAGAAAAGAAAAGGGCCAACTTGGCCATTATGGAGCTGGTCCTTTCTTGTCTGTGAAAGAGCTTTCAAGGAGTACTGTTGGAAGAAGAAGGCCCAGATAAAGAATACAATGATGTTAGAAAGGGAGAACTCCGAGTGGAACCAGAGGGTGTGGGTTGCGCTGAATGAAGGATTAGTGCAGCTTCACAGCAAAGAAAAGGGGAATCCTAGTCAAGATGAAAATGAGGAATTACTTTTTTTAGACTCCAGTTCACTGAGCAGCGACAATGCATGATGGGAGGTACTTGACATAACACTCTTCCAGGCCATGTTTGCTCTCCATGTGGGACCAAGAAAAAACAACAACAGTGGCACACCAAAACAAAACAGTTTTTAACCTAATAAACTTACTCAGAAATTCTTTTTGACAAACCTTGGGTTTTATTTACCATTGAGTATCTGCACATTGAACCAATCACACATGGGAAATTAGCATGCCAGATTTGCAGACAATGTGTCTTTTAACAAGTCTATATTTTGCAAAAGGCTCAAACAAATGCATTCTTGTTGCACATTATAAGAAAGGAAGATACTTTAAGTGATGAATTCTTCACAGTCATCAGAAATAATTACCTTCTGGAACATCTTAGGGCAAATTAGAAGGCAAGATGATACAGAAATAAAAGGCATTTTGGATTTTTAGCTTAAGTTGTGTGCACAGAAGTCAGTTTGATTCTGAGTTAGGGAAAGGACAGTGCAGAAGCAAGAAGGTACAATTTAATTGCATCAAGAGATGGGCACATATTTTGATTCAGGACTATTAATATTATTCTGTGAACCACTGACCTATTTTCCCACGTGTGAGGAAACTGTAGTCCCAGAATCACATTAGTAGTTATGACATAGCCAAGGGGGAAAAAGGGCTGGAACACAGGGTCTTTGTGACAATTTATTTTTTAATGTCATACAAACACATATGTCAGGTTAGGGTGAGAAGCAGCAGGTTAGGAGCACTCGGGACGTTGCCACATCCACATCACCTAGGGAAAGGAGCAAGCCAGGACTTCCTTTACCTGCTGGTGAAATCATTATGGTAATAGAGGACAAAAGAAACAAGCTGGTCTACCTCATCCACTTCCCTAAAGTGTCAGGAAAAGCTCAAGCAGCTTAGGATATTACAAAGTATTAATCTTGTGCAGAGACCCCTGCTGTCCTCATGAGCAAGGGACCCTTTGCTGAAAAGCTTTCTTCAGGGCTTGATGAAAGAGCTGAATGGGCAAAAAAAATGACCCTGAGATAATTCAGTTTCCTTGGCTACCTATCAGTGCTAGCAAACATAAAGTTTTACCAGGGACAGGACAGAAGAACCACCTCCCTCCAGAACCACACCAGTTCATGAAGCTGTTAATGATGAAGTTGGAGATTGCACCTCAGGAGCAGCTGAAACAGAACAGATGTGGCTACAGTAAAAAGGAGACTTCTTCCTAAAATGTATGAATTACCTGTGCTTGTTGTGAGGTGTTATTAAGAAAATCAATAAAAAGAGAGAATTATTCATGCTAGAACTGTTTGGCTTGACAGACTTAGCCATAAGAAGGCACAGAGGGGACATAACTATTCTCTAAAATGCACACTGCCAAATACCATGAAAGCATTAAAAATAAAGGAAAGGCTGGCACCTGGACAAATGAGCTGTGGCTGTGAATACATTTAGGAAATCAGAAGATCCTTTCCTGGTCTTTTGCCAAGAGTCTTCTAATAGTAATAAGAACTGAAAATGTAACTAGTTTAAAGGCTGAGCTGTATGTATTTATGGTATGACTGCTGCTGCTGTTGATAGTTGACTGGATGCAATGACCTAAAGCTGAGGGAACCGAACTGTGCCTTTTGAGCACACATAATTCTTACAGTTTCTGGAACTGCCCAGGGTATAGCGTGACATGGAGATTCTGGCATGAAGCCTGACAGTCTGCTCCTTTTCTGCTATACTCTCTATGATTGTACCTTTTTCTTCTTGCATTATCTGTTCTTTCTTTCTACTCACTGACTGCTCACTTCTAAAGGATATGGCGCAGGAGCTGGACAGTGACTACTGAGAAACCAAAAATGTAATAGACCACATGACTATACAAAGGCAGTCACTGCCTCTTCTGCTTCCTTGCACATGTGTGTGGTTGTGTGGAGCTGAGACCATGCTATATATATCTCTGGCCTCCAGTGTAAAACCCTGTTTTGTCCTTTTTATCATATCTAGCCTCTTTTTCTCTACCTTATTAATAGGAAGTACCTTACAGTCACCAGGTTCTGCATAAAACCAGAGAGATCACCTGAGTGTTTCACATGGTGACTGTGTTCAGGACTCAGAGCTTCCCTTTCATCCAATAGTTAATCTGGAGACTGATGTCATCAGGTACTGCATCAGTAGAAAGAATTTTAGCCTTCTGGCAAACTTAGGAAGAATTTATGATTTCACGGTGTCTACACACATACACTAGTAGACCTGTAAGCATATTTGTAGTGCATTGCTCTTGGACATGCAATAGTTCAGCCAGATGGGCATTGCCGGAGAAGAAAATTTTCTTTTATTTCATTATGAAGATGTATGTCTTTATAGTTAGTTTGATTGTTATTACTATTCAGAATAGGAAAAGCTAATACTGCTACTTGTTTTTTAAGACAGAGGATTGGATGCTCAGCTCTCATAAATGAGTGTCTCTACACAAAATGTAAATATAACTGGTACTTGAATGGGCACTCAGTCTTATTGTACTTATGCATAAATTCATTTTCTTCTAATACTTTTTGTGACGATAGCATGAACCTGTGAAGCTGCAGGCAAGAGATCTGTGTGTGCATGCAAGAGTACACTTTGAGGATATTGTATCCTTACACCACTGAAGCCATTTACTTTTTCATTGTTGGATAATCTGCCAGCTCTAAAAACCTTTTTAAGCAATATCTTTTTCATGAAAGAACTGTGAGATTTTTCTCTGAAAGTGATCTTTTTTTATAAATAAAAAGGTATAAAAACAGATTATATGGAAGCTAATCTGAAGGCACAATAGGGATAGGTAATGTGAATAGTTTTACTACTGGAGTGCCAAAGATTGAGTGGAGCTACTGTGGTTTCCAGAGCAGGGGCCTCACTCTGCACTGCAGTAAAGGAGCAGGTCTATGGAGTTCTGACATACTTAAAGGAAGCTGAAGGGACAGTGGCATCCCACTTCTCAATTTTGTACCCTGGTTTAAATATGTAAAAGAAAGATTATTGTTATCTTGTAAATCCAGATTATTTTTTCTCTAAAGGTTCTTATTTGATAGGGTTGCCCGAATGCAATGATCCTTTGTTTTACTACTCTCTGTGTTGCTACCTGTGTTTAAAGTTCAGCCTACTTTCGTACCCTTGTTGGTGAGAGCCAAAATTGCAATGTTGGCTGACTCACTGTGTTTCCCCTATGCAGTCTCGTCCCTGGTTGCCCCAACCTTCCCAGGCTTATGTTTGAAGGCAAAGATGAGTTCAAGAAGCACCTGATTCCCATTATCTAGAAAAGCATTTTTTCACAAAGATAACCCAAGATTTCTTTCCCTAATTAGAGTGCAACAAAGTATATCTTTATTCTTTACAGCAAACAATGTCAAGACAGGAGATGGCTGACTTGATTCCAGTTACTGTTGTTATAATCCATGAAACTATATTGCCTGCGGGAGAGTAATTGTTCCTTTTTCTCCTCTCTTTTTTTAAATGTATGCTTTTGCATCATAGCCAGCAAAACAATATAACAGCTGGTGACAAAGTAGTGAAAATTAAAGAGCACCTGGTAAATAGAATGATTTTCACACTGTCTACTTTAACAGTTTTCTTGCATTCACTCCAAAATATGGCGTAGGAAAATGAGGTTAATTGTGCAAGAGAAGTCTTACATTTTTAATCAGGTGTATCAAATGTTACGTTTTTGGGTGTAGTTTTTTTTTTTTTTTTGTAGTTTGGTGGTTTGGGTGATCCTGCATCATTGTAATGAAGGAAATTTGTCTTTGATGAAGGAAAAGCAAAGCCTGTAGAGGACAGACAGATGCTTTCCATATATGTCTTTCCTGAAGTTCACCCTCTCCTCCAGTGTAAGAAACATCTTGAACAGGAATGTAACAGATCAAGAATTTTAAATTGCACTGTATTTTCTTTAAATGTACCAATTATAACATCATAAAAAATGTGGCATATAGTACAGTTATGTTAATAATAATCAGCAGAATCAGAATGAAGAACTGGAGTTTTGGTCGTCTTTTTCTTTTTTGGTTTTGGCATTTTTAAAGGTGGGATAATTCAGCTTAGAAGGTACCTGAGAAGGTCATCCAGTCCAGCTTCCTTCTCAAAGAATAATTAGGTATAAGGTCAAATAATACCTTCAGCTACATTTGTCAATTTACCAGAAGAGGAAAACAACCAACATTAAAAATATTTTCTTGTTTTTCCACTTTAATTTTATTCCATTTCCTCTAGTAGTTCTACTATCAAAACCAGAAATCTGTATTTTTGTATTATATTCACACCTAAACAATTCCTTCTACTTTGGAATAATCAAAATCCTTTGTTAAGATAGCTCAAATTAGTCTGCGGAGCAGCATGACAGAAGTTAACATGACTGTTCTGACTTCCATTTGTAAGCACAGATAGCAACACAATTGCCAATTAAAATAGAACATATTCAAATTGGAATCATTTTATGGTTGATTAAGCTGCACGATATAACAAGCCATGTGTTGTTATGGATATTACCCTAGAGTTTACAGAGTTCCTCTGGAGGTCCAAAGAGTGCCTGTGGGGAGAAGAACTCATGCACTGGAAGTATCTTCTTTATCATTTTAAAGCAGAACTTTTTCAGAGAAGCTACTATTAAAGAAAATGTTTTCATAAGGTTTACTTATTTAAAAAGAAGCATAAAAAGCATTCTTCAAGCAGTGAATTTGATTCATTCCTGTATGCACAGATGATATATCTGTAGCAGTGGGAGGGTGCAGTAACCTTCGAGATGTCTTTCATACAGGTTACGGTAGTGGATTTTACCTCATGGATCTAAACAAGACACCGTATAGTGCTTCCCCAAGCCCCTGGCCACAAATCTTCCCTGTCCATCTTCACCTCTACAAAGGAGTTAGGAGATCTGGTGGTTTGTGCTGCTGTAGCTCTTCTCCAGTTTTATTTTCTGTTAGTATGGACATGAAACCTGGATTCTACTGCTGGCAGTGCAATAGAAATCTGATGTTACAAAGCAGATGTCTTCATTTAAGTTTGCTTTAGTTGGTGTGGGCAAATTAAAGCAGGGCATGATTTCAAACAGATATCATTAAGGTATCCTTTTAAGTACTTTTACAGGGAAAGTATCAACATAACTTCAAAAGGGCTAAGAAACAGTGAATCAGCTCTTTTGCTTCTCAACATGCTGAGTGAGTTCTACTTTAAAAACTAGTACCAAATTTCAATTTTTGATCTGAAGTTTTATTTCAGTCTGTGTCCAAAATGTCACCGTGCTGTTACTGCAGCTGTCCTTCCTCTGACAGGCTACAACCAGTAAATGTGTAATTTCCTCTGTCCATAAAATCAACAGGTAGGGGAAACTCTTGCCAAAGGGGAAGAGCCTTGTTAAAGCTTAATAAAAACTGTTGATGTTCCCTGCATGTACTAGCATGTCTGATCTAAAAATATTTATTTGAAGCAAAAGGCCTTATGTAGCTCCTGATTCTCTAGACAACAAACTACCTTTGTGAAAAAGTTTCAGAGAGGCACTATAAAAGCAACTACATGACTGCAATTGCTTGATATTAACACCATGATTGTAGCAACTAAACAGAAATGCTTAAGATGTTCTCACTAAGCAGTAATATTTTGCAGCTTCATTGACTGCTATGCCTTAGACTGGTATACAATCTGTATAGTACATTGCCATGCATTACATGCTATCTAACAGCATACTTACACTTCTCACCAGCACAAGCAGTTTCCCCCCTTGAACATTATTAGCTGCAGCTGACTCTCTCATTTTTTTACTGACGTTACCCTTCAGGAACTTGTAATTCAATCCAACCAACCCAAGCAGAATTTCAGAAGCCTCCTTACCTTCTACAGAAGGTTCAAAGAAAGAAGGTAAATTTTCAGGATAAGATGCTTCTCCCTTCCAAACCAATAGCTCAGGTTTTTCAAAATAACGGAGACACTACCATGGTATTTTAAGTCTTTGCACAGCTCATGGACTTTTTCAGAGCCATAAAGGGATCAATTTCACAGCACCGAAACTGAAGAATATGTCTCCATCATAGCTGACAGGCTCCAGGTGACATGGCATAAGCACATCATGCTCTGTGACTTCACTTTTCAAGTACATATATGGGTTATAAGAACTTCTTTAAACTGCCTGGTGGCATATCAGGTATACCAGGCCCTGGGTATGCCAGCGCACATGGATCCAGAATGCATCTTCTGGCAATGGCTAGTCAACATTTGCAAGTTTGATGGAAAACTTTGATCTTCAGAGTAACCCTCAAGAAACTGTCTCAACATATCTGGCACATTTGGTGTTGAAATGAGTTTACACTGCTTTTGCCTAAAAAGTTGAATTTCAACTCAAGAGCTCCTAGCTCTAGGCTCATAAGAATAAACTCTTCAATTCTGACAATAGTCCCTTTTATGTTGTTTTGCCAGAATAGACTTTTGTTTGAATAGTCCACACTTCTTGTATATTTTGCATTTTTTCTCTCCGTTCTGGAAGTAAAACTGTAAATCTAAGGTACAAGCCCAAGAGTGTGCTGAAATAAAATAAACGGAAAATCTAGGAAATTTTTTTTTTACTTTATGCATTCATCATCTAATTTAACTACCCTCTGGCTCATTTCTTTCATTAAGGTATTCACACTTGGAAGTGATTTGTGATGAGAGTATGTCCAGATGAATAACTTTTAACTAATGGACAAATAAAAATTCATTTTCAGTCATATTTAAATGGGTAAAGAAATAATTTCAAATCATAGTTTTCCCAGATGAAACGAGACGGAGATGACAAAGATATCCAAAGCATTCAATCTAAGTAAATCTCTGCATTCAGGACAAAGCTTTGAAGCACAGGAAAAAATTAGGACTGTCAGTTACTTTCCAGTAGGTTGACAAAAGCAATTCTCAGAATACAGATACAATCCTCCCACTCCAGCATATATGGATGGAAAGAAATGGATTAACATTGCATCAGTTGGAGGCATTAATGTCTCAGAAGTGCTTGCAGAAAATGGGCATTATCCATAGCTAGCTGTGATTGGAGCTATAACAATTTGCACAGGATGATGGTAGTTTCATGAGTCGCTGAATCTTTCTGTAAGACTTCTCAGACGCAAGGCATGTTTGGAAAAAAAATTAAAGAGGATCCTCTTGATAGTTCCAAAACAAGAGCTCTTACAGGAGAAAATCTATTTTCCGTCACTCAGATTCTGTCAGAAAAAGCAAAGATGGAGAGTGTCCAATCTGTGTCTTGAGTTTTCCTATCTTTAGGGACAATGGAAGAGGTCAGAGTAAGAACATATCTTTGTTGTTATGCAAAGAACATTTCAGGCAAGGGAGACAGAAGAGCTTCTGGATGCCTGGAGGTCACCAGAGTTATGGCCTTCTGAGGGGTGGTGGTGTAGCCACAGTAGCTGGAACAGTTGGCTGACTTGGCTGAGCTGGGATTGACCTGGGCAATCTAAGTATTATTAGAAACTGAGTTTTCTTTTTGAGAACATGGGTGCACATGGACACACACAGTCTGGTCTTTTGGTAGAACAGAGGTGTAATGGAGTAAATCAGCTTTTGGTTTATCCAGCTCCTGAAATCTATTATAAACCCACAGAATTTTCTAATATGAACTCAGTAAATTAAAACAAAAGAGTGGGAGTTCACAGCTGAAACAGCTGGGGAACAAAGAGTATTCAGGAAGATCTCAGTTTACTCCCCAAATGCCTACTTTCTTACTAATAGTCCACCAACTCTGAATGATGTAGCTCTATTCAAATGCAGTGCAAGGCAATTTCCTTGCATTAGGAAGCACAGACAGATACTTCTAGACCATTACGGATGGCTGTCCCTTCTGGCTTTCAGTCTTCAACAGTGGGGTCAATGGTAGTGTTTTGTTCTTGTGATTCCCTCAGTTTACAAGGAAAGGGTGACATTACCATTCTGTTTTAAAGTTAAAACAGTGAGAGGGTTTGTATCTGAAAAGCCATTCTGCAGGAACTATACTTGAAAGATGATATTGTACAAAAGGGGGAACCAAAATATAATATAACTTCATAAGTCTGCTTTTATTCAATTTAAAACTGTTTCCTGGAAACATGTAAGTATTTGACTTGAGAAACATTATTGTAGAAAAACACTATTAAAGAAATTTTTAAAGAAACTGGAAACACTGGCTCAAACTGACCTTCTAGGAGGACTATACATTCTTCTTTAGGCAATATTTTGATGGTAGCAGGGCTAAAACCATGAAGGCTGTTTACTATGGCCGTGGTGTCTTTGCTCAAATTGAAAAATCTGTCATAGTTCCTCTAGGTGTTTCAGAATTTCTTAAAAGCTCTTTAGTTCTATTTACTATTAAAGAAACGCCCCCCCCCCCCCCCCGCATGTGTGAAAACATTACTTCTAGTAAGAAAACATTAATTCTAGTAGGTCTAACAGGAAAAAATAGTGTCCACATGCTTTTATTTTTCCTTCATAAACACTACCTGTGAGTAGGCTTTTGTAGTGAATTAGATTCTCCAAATGGGTGTTAGGTAGCAGAATAGAAATCTGGGATGGATATGGCTAGAAATTTTCACAATTATTTCTTTAACAACTGTAGAAATAAATCTGCAGTTACCATGTTATTGGCTCATTTAGCGAGCTTTGACCTGAAGTTCTAAGGAATTATATGCAAGTTATAAAGAAGTCCAGCTCCACTTTGAACTCCTGGGTTTCCAAGTAGACCTCCACATGCATTTGGTAGGTGGAGCTCAGTGAGTTATATACTTTCTTAAGATAGATTGATCTTATTTGAGCCTTCATTTAATGTTAAGGCATGCCAAGTCTTTGGAGTCTGATAGGTCCTGCACATTATCAAAAGTTATCAAAGAGTTTTTTTGAATGCCAGAGAGGGATAGGTTTGCAGCAGTGAATTGAAGGTCAGTCAAGCACTACATCCATTCTGACACACAAACTTGCAGGATTACTGAAAGTAAAAGAAAACAAAAGGTTCTACCTGCTAAATATTTT
Source organism: Phalacrocorax carbo (assembly GCF_963921805.1). Lineage (NCBI taxonomy): Eukaryota > Metazoa > Chordata > Aves > Suliformes > Phalacrocoracidae > Phalacrocorax > Phalacrocorax carbo. The sequence goes on from NC_087515.1 coordinate 116,124,088, forward strand.
TGCTAAAATATAGCAGGAGATAGCTAACGTCCCATCCCAAACAGGATTTCTACATGTTTGAAGAAAGGCTCTGTTCTGAATGTTTTCCCACAAATGCATCGCGGTGGGACTCCACTGGCCAGTGCAGAGAATCACTTCAGAGTGTTTCTCAGGTTCCGATGCAGAAATATATCAGGGACAGATGTTCCACCAGGTCCCTGAATACATCTCTTGCTCCAGAAGTCAATTCCCCATGCCATAGTACTTCCAAAGGTAATAGCATAGGTAATGAATGACAAACCAGGCATTTGGCTTTTGATATTCCCCCACTGGCTATTCACTGCTTAGTTCCCTTCTGTCCTCAGGCTCCTGGGTATCTTACACAGACGATCCAACTGGTGTCACTTAAAGGGCAAAGAGATAAACCGTATGTGAAAAAGAATAAAATAACCTGCCTTTATCCCTTTCAAACAAAGGAAATCAACCTATAACAAAACAAAAAGAAGCGGCTTTGTAAATGAGACGGCTGATTCTCATTTACATTGCCTTACGTTTTCTGGACAGCAAAATAGACCTTGAAAGGGATACTAAAATATTTCCCTCTTTAAGCCTGCTTTTACTAAAATGCTATCTTCCTAAACGCTGGCAAAAGCTCTTTAACCAGTCAATTTAACACACATTGAGAATTTCTTTCCTAATTAAAAAAAAATTTAAATAAATTACTAAATAATGTTAATATTAAAATGTTTCGTGATACAAGAAGAGTGTGAATTTACCAGTAAGTATCAGAACAATTATGGTATAGCCTGACCTGTGAATGCATTTGTATTGTTGGAAGCCAGATTTCATCCCTGATGTTGTAGCCGTACAACATTTTAAAGGTACAAAACTCCATCCAAATCAGCTTAAAAATAATTCTAGGTTGTCCCAGATGGGAAATAAGAAATCAGAGGAATGAGAACAGTGAAACGAATCCATGCCATTACTATCGTTTTTATTATCACCTGGTTTTGGATTTTCAAAGCAGACTTTTACATGCACCGCTAGACTACACTGTGGCATCCCGTATTGATCTCACCCTCTAAAGCTTTCAAGCAGCCTGGAATCTTGTCTAACCTTCTGCGAATATATGCATTTAAAGGTCACACACATGATGTGAGATTTGCTTGCCAAAGGCATTCTGTGTGCTCATTCTGCAATGTAACCTGACAGTTAACTTTAGCCTGCTTGGTGCTGGTTTACGCTGGGTAAGGCAATGCAGCCTGAAGATTTAACATTAAACACAGAATCTTCCAAGCTGTTATAGCCATGCAATCTACAGCATTCCTCAGATGTGGTGATGTGGTGGGCCAGCTGAAGGAAGATAAAACAGCTAGTATGTTTAGCACGTTTAATAGCTTGCTGCTGTTGTTTTAAAATTGGAAATGTCTTTGTTGCCTCCAAAAGAGTATGCTGTTGGAAGCTGCTAAAAATGTTACTTTTTCATATAGATCCTGCACCTCTTAATATACTTAGGTCATCACAGTTCCTACCATTTAATGCTTTTATAGTGATCTAGTATAAGTTAGTTGTGGAGGTGAATGGCTTTTGTTAAGATATCCTTTGAACGGCAGAGATTCAACAAGATTAATGGCAAGAGTTGTTGATGACCTAACTACTCGCAAATTTCTGTCACTAAAAAGTGTAAACAACAGGAAAAATGGCAGAAAAAAATGAAATTAAAAAGCCTTATGCAAAATACTGCCAATTGGTTTCCTTTTTCCTTCAGGCAGCACGAAGACAAAAGCAGAGCTGCTCTACCTTGTGGCAGTTAGCAACTGATCCTTCTACATGCTCTGTAAAAAATATTCCACCCTTAAAAAGTATTAGATAATTTTAAGCTGTTTTATCCCTCAATATTATATAAGAGCAATTTTAATTAATTCTTAAGAGTTAAAAAAAAAGAAAGAAATGAAGATTTGTGTTTCTTAGGAATGCTAAGCTGTACAAAAGCTCTGGGCTTTGTTTTTGGCCTGTCATTCTAAAGGAGGTGAGGACGGATTATAATTGCACTGTGGGGCCTGAACAGAGGACCCCTGTAGGTAGAGCAGGCCTTTCAATCTTCTGATCAACGGAGCTGAAACAAAAATGCAGGAGGGCTGTGTTCCCACGTTCTTTGACAGTTTCCTGCTGCAGATAGCGTCCTTTTAAACCTCCCTTATGCTTTCATTATGCTGGTGAAATAATGAATAATTTGCCTCCTCCACTCTTTGATATGCATGGTCAGATATTATTGGGTAAGAAGCAAGAGGGACCTTCCTATAACCTTAGTCCAGTTCACACTAATAAAATGATTTAGCTGAGCATTCTTGGGAAGCAATTATTTTTCTTGAAGACAATGACTATCAAAAAGTCCCTAATGGGCAGAGGCAGATCAGGTCACCTCAGCTTTCCATTTTCTCCAACACAGGCAGTGTTTGGACCCTTAAAGTATGAGCTCCCTTCTGCAGTTTTGTCACAAATACTCAATCATTACTGTTGCTGAGTGTAGGGTTAAAAATGAATTAAGCTTAATTTTTATTTATTTGATGGTGCAGTTATAGACTGTGAGAGGTTAACTGTACTCTGACTTCTGTAAGGGAAGATCTTCAAAGGGAGAAATACACTGGAGAAATGTGAAAAGACACTTCTGTGTCTGAATAGTAGTGGTAAGCAAACATACTTCAATTCTCATTCTACTTTTTGTCATTAAATTATGCAGCTGGCATTCTTAAATAAAAGAACCCCAGGACTATTTTTTCCCCTAAATTAATACAGTATTAATGAAAGACAGATTTATTAATTTAAAACACTACTCTTTTTTTGAAGTTTAATGCTAGTTTAAGCAGATTAGTGTTATCCTTTTGTATCTTAAAAATAATCAACAATTACAAAATACATTGGTTGTCAAAAAAATAATACCCCTATTATATAATCTGGACTGATCCAAGATTCTTTGCAAACATCAGTTGAATTGTTCTCACACTCCTCTTGACACAAAGATCATGTGTATGTCCTTATTACTTGTGAGTTATAATGATTACTGTTATCATTACTACTTAATATTATTGTTAATATTAATAACAAAAACCATCAGGCTGATGGCATCTTTTAAAGACAGGTAGATGGCTTGAGTTTTCTAAAGACATATAGAGGACTTTTGTTCACACCTTCTATTATTGTAATGATATAATTAAAAGGAGTAGAAGATACGGGTCACAGATTCATTTGCATATCTAAAGTGTAACCTAATCCTGAAAAAAGCTAATACACTCATCTTAGGTATGATGTAACCTTATATTTTTTGATGAGAAAACAGAACTTCTAAATTATTTCAGTGAAGCACATAATGCAAAGTTGTGCAAGTATGGTTCTATAGTGTTAGTTACAAGCAAAATGATTGGTATAACAGAAGCACTGTAGTAGAATTAAGGCAACTTCTCAAGGCTATATAACCATAGTTCATACTGGAAGAATTATTAAGTTTTCCTACGGCTATCCTTCGCAATGATGTTAATGATCTCATTGAATATTTTTGGTAAAAAATTTGGCACAAAATGCAGGAGTTGTGCTAGTTCAACCTGTTGGCTCAAAAATGGATGAACTGTAAATTCAGATTCAGTTAATTGAATTTCAGATATCCAGTTGAGTCTTGGAGGTAAGGAACAATCACCCACCTTTCATGTGAATCAATTCCACCATTGTTTATTTAAGGATAATATTATGACTGTGCTCCTAATTTACATGTCTGCAAACCTAATTTCAGCTGTGATTAATCTGACCTTAAAGACTGATAAGGACTGTAGTGTGAGTTGAAAGCAAGTGATAGTTATGAATCACCCTAGGAAATATTTTTTTCAGTACAAAATTGGAATTATGTCAGTTTAAAAAGTGGTAGTAAAATATAACCTGGAATATTCCATGTATCACGGAATATCCAAAGTCAAAAAGAAAAAATAAAATTAGTATAAGTGCAGAGAATATCTTCTTTTCTTCCGAGAGAAGATTGAAAGACAAAAGCCAAGGTAATTACTCAGTAACTACAGTAGGGAGTAAGTATCATGGAGAAGAAATATTAAGTGTAGTCTGATGATAACCAAAAGTTGTAACTTGGCTAAAACTTGACTATTACTATCCATGGATAGTATAGGGATAACGTTAACTTGTTATCTTCCTTCTTTCAAAGGTGTTTTCTCTCTCTGATTAAATATACATCATGAAATGGAAAGAAAGAAAAGATCCCGGAAGCTTGGAATGTCTAAGTCCCTACAGTGCAGTGCACCACTGAGAGAATTTGTCAACATCTCTTAGACATGAGTGACATCCAAGTTAAAAACATCATGTGACATGTTTCCCACATGGATACCTTTGCATCACACTCCGTATATTTTGGTAACCAAGATTATTTTGGATTCAGCTAGCTTATTTCCCTGCCTGATGCTCCTAGTGTCTCAGTTTTTCACCCTGCCTCTCCCCTTCCCTAGATTTCTTCCTGCGGTAAACTGTTAATGAAGTAAAGTATGAAAAAGCCAATTAATAAATGTAGGGCAGTGATAGACACTATAAAATACATGGCATGGGTGCTCTCTTCACACACAGCTACCATGGTCCAGAGTTAAGAAAAAACATTACAGGTGGAAAAGGTACCCTCAAGAACGAGAGAAAGGACATACTAGAGGCAGTTGATTACAGCTGGTCAGGTTCCACCAATGCAGCAGGGAATGAGAAACACCAACCAGTCATAGGCACGCCACTCTTAACGCTACTGTGGTTACTTGAATTAATAAAGCTGAAGACTATATAGTTAAATTAATATGACTCCTGGTTAAAGAAAGGTTTAAAGTCTAACATGGTAAAATTAGGTATACCATGATATTTAAATGACCAGATATATGACACCAAAATTATGAGGTTTCTAATTATTGATTTCTGTGGCAAACTTTCAATCAACTATTTCATAACTGGAAAAAATAATGATTGGTCAGTGAACATGGTACAAGAATAAATAAGTTCCCTAATCAGAAATTCCTACCAATTTTTTACCTAGATTTGAGTGGATACTTGTAGAGATCAGCAGCAACACAGGCTGCATAAAGTCAGGAATCCACCAAACCCTGCCTTCTGCTTTGGAGAAATGACCAGGAGAGCAGTACATGCTTATTATTGTGCACCCATTAACCAACATTTCCATCCTCATTTGTTCAAGGCTAAAAAGTGATTCCAGGTCATTTTCTTTCCATTGATGAACAGCAGAGTCACAGTCACAAGAACTCTCTGTTTTGTTGTGATCACTTAAATTAGCAGCCTTTAGGAGCCTAACTGTGCATTAATATAACTTTTAGTCAAAGAAAAATTTAAAGCCTCAAAATCAAGGTGATCCATCTCTTGAAAAAATAAACATACGTTTCAGGCAGTCACTTGAAAACACTAAACCTGTAAACCAGGAAATGGTCACTGCTAACCTTTTACTTTAATATGGACTGAGAAATCAATTAACTAAATTTTTCTCAAGAAAAAAAAAAATTTTAAAATCACTAAGTGAAGTGATGAACAATAGAAAGGTCCATCTCTTTATATTTGCATTGGATAAGTTAATTTTTTTCCTGAGGGATTTTAAGAAAAGAAGTTTCCTTGAAAAATGTGTGAGATCTGATCCTGCTTTTATAATGAAAGGATTTTTTTTAAGATCAGTCCATAAAGCTCCTTCCACAGTGTTACATCTCTAGACAAAGTCATATCGATGCCAGACACCTTTAAAAATCTGTAAAAATCTTCTATATTGTCTGATCTCGCTTCCATTGAAGCACATCAGCTTCAGTAGTACAGTATTTTGAATATCCATAGCATCCATTTACTTTGGTCAGAATGACATTAAGTTTTATCTGACCTCGAAAGTAAGGAAAAACTACGTTCAATCTATAAGAAAAAGGTATAAAAATATTCTGATTCAGGTAGATCTTCTTTCAGCTACTACTGAAATAAATATTCAAGAACACTAGAAATAGAGAAATTTAACAAAGCACTCATGTTTTCTTCAATTTTTCTCTACATATCCATGTCAAAATTATTAGTAATGAGGTTATCTTTCCCTAGCTCCAAAAGTTAAGGCCTTTCTTGACTGTTTCCCATATAAGAAGCTATTTTGATCCTAACATTATTCCTGACATTCCTTCTAATATTACTGAGGACCAGGAAGATGTACTTCCAGAGTAAACCCAGATTTCTTCCCTGAAGACTGGCAGCATCTATTGTCAGATATTAGATGTATTTTTCCTTGGAAGAAATACTCTATGCAGGTAGGATATTGAGACTGCTCTTCCTGACATAGGAGTCAAAAGTGACTTCCAAGTGAGCACAGACAAGGTAGGAGTTATGATCCTTCACTGCCTACCTCTAGCACCAGGAGCCTGATATTTATTGCTGACCTTGAGCTGGCAGCAGGACAGCTCTGGGGGATGCCCTGGGCATGTCCGCATATAGAGATAGGGGGTTTAGGCTTAGCCCCTCTCCTATGTTCCTTCCTGTGCTTGATGAGGGCATCAGTTACACTAGAACTTTCTCTTCTTTCTCTGCAGCCAGAGGCCATCATTCTTAAGGGTCTAAGTGAAAGTCGTTACTCTTCATACCCCTTTGCATGGACGTGTAAACCAAAGTGTTCTTTAAAGTACAGTAGAAGAGTTTGGGTGGTTAAATCTGTTGGGATGATCACTCTGAGATATACACATCTTTTGTAAGCAGAATGTTGCAAACAATAGTCTTCTATCTGCTCTTGCATTATTTATTACCCGGCTGAATAATTTTAACATTCTTTCACTGCTCAAATATATGCAAAATCAGCTTTTGCCACAGTGCAAACCAGCTTCTGTCTGAAACATTTTTCTGAAACATTTTATAGAGGAATAAAATGTTTTAGGGAGGAATAGAAAAGTTTAATTCCCTGAGAGATGATCGACTGCAAATGTCTATATAACATGAACATAGTCTATTTCTTGTCTTAAAATACAATTCAACTAAGAAAATATGTTATTATTTAGGAACAGTGACTCCAGGCAAGATTTGTTAAAAGAGTTCTGTGGTGCTGTTAGAAAACAAAGATCATCTTCAGTCCATAGCAGGAGGAGAGCTGTTATACATAACTGCAGCAGAAAAGTAGTAAATAAATATGGCCTATTATTCTTTCATACAGTGGTACAAAAACTTGACAACTACTCAGTTCAGTTAAATCCATACTAGGAGGAGGTTGCCCAGAAAAAAAAAAAAAAAAAAAAGCACAAAAAACGAGATGATTTAGACAGGATCAGGTACCTCAGACATAGCAAGGTTGTTATCTATCCTCACTGAATATTTATCATGTCACTATTCACTTGACATTGATTAAGAAAAAGGGCAAAAAAAAAAAGCACAAAGTATTTGGAAGGAAAATATAGTAAGTGCACACTAGATAATATTATAAATATTAAGTAATACCCCTTGCTTTACATTTGTGAGTAAGGTTACATCATTTAGTGTTGCAAAGGAAAAGTCTCTGTGTTAGGCACTGGTGATGTGTGAGTACTAAGGATGAAATTCCTCTTAGGTGACCCAAAGATGCCACAGAATAACTGTGTCTATAAAATCTTTGTATGCTTTGCATTTTCCTCTTAGGAGAACTCCTACATTTCCTTTGTGTTCCTGACAGGTTGAATGCAACATGCCAGTGCACATAGACCACCCACCCACTGGCCCTGCAATCTCTGTGAATAACCTCATCTTTGGAGGATTCTACCTGTAAAACTCATGGTCTGGGTCAACATCTTAAAGTAGCTGCCAAACAATTAGTATTGCATGAGTTTGCAAAAACACAGTATGTTTAAGACAGCTGCCTCCAAGGCCAGGCCTTACTTAATGATAATGCAAATGTTTCATGGCATTAGTTATCATTCTTTGGGATGAATAAGCCCCATGAACATTGCGTAAACACACAAGTCACTCAAAGAAAACGCCGAAGTCTTCATCACCAATGTCTGCTCAAGTCAGAGGCTGACTGGTAGGACAGGGAAGTTGGTAGCCTTTCAGCAAAAGAGAAAATAAGCAAAGAAGGACCAAATTTGATTTAAAAGAAACTATTGGGAAAAGTCATGGAAGGAGGACACAAATGCTTCATAGGACTAACTTTGAAGTCTGAAAAAGATACATGTGAAATATAAAACTGTGTTTTATACATCTTTTATGAACACACTTGCGTGTACCCATATACGTAAACATGCAGGACCTTACAAGAGGTGCTTCGGGCCCTGAAGCAAACTAATAGGTCGAGAGAGGTTATCCTCCCCCTCTGCTCTGCCCTAGTGAGACCACATTTGGAGTACTGTGTCCAGTTTTGGGCCCCCCAGTTCAAGAAGGACAGGGAACTGCTTGAGCAAGTGCAGTGGAGGGCTACTGCGGGACTGGAGCATCTCCCTCATGAGGAACAGCTGAAAGTCTTGGGTTTGTTCAGACTGGAGAAGAGAAGACTGAGGGGGGATTTCATGAATACCTATAAATATCTAAAGGGCGGGTGTCAGGATGGTGGAACTAGGCTCTTTTCAGTGGTGCCCAATGACAGGACAAGGGGCAATGAGCACAAGTTGGAACACAGGAAGTTCCACTTCAATATGAGGAAAATCATCTTTCTTTGGAGGGTGCCAGAGCAGTGGCACAGGCTGCCCAGGGAGGCTGTGGAGCCTCCTTCCCTGGAGACATTCAAAAACAGCCTGAATGCGTTCCTGTTCCCCCTGCTTTGGGTGTGCCTGCTCAAGCAGGGGGGTTGGGCAAGACGATCTCCAGAGGTCCCTTCCAACCCCTACTGTTCTGTGATTCTGTGATTCTGTGAAATATTCCCCCACCCCATTGCCATCTCTCCTCAACACTCCTTCCTGCCCATACCTCCCGCAGATTCTCTGCTCTCAGCATCCCTTCTCCATGTTCTTTAAATTTTCCAAAAAGCACCAGAGGGAGGTTTTAAGTTTTTTATACATTTCTATGTATAGCTACCTAAATTTTTCCATATTCACATACTTCAACCTCCTCCACAGCCATGTGTCACTGTCTCTGTTTCCTAAAGGTCCTTGGACTCACCAATGCATCTGCTGTCACCCTTTTATTTTTTCCAGAGATGACAGCAGAATACAATCAATAGTTTCCCACTTGCTCACCATGTTGCAGGCTGACAAAAGACAACCAAAGCAGGATTAGCTTTCTCAGCACACCTGGGCAGTTGCTTGGAGTCACAGCATCTCCTGCACGTCACCTGCTAGTCACCACCCTTTCACAGAGGGGTGTAAGTCTCTCTCAGACTAGGATTGCAGTAATTTATTTTGTTCAGTTGGACTACCCAAGTTGCATTATTATAGAGAATAGTATTTTCAGCCTTCTGCTTATATTACTTTTATTTGGTAGATGGTAGTGGACTGTTTAAGAGAGTAAAATATTCAAAAATAAGAAGATCCATATTTTAAGTTCTCATTTTGTTCAAATCAGTAGCAAACTTCCTCTGAGTCCATGCAACCTAGATATGCAGCTCAGCTGAACGAGAGGATTACCATTGATAACAGGAATGTTTTTTTAATTTAACAAAGTAAGGATCTAGGCCCAAGGTCATTTATTAATTGAATATGGAAGGCACTGGAGTAGTTTAAAGGCTCTAATGACAATATGATTATCTGCAGGGGAAACATTTGTCAGTGTTTTCTTTTTCACCCTCTTTCAAGCCTGGGGGGAGGGGCATATATGTTGCATTGGCAAGTATTCCCAATGACAGACACAGAGGAGCAAGGAGATGAAGCAATTACAGTAGATGGAAGCCTGATGGGTGGGAATGGGGGAGGGGATATTCATTCTGGGTCTACAGTTACTGTAAGAGTTTAGGACAGTTTTCACATATTTATCCAAGATGGCCTTTGAAGTGTCTTGTGGGTAACAGTTGGAGGTCTGCTGTCGCTGAGAGTGTCAAGGGACCCTAAAGATTTATAGCAGAGCTTTCCCAGCAGAGGGTAACTGCTGCTACAGGAGAGAGGCTGAAACAGCTCTTTAAACTTAGACCCAACTTTAGCTTTTGCACTGTTGTCCCAAGAGCTGAAAATGGCACTAGTTACATGTACCTTGTGCTGGCTGAGTGGGGTCTGTAAGCTATTTCACCTTCTTTAACTGTAAGCCTCTGGGAGGCAAAATATTTTGTCAGTGCTCAGGAACCAGCAATGAGTTTTGGTATCTCCATTCCTGGCTCTGCAGTCCAAGACACCCCAAAGAGACTTGAATTCAAGAACACTCTGAGCAGCCTTTCTCTTCAGACATCTACATTAGATTTAGCTTTTTTAATCTTGTTACATTTTAACTTATGTGAATTAGCCCCACAAGAGGACTCATGGCCAAAATTGTCCATGTGTTAACTGCCTATAGGAGCACCCTATAGGCCAGTTTGGAGAGGATTGGGATATTGGTGTTAGTACAGAAGGATGGGCTGTGGTACAATCTGCCATTTTCCCATCCACCCGTATGAGTATTTAACATGCCAGACAGCTCAAAGGCTCATTTTCCAGGCTTGCATTAACCATCCTAAAAGGGCCATGATGGTGGTTTGTGAGCATCTGTACTGAGGCCCCTCTTCATAGTCAGTCCTGAGTGTGTCCAGTGGTTCCCCAGCCTTCCTCCCAGTGGATGTAGAGATGGGATGCAGCCTCACTGCATGCTGTGGCTCCCCATTAAAAACTCTGTGGGATCGGGGGTGTAAGTAAAGCCCAGCGTCCCTGACGCTTAACTTCTGCGGTCATTCATGTTTCTTTCAGTGTATGGTAAAACTCTGGCAGACTTTTCTTACTGAATAATCTTCTTAAGCAAAATCAAGAAATCTGCTTCCACAGGGTCAAGTAGGGCCCGAATATCAGAGTGAAGGATGAATTCTTCTGTTTGGTATGAGAGCAGATAGTGCATGAAAAAAGGTGACAAGGGGTCAGTAGGGGAACACACAGGATAAAATACTTTCATCTATTGTATTGGGGTCAATAGGCTCCCATCAGGAAATCTCGAGGCCAAGATTAATTACTTGTTGCAGTAGGTATACCATTGTGTTCTGGAAGACACTGTGGTGACTTTAGGCATCTTGCAGATTTCTGGTTCACACAAAGCTATCCTATATAAAAAAACAATAGTAGCTAAGAAAGTAGTAGTGGGTGGTGGTGAGATGCCTTTTAGCTCATTCTAATCAAACTCTTTTCAAAGTTACCTCCAGCTTGGCTAGAAGTGATGAGAAACTATTTGTTAAATATTATGAATTTCATAGCAATTCAGAATTACATGTCATGGTTATTATGTTAGTGCACTTTGCAACTTATATGACAGAACACCTTCTTTAAAAAAAAAATCCCCAAAACTGTCTGTGTACATTCCATTGGAATTTTTTTAATGCCTTGAATTCCGTATGTCATAAACTTGGGAGACTAATGTTTTAAAACTAAGCTTCAATACTATTTCTGTCAGGGTCCAAATATATGGTTCCCTTTAGAGCAATTAGACATAGTTGGTGTTTTTTCAATTGATCTTTTTTTTAAAAAAAAAAAAGTAGTAAAAAAATAGGAGCCCAATCCTATAATCTTTGTTTTGGGTTAAATTTTCCATGAAATTTAAGATTACCAATACTTAATTATTAAATTATTAGCAAAAATAAAATTCTGGTTGATTTAGAATAGCAGAATTGGGTCTCTATGCTACATGTATGCTTTAATAAGCGCTTTATTAACATTTTAGGTGAAGACCATTTGCATCAACTGATGCTCACTTCTTTTCCTGAAGATGTATAGTGCTAGATCCTGCACCATAGCTGATAAAATACCAATGACGTGTAAAAAGACCAAAAGCCTTACTTTTGTGTTTGTGACTGTGATTTGCTATATTTGTAAAGAGTTTGTAATTCGGAGCTACTTTACCATTTATTTTATTATTATATGTCTTCCCTTGACATATTTAAATCTTTAAATATAATTTCCAGTAAGTATATTCTGTAGTTGCTTATCTACTTAGGCCATAACAGAAATCAAATACACTACAAAAATCTCAGTGAATCTCTCTTAAAATATCAGTAATTTGCTAAATGTGAACTTGAGAAAACAACAAGAAAAATATCATCAAGTGATAAAAGAAAAGAAATTGCAAAAAATCAGAGTTCAAGACACTATACTAGTTATACTACGGCTCGTCATTTGAAGTCAAAGCTTAAGATGTCTTATAATTTAACTAAAACATTCTATGCTACATGTGACTTTGAACATGTCTTTATTGATAGCAAAAAGAAAAAAAAAAAACAAACAACAAAACACAAATAGGTCCACAAACTACTTGCTCATCTTGGTTGAATGAAGCATGGTCTTATTGTTCATTGTAAGCTCTGATTGAAATTTCCCAATGGCTAGCCATTTGCAGTTGGGTGTCTGGTGTCTGCTAAATTATGAACTTCTGTTGCTACTTCTTTTGCCATCAGAGCACTGAAAGGGGCGTCTGGGTCTTTTTTTGACCCTGTTTTCACAGGTGTTTTGAAAGCTTTGTAAAACTTCTATTTCTCTGTCAGATTGATTGTCACTGTTCAGGATGTTCAAAAGTTAATGGGAAAACCAAACAGAAACAAAGATAAATTATTTTCTAATGTTAACCTAATTTTTTAAAGAAAATCTAGCTAAAAATATCAGAGTAAGACAGAATATTTTCCTGATTTCCCAGTAAGTTTCACACTTCCTTTCTGTTTAGGATATAGCTTTTCCTGCATGCTTTGTAGTGAAACCTGATTCTTGCTATTGTGCTTCGCCTAGTGCAGGGATTAAATCAGGATGTAAAACACCATCCCTATTAAAGGACAGATGTTATTTTGCTGAAGTCTCAGTCACGTTACTGAATCTGAGGCCCATCCTGGCCTCTGTTTGCATACAATAGCCCCACAGGACCATCTAAAGTAACAGAGATGTGGAATTGTATTACCTGAAATGTGCGGAGGAGTAATGGAAAAAAACAGTGAGGACTTCATGGAGGTCTTAGTAATTCTGGACTTTCACACAGTCTGGTAGTAAAACATACCTGATTATTTTCTATGGCACAAATGTACCATATGTGGACACTGAACATATAATACAAGCATTTCAACATGTGTAAACAATTATTTCTTTCCTATTACTCTGCTTGTTTGTCTCATTAACATTAGCCATGCACCCTTCCTTCAGCTATTCTCCAGCTGTGGGTGGCTATGGACTTACTGGGTAACCCACTGGTTGACTTACAGCCAAGTTGAATTGCCCTACTTTACCAGACCATTGCTGGTAATTGAGAAGCTGTTCTGGACTATCTTAGTTCTGTGGAAGGAATTCTATGGCCTTCGACATCCTTTAAATAATACTTTTTAAAGTTTTGGAGGCAAAAAGATATTATTAGATCAAAACGTTCTGTATGAAGTCAGCATTTGCTAGCCTTTGTTTGCTGCATAATCAAAGTTGTGATTGATATATAGCTTAACCCTCCTTTATAATTTTTAATCCTCTGTTATATATTAAATGTGTTCAAAGGAAAAAATCACATGCGTTTTTGAACCACTGACTTTGATAACACTTTTTTTACTTACAAGCTGTTATTTAGCATCTGTTGTGGGAAAGAACACACACATTCCTAGATATTTTTCATGGTCTAAAGACTTTAAGATACAAAAAGAGTGACTGTACTCATATTAATTTTTCTGTCATAATGCAAATAAAGAATGATGTGTGCTGGCTGGAGCTGAACAAATAATCAGTAGAAAGTAATGTATTCAGCGAATCCTGCTTCTCTCTGTTTCATATTGATCATGGCCATACCATGGCTCTTTTCTGAAATAAATGAGTTATTCTGAATTATTTACTAGAGTCTACGTTAGGTAGATTTTTGGCTGCATGCCTCAAGATGCATGTTTACATATGTGACTGCAGAAGCTGTAAACTGTACAGAAGGCAGCTGTGCCTTACAACTCCATTATTAAAGCTTATTTTATAATAGCAGCTATGCCCAGGTTTAGACAGTGCCACACAAAGCAGTGCAGCACCTAAGTATTAGATAACCCGAATGGGGGCAGAAACCACAGGTCCAAATAAGATACTTAAAAATCCTGGACACAGTTAGGTGAGCAATGGCATTCATAACAGGATGACATGAACAAGGTGATGTCTAAGCTAGAGAGCAAAACATGCTGAAGAGAAAAATATTTAAAAGCCCTCTTCTCTGACACATTCCTGCAGCAAATGCCCGGATGAGCTTTAAGACCCTCAGCTGGAGGGTTGTCTTACTGTTCGCTATTAAAATAGAGACAGAGGGAGAAGCAGAAGTGTAGCACATACCCACTATAAAATAAAATATCCATAAAAAGGAAAGGCTTCCTTCAGCGTTAGGGTTTCAAACCCATCTTTCCCTCTCATCTACATTAATAAGAAAAAAGAGGGTTATGGCAGAAAGTGTCAGCTGCTATGTCTTTATGGTGAAGGTAAATATCAACTCATTGAATATAATGTCAAGTTGACAGTTTTAATAGAAAAGATAATATCAGGTGTATGTTTAATACAGACTAAGGTAATGGTTGTAGAATTATTTCTATGCTTACAGTCCTATTAAAAAAAAAACCAAAACAAAACCAAAAAGCAAAAATCAAACAACCAATCAAGATAAGAAAAATCACATTCACATTGAAATTACTAAGAAGTACTCAGTGACACAGAAACTGACTTGCAACCTTCTACCAGCCAAGCGAGCTGAGCTAACTTGGCAGTATAAGGGAAGGTAGAATACTGTATAAGTGCATGTGGGAGGCTAGTGAATAGAAAAAGAGAAAGTGTAGGAGGAGGTGAATCTGTTATTTTGCATTTGGTATAAAAAAGTTTTCTATTCTGTCACTGCCTGTTTAGTACCCTAGTAAGTGTGAGGCAGGGATTATTTCTTTCTGTTCATAGGCTGTTCTGAACAACAAATAATCCTGTGTTAAGTAGATGCTGATTTTCCTTTCCACTGAAAACCTGTGAACCAAAGTCATCCGTGCCAAAATGAATACCTGTTTCCTCAGACTGACACTAGACCCTTTATATTTGTTCAGCTGTCAGAATTTAACCTCGTTCTTTAAAGAGGGGAAGGACCCTGGGAGCTTCTGAATTGTTAAAGCTGAGGGTCATGCTCTAAAGTCTTATGACTTCTATTATAAAGGGCATTTTTCATATTTGAAAGGGATTGACCAAAATCTTCCTGGGTTAAGGCACAGCTTGTATAAAGACTGTGAGGTCAACTTCTGCTCTGAGTTATGCCAGGGTAAATCTGGGATAATTTCATTACAATCGGTGGAGTCAATCCAGGAACATAATTATCTTGTTGTTTTGGGTCATGTGATGCCTATGGAAAACAATGGGAATTATGTGCATAAACAGCACGATGACTGTGTTCTCTATAGGTAACTGTTACCAGGACTGATATTTAACCTGGCAAACATAAAAGACAATTTGACATAGAGGTAATGTTATAGAAAACAATAATATATGCATATATACATAACATCTGTCCAGAAATCAGACACTCAGCAAAAAGCTATCCAGACACATTTCAGTTTGTTTTGTGGTGGTTGGTTTTTTTTTCCCCCCACCAAACCCCTCAACTCAGAATACAGCTGAAGCTACTGAAGACATATTTGATTTCAAGTGGATGCCAGGTCTAAAGTGATAAAGGAATTTTTCTGTGTGTGTGTGTGGAAAAAAAATTCTTTCCTTTCCTAAAATTGTCATACTGGTCACTGGGACTACATATTTTTTTAAATATCACAAGTAGAAAAATAGAAGGACAATGTAAGCAACTAAAGTTTTACTCCCAGGATTCACCAGGTAGAGAGTTGATAGAGGAGCTGGAGGGTGCACTAGAGAATGTAAAAATACAAACAGCAAAGAGACTGTGGAAAGCCAGGGCAATCAATCTGAGCCCAAAATTCAGATTTGGTTACCAAAAGATTACCAGAAAGTTACCAGAAGATGAGACATACTGCCTACATCTCTGTTAGCAAACAAAGCAATGAACAATGAAGTAAACAGCAGGGTGTCCAGGAGCCAACTGATATTACCTGGTTGTGTCCGTATTGTTAAGCAATTTTTACCACTGTAAGTCCAAACTGTGTTTTGGGAATGGTTCCTGGCCTGTGATGGCTTCTGAACTGCACCCTCAGAAAGTGCAAGTTTACCAAGACCAAAACATTGCTGGGCACCATTTCACCAATTTTATAATATATACCACCAAGTTGTGATGCCTGGGCCCTGGCACCATTTAATTTACTGGCAGAGCTGTAGCTGGCATCTGAAGGAAGTTTGTTATCTCTGATACCAGCCTTAGCTCATGTCTCTGACATGGTAGGGATTGGAAGGGACCTCTGGAGATCATCTTGTCCATGATACCTGCCTCATGAGATCACAGTTTTCATCTCTTGGTCCATGGAGATCTTCACTGTACATACTACTCAAGAACAGATCACATTCTTATTTTTAGCACCTGTGCTACCAGGAGATAACTATCATCCTTTCCAAAAAAATCTAGAGTAGTCATACTATTTATTATGTGGTTCATCAATATCATTCCTTCTTACAAAAATTCCAACCTTAACTGAGTAGGAATAATAAATAAAAAGAACATGGTTCATTCTGAACTCAAACACATAAACTACTACTACACAGCCAAGATCTGTAACAGAAGTGACTAAACGCAAAAAGTACTCCTAGCAGGGTAAGAAATTAAATGGAATTTATTAGTTAATTCAAGCTGGATGGCTTGATTTTACTGATCTTTAAAATGAGAGTCATGATAATCATAAACTATGATTTAACAGTATACTTACAGTTACACCAGGATAATTTTCTTTTAATTTTGAAAGCAACAAAAATTTTCCACTCCAATTCTCCTAGCTTATAGGCAAAATAAATCCAACGCAGCCATTAATGATAATTTTGGATTTATGGTTTTACAATATTAGAATATAGCCATCCTCTTCCAAAAAGCATGTATGTAGTATCTTGAACAAGCGTATACTCTCTGAGGGTGCCTTGCAGTCATAGATCAGCTTAAAAATACATGTAAATTATTAAGAATAAGGATAGTTTTTGCCTCCAAATTCATAAGACTCCATAATGAATAAACTGTAATAAAGGGTCATAGAAACAACTGGATTTTGAAAGTTTCAGAGAATACACAGAATAATTTAGGTTGGAAAACACCTATATGATCATCAAGTCCCACCAAAAACATAACAGTACCAAGTCCACCAATAAACTATGTCCCTAAGTACCACATCCAAACATCTTTTTACTACCTCCAGGGATGGTGACTCAACCAGTTCCCTGGGAAGCTTGTTCCAATGCTTGACAACCCTTTCAGTGAAGTAATATTTCCTAATATCCAATCTAAACCTCCCATGGGACAACTTAAGGCCATTTTCTCTTGTCCTATTGCTAGTGACTTGGTAGAAGAGACTGAGCCCCACCTCACTACTCACTATAGTCTGTGATCTCAGCTTAGACAAAGACCTCTTCCACAAGATAATTCCTGGCTCGGAATGAAGTCTGGACTCATCAGCAAAAATGTGCCCAGATTGACATGTTTGTTCCAGGCCTAAAACAGTTTCTTTAAACTGTTAACCTAGTTTACGCTGAGTCTTACAGTTTTAAAAGATGTAGGGCAAGTCTGCTTCATGAAGTGGAATAAGATTTTTAGTGAAAGAGAGCGAGATGTAAGATGAAAGCGCTAGTTCCAAGCAATATAGAATGAACACCACAGAGTCTTTGTGTCGGGGATAACTCCTGATCTCTCATTTACAGAGCTAGCCAATAAGGCCATGCTTCTCATACCAAGTTGTGTCACATTTTGTAGGTTTATTGTTTTGGCAGTTGGAAAAATACTGACAAATTAGTCCATTGCATCTTTCAAACTCCCAAGTCCTTCATCTTCATATGTACATCTGTGTATGTATATGTACATACAGGTATACATACACACACACCCCTTCTACTTCAGATCACTTTAGCAGAACTATTTGTATATGTTAAACTACTGTCTATCACCAGTCCTATATTGTCAATTTGCCTTCTATTAATATTTCTAGTCTTTTAATATGGTTTCCTTCTGTGAAAACTCTCAAAATAGAAAAGGGCCTGCCATTGACTTTTTATAGCTGGGCTCTACATAGTTTCCCTCTTTACCAAATGTCTCAGGCAATTTAAAGGAACCAGTGAGCAAAGAGCAGAAAGCAATGGAACTAGCACGAGACGTGTCCTTTGGAAGGAGGAGCAGATCTTTGTTTCTCAGTTACTTGGTAGTTTGTCTGGTTGTTGTTTGTAAGATCTGTGTTTGATTAAAGTTTATATCATCTATCTGGGGGATGCATGTGGAGCTGGTCAGAAAAATTCCTGATGAAACAAAGTTTTATAGAAGTATGCTTGTCCACTGAACTTTAAGTGTTTATGTCAAAATATCTCAGGTTTGACAGATTTTCCTTCAGTGTAAAAGAGGGTTCTCATTACTGTAGTTATGCTGTAGGCTCCTGAGGTGGGATTTGAATGGGAGTAGATCTATTACTGTCAGGAAGATAAATATTGGTAAGAAGTAAGTCATTATGGTATTTTACTTCACAAATAAAAATTAGAAAACATATTCTATTAATAGTAATACAGTCGCAACAGCCAATGCAGCTCTTTGCCAAAGTGTAAAAGGACCTTGAAAAAGATTATATTATCTTATCAGTAGTCCAATAGCTGTAGAAAATAACCTCAGGTAAAATCACCATGAACTTACTCAATTTAAATTGCTTTAACTGATAAACAAAAGTAAGTCAGTAACCAACGTTTTCAGGTATGGAACAGAACGCTCACGAATAAAGCTTATAAACCTTATTGACTTGTAAAACTTATTACTGAATTTCAGAACTCAGTGACTGAAATGTGAAGAAAGGGTCAGATATCCTTAAAGGATCAGGAATTACCTTCATGTTTTTTCCCAAGCAAAAGAAATAACTTCCAAAGAAAAGCCTACTAATCAATGGATTAATGGATAACCTCTTTCAAAAAGAATATGAGGATTAAGTACAGAAACCGTAAAGAATAAAAAACTGAACAAATAGATAAAGTAACCTTATGACTTACTTGGAAATAATTAAAAACAAGAGATTTGGCTAAAAGGATGAGTTAAACCTTGTAGGTACTGAAATAATTTTTCAGTTGTAGAAGTACCTTAGAAAGAAGAAACTAAACTGATGCTCAGGAGGAGAGTGTGATGAAAGACAATAATGGCTTGTTCAAAATAATACAATGTTTTTTGCCTCAGGCCTCAAAAATTGTGAAGAAGTTGAACATGGGGCAAAGGCCCTCATCTAATGCGAACAAGATGGAAACAATCACACCTCAGATGTGAGAAAACCTCAAAGATCTCATTATGTTCAAATAAAGGAACAGAATAAGCACCAGGATAACCTCCAGACTCAGTGTGATGCCTCTGTAGAAAAGACAAATGACAACAGATGCATTTGATGGCTTATTTCCAGCTGAAAGAAATAATATGCTGAAATAATGTTGCAAATAATTAGAGAAATTTTAACTGTACATTTTTTGAAAGCTGTGATCAGGAAAGGCTAATTTAAACTAGAACAGACACAGAGAAGGTAGGCTACACACAGGTAGTACACCAGAAGACCTTCATTGATATAGCTCACTGAAAAGAAGACCGAGAGAAGACATGATTTATCTCCAAAAAGATGCCATGGAGGCAAACAGCAGGGAATTAAAATGACATTTTAAGATAAATGGCAAACTTGGGACAAGAACAAATAAAGACAGGGTAGTCAAGCATAAATTTAGGCTGGAAGTTGGAATAAGCTTTGTAAGAACCAAAGAAGTGAAGTTATTTGACTCAATCATTCAGTAAGAGTGCAGGAACAAATATCTACTCATACAGATAAATATTTAGAAACGTATTTTGTAATGTCTGTGATTTGCCTGTACTGGAGGGGACTGCTCTTAGTATCATGAAAGTGCTCTTCTGATCTTATGTTCCTACTTTTCCACTCTAGCTTGTCATCATGCAAGTCCTTACTCCCATGTGTCTAATTATTTCATACCACAATTGCAAGAATAAAAGCTCATTTCAGATTCCTGAAAATTCCTGTACTGTACAAGTAAACAAGCACAAACAGATTTATACAGAAGTCTTTTGATATCTGAAAACTAGGAGTGGATCTGGAATCTGTACCTGAAAGAAGCTGCTATCCAAGTTAGGATCTTCTTATATAAGGAAAGTAAATGTGTTTGCTGGCTATGCGTCATCGCTAAGTAGTTGCTCTAAACATACGAGGGGGATTCATTGCTTTAGATCTGTATTCTCTTCTATATTTTATTAAGTCTGTCTAGGTGCACTTTACAGACAATGAAAAGGAATAGACACCTTCAGGGCTTTATTTGTTTGACCTTAAATATAATCTGGTTCTAAATATTTGAGTTGGCAAAGCTAGGTAAGGAAAAAAATTCATACAATTTGTAGCTGTGATTATAAAACCATTACTATATTTAAAAGTGTAGCATGACTTGCATCCTAAACAAGCCTATTTCCTCTTTATTATAAAGCAATCTCATGTAAGCTGCACACCTCCTGGGCTACGCATATACTCATAAATTAGACACTGCCAAGGAATTTTCTGGGGTACTGGTACTCAATGATCTGGACTGTGAAATTATGAGAATGGTCTCTTGCATGATTTTGACTTCAGCCAGCTAGCACTCTCCCCAAAAATTCCTGGTCACAGTTTGGGATTTAATACGGGCCAGAACTGTTCCCAATGGGCAGTTTGGCTGCTAGTGGAATTTATTGCTATGTACACAGACTGCTCCAGGCCAACTGGCATCCACAACTAACAACAGTCCTGGGTATATTTGTTTAGTAGGACGGTGTGGCTGTGTTAGATAGACGCCTATGCATAGTGTCTCCTCTTTAGGAAACCAATGCAGTGTCGGGAAGCATAATTTTGGGAACCATATTCATTGTGCTTACTTAAAAAACTGGTATTTCAGTGACTTCAAGCAATCTCAATAAAGCTAACCAACACATGAAGACACAGTAAGATCCACCGCTCAAAGATAGCACCATGTTAAAGTTCAGTAAATTGAGGCTTTACTGAAGCTGACACTCTTTGCCCTGAAAATTTCCATTTTTTAAAAATAAGTTTTAGTCCATTTCAGGTTAAAAGTAGCTCATGCTGCTAATCTAGATTTTCTTTAGCTGTATATTCTCCAAGTCATATAATCACAGCTACAAACTGTAGGAAATTTTTTCCTTACCTAGTTTTGCCGAGTCAAATGTTTAGAACAGACAGCTTTTATATGCTCCTAAAGGAAGAACAGATTTGATGCTCCCAAACTGCTGTCTTCATATGTCTTCAGAATCAAAAGCAGAGAAAAATTTTGATGCTATCACAAGCTCTGTCTTCTCATTTCAGACACCTGATGTCATTTTGTCTGCCCATCACCGCTCACTCTTAATTATTTGGAAAGAATGGAGCTACAAAGACACTCAAAGCTAAAGCATGCAGAAAAAGTGTAATATAATATTAATCATGAGAAGCCTTTTCCCACCACTTTGAAGAAAAGTATTTGTATTACAGTTGTGGCTCCTCATGCAGAGGTCATGACTAACGGCAGTTTTGACATTAATCATAGGCCTGAATTAAATTAATTTCTTTATGCTATTTCAGTGGGGGGGGGGGGGTGTGCCGCAAGGAAACAATGTCCACAGCCCTGGCCAGAAGCAGGATTTAAACTGGAAAAGCTGATTTGAAGGTGCCAAGATTAAGACCAATTTTATTAGGCATTGTACAAATATTTTCTGGAAAACTGTGTCTGCACCAACCTTTACTCTTCAAAAATAGTTGACAGGGAAGAGGAAAGAAGGAGAAAAAATACGTATTTAAGATCACAAATGAGCAAAAAAGAATGCAAACAAATCTTAGGTCTCCTGACTCTCAGCCCAGTAGTGAATTTATATAATTTCTTTAGATTTCTTAAGAAACCTAAACTTAAAGCTACAAGCTGTCTGAATGCACAGTATTAGGATATATAGATGTGTAAGTTATGTAATCACTGCAGATCAAGTAGACATACCTAATTAAGCAAGGTGTCCTGGTTTCAGCTGCGATAAAGTTAAATTCCTTTGTAGTAGCTAGTATGGGGCTGTGTTTTGGATTTTTGCTGGAAACAGCGGTGATAATGTGGAGATGTTTTAGTTGTTGCTATGTAGTGCTCACACTAGTCAAGGACTGTTTCAGCTCCCCGTGCTCTGCCAGGTGCACAAGGAGCTGGGAGGGGGCACAGCCAGGACAGCTGATCCCAACTGACCAAAGGGATGTCCCACACCATATGACGTCATGCTCAGCATATAAAGCTGGGGGAAGAAGAAGGAAGGGGGGACATTGGGAGTGATGGCATTTGTCTTCCCAAGTAACTGCTACGCGTGATGGAGTCCTGCTCTCCTGGAGATGGCTGAACCCCTGCCTGCCCATGGGAAGTAGTGAATGAATTCCTTGTTTTGCTTTGCTTCCGTGCGCAGCTTTTGCTTTACCTGTTAAACTGTCTTTATTTCAAACCATGAGTTACCTCACTTTTACTCTTCCGATTCTCTCCCCCGTCCCACCAGGGGGGAGTGAGCGAGCAGCTGCGTGGTGCTTGGTTGTTGACTGGGGCTAAACCACGACACAAGGTTTCAATGTTTTACTTTGGATAATGCTACCAGTCTGTCTGTAATAAAATAGGGCTTCATACAGCTGCAAAATTTACTTAAGAAATTGGGTGAAAAGTTAGGCACTTCATTCCTGCTAAGTTCTGCATTGCTGTTACTACTCAGTAGTAATGCCTGAACTAGTTCAGGTAAATTTGTGAAAGCTGTGGTATCTGTAGTATAGGCAGACCTAGAAGCAGTGGACTCTAGTTAAAGAGCTTATTATGTAAAAATTTTGGTAATTTCTCCACACTTCAGTTTATTAACACACATTTTCATTTCTCCTTCTTCCCCCATCACAGACTGGAGAACCACTGTTGATAATAGCATCATGTATGTTGTATTAAGTCATTCACTATGACACCTTTTTTAGGTTTTCTACAGAACTTTTATAGTAAGTGCATTTCCTTCAGCTGTTGTTCTTCTGCACTCTCAGAAAAGTAACTTACCAGCCCAATAAAAGGATGATTACTGGACTCAGGCCAGCTGTGGTTTCTCTTGAGAACTTTACAACAGCCAAGATGGAGGAACTGTGTTAGAGCCCCCTAGTCCTGCTGCAGTGAGGAAAGCCTAAGGGCATACATCACCTCATGTGTGGTTTTTTCTGTTTGCTTTTACACTTGGCAGGCTCCTAAGACTCAGGAATGCACATCCTTGAATAAAAACTATCATCTATACAGTGTGAGCAATCATTACATCTGATTAGGAAGCATGAAAAGAAATACACATGTGGTTGACACTGCTCCTCTGATGTCTGTGGCTTTTTGCTGACAGGAAGTAATCCTTTTTAAAACTTATTTTTTTTAAGAGTTCAAATAGATTTTAAACTGTGAGCCAAAACTTGCTCTCAGTTACACCCATGCACTCATATTGACTAGACCGTGAGAGTGCAGGCATCACTCCAGAGAGAAACAGCTTTGCTTTCCTTTTCCGAAGCATTTCTTAATCTATGTCAAACTTACAATAAAATGCCCAGACTAAGTTTCCACACACAACAGCCCAAGCTATACCCCAAGTCGTTGTTAAACATGAATCCCAACCAGGTGAGCTGTAATGGGATGTCCACAGAAATAAGGCTTAAAAAACTATCATGATCTGTTCAGTAGAGTGCTTTTATGTTGACTATTCTTCCTCTGACTACCTGTCTCAAGCTGTTAAATATGTTCATATCACACGTAGGAAAGTGCACAAGACACACCTAGGTAAGCGTCTTCTAAGCATTATGTATAATAGAATACACAGAATAATTTAGGTTAGAAGAGACCTATATGATCATCAAGTCCCACCAAAAACATAACAGTACCAAGTCCACCAATAAACTATGTCCCTAAGTACCACATCCAAACATCTTTTAACTACCTCCAGGGATGGTGACTCAACCAGTTCCCTGGGAAGCTTGTTCCAATGCTTGACAACCCTTTCAGTGAAGTAATATTTCCTAATATCCAATCTAAACCTCCCATGGGATAACTTAAGGCCATTTTCTCTTGTCCTATTGCTAGTGACTTGGTAGAAGAGACTGAGCCCCACCTCACTACTACCTCCTTTCAAGTAGTTGTAGAGAGGGATAAGGTCTCCCCTCAGCCTCCTTTTCTCCAGGCTAAACAACTCCTGTTCCCTCAGACTCTCCTCATAAGACTTGTGCGCTAGACCCTTCACCGGCTTTGTTGTCCTTCCCTGGACACATTCCAGCACCTCAGTGTCTTTACTCCTGCTGGTCACAATCTTTCTGATGCAAGCCAGGATGCCATTGGCCTTCTTGGGCACGTGGCCACTCTGCTTATATTCTTGGTTTATGCTTACAAATTATTTTAAATTTATGCTATCATCAAATTAATTTTTAATGTGGGCAGAAAGAAATTTTCCCTGTCAATACATCTATCTTGAAGCCTTGATGTAAATTTATGTCCTTATTTTAAATCACCTAATATGCAGTTTTATTTTTTGCTACTGACAGTGAGAGACAGAAAACACAATCCTAGAGACTATCATGGTTGCACTGAAGTCTTTTAAACTTCTGCTTCTTAAATTACTGCAGGCCCTGTTTATCTTACCTCCTCTCATTTTACCTAGAGGGACCAAGGCTTCACATTTTTGTATTCAAGGTGTCAGTGTAAGATGTACAGCCTGTCCTGTGCTTTGAGGACTAGTCAGCTGGCTCTTGACCAACACCTCCAGGTCCTTTTCTGTCAGGCAGCTTTTCAGCCACCCTTTCCTGAGTCTGTAGATTTGCATGGATTTGTTGTGGCCCAAGTGCAGGACCAGACACTTAGACTTGTTGACCCTCATAAAACTGGCCAGAGCCCATCAATGCAGCCTCTTCAGATCCCTCAGTAGAGCTTTCCTACCCTCCAGCAGATTAACATTGCGACCCAACTTGGAGTCATCTGCAAACTTACTGAGGGTGCATTCCATCCGTTATCCAGCTCTTGATAAAGGCATTAAACAGAACTGGCCCCAATATTGAGCACTCAGGAATGCCACTTGTGACTGGCTGCCAAGTGGATTTAACTCCATGCACCACAACTCTTTGGGCCCAGCAGCCAGCCAGTTTTTTACCCAGAGAAGCGTATGTCCATCTAAGCTATGAGCAGTCAGTTTCTCTAGAAGAAGGCTGTTGGAAATGGTGTCAAAGGCTCTACTAAAGTCTAAGTAGACAACACCCACAGCCTTTCCCTCATCCACTAAGCGGGTCACCTTGCCACAAAAGGCAGTCAGGTTAGTCAAGCAGGGCCTGCCTTTCATAAATGGGTGCTGACTGGGCCTGTTCACTGGGTTATCATGTATGTGCTGTGTGATGGCACTCACGATGACCTGATCCTTAACCTTCCACAGCCCCAAGGTCACACTGACAGGCCTGTAGTTCCCTGGATCCTCCTTCTGGCCCTTCTTGTAGATGGGCATCACATTTGTTAACTTCCATTCAACTGGGACCTCCCCAGTTAGCCAGGACTGCTGATAAAGGACAGAAAGCATCTTGGTGAGCACTTCTGCCATTTTTTTCAGTACCCTTCTGAGGATCCCATCTGGCCCCATAGACTTGTGTGTGCCATATCATTTGTAAGATGCAGAAAAGTGCCACCTATGATATTGGTAATGCTGTTGAACTTTAGGCCATCTCAGGAAGTACAACACTGCAGCATTGCAGCCTTATAGTTTCTATTTCCTGGACTGGCTTATTGTCTTCCATCACTGAAATCTCTTTACAGTGATAGGCATAATATAAAGATATACAATGTCTTGAAAATGTTGTGTCTCTTCTATGGGACTTGAACAAGCTCAGGTAGGATGCTGGCATGTTCAGAAGCAGTTAAATTTCAGAAGCATAGTTAAAAAGTCATCCTAAATCACTTGGGTAACTAACAAGGTCACTGGCTGTCTAAAAATCTGTTTCCATGGATGCTTAGACCTGGATCCATTCCATGCAAATTTAGGCACTTTATTGAGATCAATAGGGAAGACCTCCACAGTCTGATCATAATCTTTTCTGTTCTTCTGGATGTGCTGATTTCTGTCCATTAGCTACAGAGGAAATGCACAGTGATTTTGGTTCTGGGTCAGGTGTTTCAACAAAGTGCTTAGATTTAGAGCTGCGGCAGAAGTTGGATATGGACCCTTTTGCCTCTCTTTTAAACTTCCTCCAAAATCCTATTTTGGTGCTGAAAGGTTGTTACTTGTCTCTGTTAGATAACATGCCATGCTTTATCCAGTTTAACCTGCTTGGGAGTGTTAGTAAATTTCCATTGAACATTTATATAATGTTAATAATAACATGAACATCTGTCTTGGGTTAGAGCTAGAAATAACAAAATAAATGAGAGTCTCTTTTTGTGCTGTCCATTTAATTTTGGAATTGAAGCAAGTTTTCTCCATTGATTGTGTCAAGATTTGGCGTACATGAATAGTATGGAATCGCTCATTAATGTTTAGGTTCAGTAGCCATAATTACAAAGTCTGGCACTTATATAAGGCGATATGATTATGGCTAGAACAAGAGAGGAATCCAGATATTAGGAGAACAATGCTTCATCTATCCTTTCATTTCATCCAATTGTTACAATCAATAAATGTGTTTGCATTGAGGATCTAAAAATTTGTCTCAACTCAGGCAAAAAAAAAAATTTCCTAATTGTACTACACAATCATTTAACATTTACATAATCTGAAACAGATAAATTATCAGTACTTAAAGAGAACTCACTAAATTACACTGCTTACGTTACAGACATACACTGTTCTCATAGTTTACCATATAGACCATACACTGGTCTAATATAAGCAGAAACTGCTTTCAGTACCGAAAAAAAGGCAACAAGAATTGTTAACGCATAATTTGACTATCTGGGAATTTCACACACAGATCTACATTTTTGCAGGATTATTCATTCTGTCAAACATGTTTCATTAAGTACTTTAAGGAAATGTCAATTTTCACACTAAGAACATGTGAAATCCCTGTGCATTTGTGATTTTCACATGAAAACCATTACCTTTTACAAAAAATTCTATATTCCTTCACTTGTAAGTAGATAGTACCTTTTCCCCTAATTTTCTCACTTTCAATACCGAGACTGTCTTTGCTTTAAAAGAAACATCCCTAAAAAAATTTCATGAAATTATATCCAATTTGGGGTTCATAATGAGATCTCAAAAGCTGCATCATTAGAGTTGTTTTGTACATTGCTCCAAATATTTTGCACCTGAACTACTACATCTCACAGGAAGTTGTTATTTGATTTCTAAGGTGGCCTGGTTTCAGCTGGGATAGAGTTAATTTTCTCCCTAGTAGCTAGTACAGTATTATGTTTTGGATTTAGGATGAGAATAAAGTTGAGAACACACTGGTGTTTTAGTTATTGCTGAGCAATGCTTACACTAAGTCAAGGACTTTTCAGCCTCTCATACTGCCCTGCCGGTGAGGAGGCTGAAGGTGTGCAAGAAGCTGGGAGCGGACACAACCAGGACAGCTGGCCCAAACTGGCCAAACGGATATTCCATACCATGGGACATCATGCTGAACAAAAATACCTGAGGGGAGTTGGCCAGGTGGGGCACAGCTACTGCGTGGGAACTGGCTGGGCATCAGTCAGCAGGTGGTAACAAATTGCATTGTGCATCACATGTTTTGTATATCCTTTATCATTGTTATTATTATTTTCCCTTCCTTTTCTGTCCTATTAAATTGTCTTTATCACAACCCACAAGTTTTACCTTTTTTTCTGATTCTCTTCCCCATCCCTCTGGGGGGAGTGAATGAATGGCTCTGTGGTGTTTAGCTGCCTGCCGGGTTAAACCATGACATAAGGAGAGAGAATAATAATGAATGACACACAACAGCCTGATTCCCCCTATGTCACATTATACACCCAAGAGCTTAGTTTGGGCACACAATAAAAGGCACCATACGCTGTGACTAGTCAGTAAGTATTTGTGACAGAGCAAACTGATGATGCATTTCCTACCCTCACTGCAATTTTACTGGCCTTGATGACTATGTAGTCCTCATTATTAACATATCATACCCTACACACTGTTGAGTCTCAGAAAGATGCTAAGCAGCTGGAGGCTTGTGCTGAGTGCCAGAAGGGAAACAGGCTCCCACACACAGAGCTTAATGTAGCAACAATCCTTACTTATTGGCAAGAAAGCGGGGGGTGGGGTGGGGGCGTTGTTGTTGGTGGTGGGGTGGTGGCGGTTTAAGAAACCGTAAATCTTTCTCATCTTGTGTCAAAAATGCCACTCAGGCTGAAGGCAAAGAGGTAGTTCCAGTGCCAGTCCCTGACTTCTGGGGACTTGATTTGGCGAAAGGACCACACTCTTTGCATGTTCTGTCTCTCCTTCTTCATGCTGTGCATCATTTCAGCTGACAGATTTACACAGGAAACCTGGCTCAGCAAGGCCTGCTGTAGTTGGTGGCAAACAAGAATATGAGGGAATTAACTTCTGGCCTGCTGACAGTGGCTAAATCTGCCAAAGCAGAGCTGGGTAATTTGGTTTCTTTCTTTTGTTGATTTTGTGCCAGCCCACAAGAGAGGATTAAGCAGCTAAATTCTGCATGGAGAACTCTACCCCTTTCGCTCAAATCCTATTGTCTTGATAGAATGACAGTAGCTAGTTGTGCCAATCTCTAACATCTTGCTGGCGTTTCCCCAGTACATATCAGCTTTTGGTCCCTGAAAAGAGGGATTTGTTAAAGAACTAACATTAAAAAGAAATAATAAAAAAAAAAAAAAGGACAGAAGAGGATGAGAAGCCATGGAGTAAAAGTTTTGCCTTGTATTAATTAGAGGAACAAAGTTCTCTAATCCTGATGGAGACTCCACAATGAAACATGGGTAAGTCCCTAGCTCTCCTGTCATTGTAGCACATTAAGAGTGCTTGTTCCCTGTTATTCACAGTATTTGTTTAATGCAGAAGCTATTCCCTATTGAGCTCTGAGAAGCTCTGCATTCATTCCACTCATTAACTTTAGGTAGAGAATGCCCCAAAGTAAAGTCTTCCTTTTCACTAGTGGTAGAGTATAGTTACGTCACAAATAAACTAAGGATGAAGCAATTTTTTTTTACAAAGTATCAAACCTTCCCAAACCTTCTCTGAAAGTCAGATAGGCTTGTTTAAGAGCTAGGGAGAGTGGGTGGCAAGGGCAATGAGGTTTTGTATTTTCTATCTCAAAGCCAAAATTCTCTAAAAAGACTTAAGGCTAACATGCTTCCAGACTTAAACCATCATGACTTTCAAGACCATCTCATCTGACTTCCTGTGTAGCACAGGCCCAAAGTCTTCATCCAGTGATTCCTACCAAAGGCCTTTCAGGGAATAGAGAAAACCTTCCAGAAAGACAGGAGGCCTTGGGATGTGGTCTTCAACGGACACAGGTGTCTTGCAATCAGGTTTTGATATCTTTCTGAAGGGCAGGAAGGACTGGATTTAGTCATATGGCAGTCCAGCAATCTGTATATTTGAACAAAAAGATGACTGAAAACACAATTAGGTACTAACTTTAATGTAGAACTCCAATGTTTTTGCAGCTTACTTTTTAAAGTATCACATAGCTTCTGAATGAACAACATGAGAAGGAAGCTAATGATACTTTCCTTTGGACTAAGTAACACTCATGTTAACAAAAAAAATACCACAGCAGTCTTTCTTCCCAAATCATTCTCAGTATGCCTTCTACAAGGCATCAAGATTTCTACAGAATTTAGTCTAATATTTCCTTGGCTGCACTCAAAAAATAAGAGAATATTGGGGTAAATTCCAGAGTAGCTCTTCCATTGAACACTATATTTAAGGTGAGACTACTATAAGCTAGAGAATTATCTTTAGGAAAGAAAAATGTCAATCTGGCATCTAGACAAGAAAATGTTCTTTGATCAAAGCAAACAAATAAAAACAATTCATAGGCCTTTTGAGTGGATATTTTTCTCTATTTAATTTCCTGTTCGTATTTTAATAGTGTTAGTTCCTTATCAACTCTAACACAAAATTTTGGATTAAGCCAATGAAAGCAGATCCAAATCTAGATTTCACTAGTTTAAAGCTACACTTTCTACATTTTATAAATGTATGTCTTATTATATAGTGTTATATATTTAAGCATACATATATTTATATCATTCAGATTTCTAATATTAATGTTTAAGAAATACTCATGCAGGGTTTTCAGTTATGCTTTTGCTTTTGCCTTTGCCTTCTCTTTTTAATGGAACAGTTCAAGCCATATTTTTCTGCAAGGAGAAAGAAAGCAGTTGCAGTCGGTTGGAACAAGGTGGTAAGAGAGGGAAACTAGTGCATCACTGACAAAATTCCACTCCACTTAAAGAAAAAATTCTGGTAGTCTTCAGTTTGGTCACTGTTTCTCAGCAGTTTTTATACATATTTCCTTTCTTCTCAAATTTTATTATTTTTCAATATTAACCTATCCTACAGCCACAGGAAATGGTGCTCCACAATGGGGAAAGATCATGGCAAACCAGGCTATTTTTACTATCATCAAATTTTGTTTATGAAAATCTGAACATTTTTACCACTCTTTTTCCCTAAACTCTCAACCCTCAACCCTCAGAAGAAGGATATGTAACATATTTGGGTCATGATGAGTTTGGTACATTTTCAATGTGTTAATCTGTGTTTGTCTGCAAACAGAGAAGAACCTTTTGGTGATGTTATGGTTGGAGGCCATCTTGTGTATAACAGTCATGAAATTATAGTTTTTAATTCTCAGAGAAGTAAAGAGGATGGTCAGAATAGCTGCAGTCTTAGACTTTCAGAGGGCAGACTTCGGCATGTTTAGGAGACCGATTGACAGAGTCTCTTGGGATGCAGCCCTGGAGGGCAAAGATGTCCAGGAAGGCTGGACAAGAAAAAAATCTCAAAGGCTCAGGGACAGGCTGTCCCCATGTGCCAAAAGACGAGACAGTGGGGAAGATGACCAGCCTGGCTGAACAGAGAGCTTTGGCTGAAACTCAGGAAAAAAAGGAAAGTTTATTACTTTTGGAAGAAGGGGTGGTTAACTCAGGAGGACTACGATATTGTGAGGCCATGCAGGGAGAAAATTAGAAGGGCCAAAGCCCTGTTAGAACTTAATCTGGCTACTACCATAAATGTCAATAAAAAATATGTTTCTATAAATACATTAGCAACAAAAGGAGGACTAACAAGAATCTCCATTCATTATTGGGTAGGGGAAACATGGTGACAAAGGATGAGGAAAAGGCTGAGGTACTTAATGCTTTCTTTGCCTTAGTCTTTAAAATTAAGACCAGCTGTTCTCAGGGTATCCAGCCCCAAGACCTGGAATACAGGGTTAGGAAGCAGAATAAAACCCCATAATCAAAGGGAAAATCATTAGCAACCTGCTATACCACTTAGACACAAACAAGTCTATAGGGCCAGATGGGATCCTCAGAAGGGTACTGAAGGAAATGGCAGAAGTGCTCATCAAGATGCTTTCTGTCCTTTATCAGCAGTCCTGGCTAACTGGGGAGGTCCCAGTTGAATGGAAGTTAACAAATGTGATGCCCATCTACAAGAAGGGCCAGAAGGAGGATCCAGGGAACTACAGGCCTGTCAGTGTGACCTTGGGGCTGTGGAAGGTTAAGGATCAGGTCATCGTGAGTGCCATCACACGGCACATACATGATAACCCAGTGAACAGGCCCAGTCAGCACCCATTTATGAAAGGCAGGCCCTGCTTGACTAACCTGACTGCCTTTTGTGGCAAGGTGACCCGCTTAGTGGATGAGGGAAAGGCTGTGGGTGTTGTCTACTTAGACTTTAGTAGAGCCTTTGACACCATTTCCAACAGCCTTCTTCTAGAGAAACTGACTGCTCATAGCTTAGATGGACATACTCTTCTCTGGGTAAAAAACTGGCCAGGCCCAAGAAGTAAGAATCATAGGATCAAAGAATCATAGAATTATTAAGGTTGGAAAAGACCTCTAGGACCATCAAGTCCAACAGTCAAACCAACACCACCATGCCTCCTAAACCATGCCCTGAAGTGCCACATCTACACGTCTTTTAAATACCTCTAGGGATGGTGACCCCCACCACCTCTCTGGGCAGCCTGTTCCAACACTGGACCACTCTTTCATTGAAGAAATTTTTCCTAATATCCAATCTAAACCTCCTCTGATGCAGCTTGAAGCCATTTCCTTTCGTTCTATTGCTAGTAACTTGGGAGAAGAGACCAACATCCGTCTCACTACAACCTCCTTTCAGGTAGTTGTAGAGAGCGATAAGGTTGCCTCTTGGCCTCCTCCACACTAAACAATCCCAGTGTTGTGGTGAATGAAGTTAACCCCAGTTGGCAGCCAGTCAGAAGAGGCACTCCTCAGGGCTCAGTGTTGGAGGCAGTTCTGTTTAATATCTTTATCAATGTTCTGGATGAGGGGATCAAGTGAACCCTCCATAAGTTTGCAGATGACACCAAGTTGCGTGGCAGTGTTGAACTGCTGGAGGGTAGGAAGGCTTATTGATGGGCCAAGGGATGGATGCATCAATTGGTGGTATCGATGGATCAATGGATGGTACGGACTGATGGTCTGTGGCCAGTTTTATGAGGGTCAACAAGCCTAAGTGTCTGGTCCTGCACTTGGGCCACAACAAATCCATGCAAACCTACAAGCCTGGGGAGGCGTGGCTGGAGAGCTGCCTGGCAGAAAAGGACCTGGAGGTGTTGGTCAAGAGCCAGCTGACTATGAGCCAGCAGAGTGGCCATGTGCCCAAGAAGGCCAATGGCATCCTGGCTTGCATCAGAAAGATTGTGGCCAGCAGGAGTAGGAGAGTGATTGTCCCCATCCTCCACACTGGCGAGGTCGCACCTCAAATACTATGTTCAGTTTTGGGCCCCTCATGACATGTAAGTCATTGAGGTGCTGGCACGTGTCCAGAGAAGGACAACAAAGCCGATGAAGGGTCTAGAGCACAAGTCTTATGAGGAGAGTCTGAGGGAACAGGAGTTGTTTAGCCTGGAGAAAAGGAGGCTGAGGGGAGACCTTATCCCTCTCTACAACTACTTGAAAGGAGGTAGTAGTGAGGTGGGGCTCAGTCTCTTCTACCAAGTCACTAGCAATAGGACAAGAGAAAATGGCCTTAAGTTGTCCCATGGGAGGTTTAGGTTGGATATTAGGAAATATTACTTCACTGAAAGGGTTGTCAAGCATTGGAACAAGCTTCCCAGGGAACTGGTTGAGTCACCATCCCTGGAGGTAGTTAAAAGATGTTTGGGTGTTGCACTTAGGTACGTGGTTTATTGGTGGACTTGGCAGTGTTAGGCTTTTGGTGGGACTTGATGATCATATAGGTCTTTTCCAACCTGAATTATTCTATGTTCTATGAATCTGACCTCTTACTTTGTGTCAAAACAATAGGTTACTGGTTGAATAAAGTTCTGCTGAGTCAACACTGAGGTGTGAAGGATGGCTTTCTGAACAGATTTCAAAAATAATTTAACTGTGAAGTACAGAACTTTGAAACATTTTTACAAAAACATTCATTTTATTGACTTGAAAGTATCTTTATGTTTAATTTCACCACTGTCAACTCTTGAGTGCAATGTAATATTTTCTTGAAAATATGGTCATTATTCTCAGTATATCTTCATCTGGGAAAGGTTTTATATTCATGGACTGCTATTACTGTAGCATTACTGGTGTGAATTAAATCAGGCATTAGAGTAATTTAAAAAGATGTGACAACATATGTAAGATCATATATTTGAGTATTTTCGAAGTTATTGCACACAGTCTTATAATTTTGTGTTGATTGATATTTATTAACCGTATTTCAGCTGAAGGTCATGTACACAAAAGCATTCTTTATAAGCTTAAGAGGTGAAAGTTTTACATAGAAAAGGGTCCTTCTTCTTCCACATAGCAAAACTGCGTTCTGGCAGATCTATCTGCATATATTAAAATTTTGCCAATTCCACTCAATATAATATTTTAAATTAAAACTTTCGGAAATTGTCTTTCACCAGTTTTTGAAGCTATATTCACCTGGTCCTGCACTTGAACACAAATAAGTGAAGATAACTGTGAAATGAATATCACAGCTTGTTGGAAGTACATTATCCTGACACATAATAGATGCAAATTCAACAGGAATGGAAGGGCTATGTGGGAACTATAAATTGGTAGAAGATTTGAGGACCTTATCTAGAAGTCTTGTTTGACTTCTTTTTGGTAGTTCCTAATCTGGTAGGTTTGATTTCATGGAAGGTGACCTGTCTTAAATAGAGTAGAAGAATCAATGTAACTACAGCCAAGCAACAGACTGACTTCACAAGAATGGTATGAGCATGAGCAGAATTTGTGAAGTGGCCTAGAAACAGGTGGTGATTTGCTATGTTTTTCTTTATGTCTTACTTCACAATGTATTTATTGTTTTGAGCCTTATTATCTTGAAACAATTGAAGAGTCCAGCTAAACTAAACAAGACACATCAACAACCTCCACCATTTTAGAGGTTTTTTGATTTTGAATTCTCAAGCAATTTGTTGTTCTTACCTCAATACCTGTTGGAGAAGTTAGACTCTGGAAAGCTTGTCTTTCATATTAAAAAGCCTAAATTCTGGCAACCCTACTGTGCTATGTCACCTTATCAGGATATGGGTGGAAATTCAATTGCTTTGAAGAATTAAATGGACCATTAAACTATCTGTCATGGAAACATGGATGGATTGACACTCTGCAATGGCATTTGAATTACCCACTTTGCCATCTCTGGCAAATGTTTCAAATTTTTTTTCTTGACCTAGCCTTAGGCTGATAAGAAAAGATAACATGAACTTAAGAGCCATGGTAAATTAGTTTATCATCACTACTAACACTACACTCAAACAGTCCAGGAAGCCTTCCAGCAAGGATTAACAGTATAATAAAGTTGCATCTAACATTTCTTGTGTTCATTTATCTAGAATGTTTGCTGGCAATGTTAAGTGTATTTTATTAAAGGTATCTGCACAATTACCTTGAAGGAATAAAGCTTAAGCCTATTAAATTACTAAATATCCAAGTTCCATGGTGAACTTAAGAGGCTTGTTTCTCTTTGGAAGGATATGGGCATGGATTACCAGCTGCACAGATTAAAAACTCACTATTGCTCATTCATGCAAACTCTGGTTTAAATAATCATGCCTAGCTTCAAAACCTATCAGAAACTCCCTTTAACTGAAAATGTGGACAAGAAGCCTGTGAGAATGTTATCCAGAGGCTTTCCTGTCACAGCTGAACTGATAATATTGTAAGAAAAAGGAGTTTCATAATTCTGTTTCTTAATGGAGGAGTAATATTATTTTTTTAAAAAATCAGCTAGATTTGGATTGGTTTTGTGCAGTTGTTTCATCTTTTTAGTAGTCCAAATCTTCAGTGATCCTCATAGAACATTTTAGATACAGTTCTCTGAACACATACATACACTTAACATCTGCATTTTACAGAACGGGGATATGAGGCAGTGCTATCAAATGACAATTTCAAGGCATTTCAAGGAAATGCCAGAGACATGAGCCTCTTGTTTAAGCTTTGTGCTTCTTTTCATTTATTTACTGCAGCTGACCTCACGGTTTATAGCATTATAAGAAAAAAATTTTTTTCACACAACATTTTGTTTTTATGTTAGAAAACTTGCTAAAAGACTATTACTTTCTCAAATGTAGGCACTCTGGTATTGATCCTGGAAGAGCTGAGATTTCTACCAACTGCTGATTTCAGTTCTCAGAATTAAGCCCTATTTCAGTAGAAGCAATATGTAATTAGTCTTTTGCCAACTCAAATCGCAACCTCTCTTTTTCCATTCATCCTCTACCATTAACTGTCATCAAAAGTCCAAAGAAAATGTTTTGTTCATTCCTTAGGGGAAACAAAAACGACTTAAGAAGTATTAATAGCCAAGTAGACATAATTTAAAACAGTATTAGGAGAGGAACAGTGAAGCCAATAATAACAACATAGAAAGTTGGTATCTCTGTACTATTTATGATCAGAGGGGGAAATATAGTCTCTTTCTTTGCCAGTAATCAATATGATAACTCAATTAAAAGACACTGTTGCCCATAGAAAATGTCAAATCCTCAAGAAGAAAAGGAGATTGTCCTTTCTGGTGTTCATGTATTGGGTGCAGAGAAGATGGTTCTCCATTTGTGCTGCTTTCCCCAGGAAAGTGTGAGCATTCCCCAGGCAACCTCCCTCTATTAGCTGCCTCCGCTTCTTCTCATGCTTTGACCATCATGCACTAACAGGTCTTCTCTCTATATTAACAGGCCCATTGGCAAAGGTACTCTTGCCCCCTTTTGTCTGATGGATCCCCTTTTTCTCTCTAGCAGTCCTCATTTCTCAGACTGGATACATTTCAAGTTTGATAGGACTCAGGTCAAGTGGATAAACCATGTATTCAACAGTCCTGTAATTCAGTTTGGACACCTGTAAAACTAACACATTGTTTAGCTATTTCATTCTCTTTGGGATTTTAGCTTTACCACTATCTGAACAAAGTATCTTCATTGTTATGTAACAAAAGACAATTTTAAATACGTGTTATTACTATTTACAGCTGTTGATACAACCGGCAAACTTTCCATCTTACCATCCTGAATACTAGATGCTATAAAACAAACTAGTATGTTTTCTGCAGCTATTCCTTCTGCCTTCAATGTACACAGTTATTAAGACAGAATAAGGTTGGTATTTTCAGCATAGAATGGGCCAATGTTCTACAAACACACTTCTCTATGCAGTTCTCAACAATACATACCGGATTCTCAAAGCTGACAGATACAAATGCATAAATTCTGTGCTTTTCTTAGTTTCCTAGGAAAATGCATCCAGACATCTTGCTAGTTACCCACTAGTCTTATAGCTGTGGAGTCTCCATGGAATGCTCCATGCCCTCATGTCCACTAACATATCTTCAATTTATGAGTCAGGTCATATTGGTAAATGGAGGACTCCTTCATAAGAACTATTCAAAGGACATTTTGACAGGATTGCATTTCCATTTCCACTTGGAAATGCTGGCATCTGAAAGCCCGGTCCATTTAGAATAATCTTTGGAAACTTCCTTTCCTTTTATGCAGGTAAATCAGGGATAATTTAAAAGTAAAGTACCTTTAGAAAATGTAAGTCAGATGCTTTCATCTTCATGACCTCATAATTAACTTTCCATTGTGAGATCTCCTCGGGTTATGGCTACTGATTAAAAGGTGAAAGGTTGAGGAGAAAGTGAAGGGCAGGGAATTACATGCTCCCTTTCCTTTTAAAGGCACTTCCTTTACAGCAGGTATGATAAATACCAACCTTTATTCATGTTACAGGTCTGAATTGGTGCCATATGATGATGAATTCCTATACAAAGACAAGGCAGGACGTGATTAAGAGTTAAAAAAAAGTATGAACACAGATGGAGAGAGAGAACTTGAAATTGGAAGATGGCAGGGACAGCTGACAGCGTTATGTTTCCAATGAAGAGGGGGAAAAAATGTTTGAGAAAAAAAAGAGAGAAAACTGTTCTTTTAGCCCCCTGACGCCCACATTTCAATCTGGAAAAAAAAAATGAAAGCTTGTTTTGATCCAGTTCTGTGTAATGTAACAGAGATGGATGAATCACATGCAGGAAGATGTTTTGACTTCCAGCACATCAAAATAGATTTCATTCTTTCACTTTCCTTTGTAAAGGATATAATCTGTAAACTCTATGCATGTGCATGTATCTCCTTCTCAAAATGTTTTATCCTATCAAAACTCCTATGAACCTATATGTCAGCTTTCCTAGGTAAATTCTAAGGGTTTGAACCTAGTGCTTCCTGACACCCTTGTGAAACTGCTAACACTCATATTTGCTCAGACACAGCCGTAAGCAAGGATTACTGTAGAAGTTCTTCTAGCCCAAAGGTAATCCAGATATTATCAAAACTCTGAGACTCATTCTTGCAATGCAACATCTTTCCTGGTTTTTCTGGGGGGTTTGATTTCTTTGTTGTTGTTGTTATCAGTTATGTCCCCCACTGAGGATAGCATTGTAATGCTGGTAGAAGCAGAAAATTAAAATTTCAGTCATGTCCTCAAGATTGTCTCCTAACTGGACAGTAAGGAGCTAGAACAAAGAGTCTTCCCGAGACTAAAACAAAGGAGTTAATTTTAAAAAGGAGTTAAGCAAAGGAGTAAATGAACAGATGGGCATCTTCTACCTTTGTGAACCTAGGTCCAAAGTCAGGATGATCTCTGTAGAATAACTCAGGAATTGTTCAAGTGATGTACAACCGTGTGGTTCCAGACAGATGGGCAGTCTAATGAAGGATTTCAGACATGTTAAGTAATCATATTTAAATATAAATAAGGAAATATTCAGGCATCTTTAACAGTTTGGTGACAGAAAAAAGTGAGGCAGAAGCCATCCTTCAATTATGCTGTTTAACCTTATTCAACTTTCCAGTTACTGTCTGCTATTTATTTCTTATGGTTAAGAAAAAACATGATGTATATGCATTTTCACCAAAGCTAAATTAATTTTTTATTTTACTGGAATATATTTTATACAAAACTTTATCAAGGCCTCTAGACAAATAACTGAATTGCCTGCAGTGCGTGGTGCATAAAAGTTCTTCAAAAATTTGGAAGAACTATTCAATTTCAAAGTTTTCTTGGTTTTGTTTGGGTTTATCTTTTTTCCCAATAGTCTTCTGTTGTTTCATTCTCTGCTGTTTTATACTGTGGTGCTGTAATCAATAGATATGGATAAAAGGGCAACCATAAAGATGATTAAAGCTATTGGTTCAGGGACTGAATATACAGCTGGTAACAATATTAATAGGGCTGCAACACTGATAGCAAACACTAGGGTTTGCTAGTGGGGATACGAGACTGGTGACAAGACTGTACCATTCACCATGAATAGTAATAACAAATCATACTTCACTAACAGTTCTGATGATAACATGGAAGTTACCTGAGTTGGTCCTTCATTTGTTCTTGTTGCCTGTATAATGTTTATGCCTTAAAAGGAGTGCAACAGAGATACCTGTGAATGGATTTAAGAAACTATTCTAAAAATGAAATTATTATTTATAAATTTTGCCTTGGAGTTCTAGGCCCTGCCTTTGAGGAAGTCTGGCTGCTTTAGTGTAATTAGCCTGTTCTTAATTCAAACATGTTTTAATTTATTTGGAAGTAGTCCAATGAATTCACCACCAGTAGCTGGTGAATTAGGCTAGAGAATTAGGCACTTTCTGTCAACGGGACTTGTTTCAACCTACTTTGCAATGCTGATAGTCTAAATCAACCCAATGAATAAAATTAATGTGCTTATGGTTTAGCATACTGTGATTGTTAGCCATCTATAGCTTGTTTTAGCTGTAAAAGTGTTTCCTAAAATCCTGTTTTCTTTGTTAGCCCTGTACACAGTCATGCACAGTTCAGGCTGGAACACCAGTGTTGAGTTTCCATTGCCAGGGATGGCACCCTTCTCCTCACCTTTATTGACTAACACAGAAAACACCATGTGAAACAGAGGTGGTAGCTTACAGGGCAACTGGGAACCTGAGTACTTTTGCACACTTCTAAATAGGCACAGTAGATGTTCAGGAGCTGTTGCTTCTGTTATCAATTGTTAGTGAGCAGAGTGGCAGAGAAGTTTAGAATAATGCTGCTTTTTTATTTCATCTACAATTTTACAGTAAGACCCAACTAAAATTAAAAAAATATAAGTTTTATTCAAGTAAGCCAAGGCAAAGCATAATTCTAAAGTATATAGATTTGCCACAGTGTTGCTTGGGAAAGGTAGAGTTAGATTATATATGAGATCACAGAGCAATTAATAGAAATCACAGTTAGAAAAATGTATGTTTGTGTATACATGGTGAGAGAAGGGGAGTGAGAGAGAGATGTCAGATTTCACAGGAACCGACAGTTACATTATTTTGTAAAGGTTTATTTTAGATTTCCACTGAATGTCCCAACTAAACATACACACGTATATACACCACAGTGCCTGCTGCCTTAGATATGTTCTCAAAGCAATTGTGCCATTAATATTCTTATTTAAAACTTCTCTTGTGTTATATTTAAAAGACAAAAAGGTTCACATAACCCCTTAAAAAAATCTCCACTGGAGTCCTAGAGTGGACATAGAATTTTTCTGAAGGCTGCAATATCTAAATAGAATACTCCAGGAATGAACTTTTTTTTTTTTCTGGCATCTACCTAATTAAGTTAAAAGTTAATAAATTCCTTTGGTTGCTCCTTTCTTCAGGAAGCATGCGAAAAATGCATTGAAGCAAGGAAGTTCAAGGTTTCAGTATCTGCTGCCCTTGGTCTTTCTCAGGAATTCTTTAGCTGATTACATGCTTCTCCTTTCAACAACATAAGCTTTGTATCCCATGTTTTGTAAAGGATCCTTTCCCCATCCAGCCTCTCTAAGGCCACTCTTGGTCAGTTAGAAAAGTTAGCATCTGGATGTGAGTATTTCTACCACATATATTTAAAATGCCCAAGGGAAAGAATTTTCCTTTGATTTTTTTTTTTTTAACAAAAGTAATCTTTATAGACATCCTTATGATCTTACAAATGTTTTATTTTCTTATGTACAAGATTTGAAATTCTTTCAGATTTCAGTGCTTCCTTTGCAATTTTTGCTTTATTTTCTGAATGAATTAATTTTCCCATTTTGTTAGCAATGACAGTCAATGAGTAACAAACATTTTATGTAACTGAACATACTTACCTATAAGATGGGTTTACGCTGGCGTATTTAGAATGCCATACTTCATAATAAGATAGAAGATCTGGGTTTATCCCTTTGTCATCTCTACACTGGTGCAAATCCATTAATTTTGATTAAATTATGCCTTATGCCTAATTTATGTCAGTGTAATTGAGGAGGATTAGAGCTTAATTATAATTATACATAATTATCCATGATTATAATAAATGCCAACATTAAGTCAAAATAGTCAGGCTAAACTGTTGGGGATCCAAACTGAGATGATGAGTTGCAGTACTTAGAGATGTCAAGCACCTGCAATACATACTGAGGTTAGAATGAAAACCTATATAGGTTGCACTTTGGAATTCCAAAATTAAAAGTTCAAAACTGTTGCAAATCTTTGACTATGCAAAGACCACAAAACTGTTTCTTGATTAAAAATTTGTGCACTCAGAATGTTCAAAGAATCAGGTTAGGAGTGGGTGGGAGCGTTTATCAAACACTAAACTCGTAAACTGAAGCTTCTGTACACTTTCCTCCAATTTCTTGCTATCCTTCCCTTTTGTCTCGCTTGAAACTTATTGCAAAGCTCTTTCCTATTTCTTCTGCCTAAGGATCCTCTTCATGACTCAATACAGAACTTAAAAATGCTTACTTTTTCTTCTACATTTTACACTCTTAATTGTGTTTTGAAAATAATAGACCTATTCAAATGCCTAAAAATTTCTCTTGCAATTAAAGCACAGAACGGTCATTTCTTTGCACCACTATTTTATAAGATTCTAAGAAGAATAATTAAAACTAAACCTGGCCTAAAGAATAAAGATTTTCAGAGATGCAGCTAACAGATATTTGTATTATGGTAAGAACTAAAGGTCAAAGAGAAGGCGAAGGTATATGGACTGAAAAGGCGAGACAAGTCAATGTTATGAGTAAAACACAATGGTTCATTACCATTTTCAGAAAAATGCTAATCTTTCTTCTTTCACCAGAGATAGAATATTATATCTTTGGGATTTAAGAATTCTTATTATCTTTATCAGTGTAAAGATCACATTTTTAGAATGTTGAAAGTTCAATTGTCAGTGTGGAACTGCCACTGAAGTTTTCCTGTTCTTTGGTGTTTGATGTCATTGCATCAATTGCTTCGCCTTTAGACTTGCATTTGCTTAATATGTCATGTAATCACTGTTGGTCTGAATTCTTTTCACTTGCAACTCTGTTTCACTATAATTTAAATGTTTTCATATGTTCTCCTCCCTAATATTCTGCATTGATATGTATATTTTAAGGAAGGCAAAATACGGACATTTCTCCCAGACTTTTTCTGAATTAGGGTACTTCCATCCCTCCCTTCCATTACTATAGTCTCTGAGGAGCTCACATTAATTAGAATATTAATCCCTAGACCAATCCTTTATGGCAGAAGATATTAGGAAGGTCCCACTAGTCACTGGGATGAACTTCTGAGTAAAGGATGCCCTTTATACACCACCTTCCTTTTCTTAATGCAAGAAATAGTAATGCAGCATGATTGCAGTTTGTGCTGCCTATGTAAATTAGTCATAGCCAGGGTAAATCTAATGAACATGGTCCTTCTGGGGACATTTATTCCTTGTCAGCCTCTTCAAAGTCCTGAATTGTAACTTAGGACCAATACTTCTCCTAAGACCAGCGCTTCCTAAGTAGCCATCTGTCCTGTGCATTTCAATGTGTATCCTCTAGAACAAAAATACTAATTCCTTGTGTGTGGTTCTAGGGGACAAATGATGCTGTCTGAGATCTAGATGCTTAGCAGCTTCCTTGAATTTAGGACAGGTGAATATGTAATGAAGTGTCTGGGCCAAAGCCACACAAACAGCTTGTGTTGGAACTGAACGCTCAACGTTGATCTCCCATTTTGTAGACAAAATCCTTCGCCTTTGGATTACCCATCCTGATTTAATTTT
The DNA here is from genome assembly GCF_963921805.1 of Phalacrocorax carbo. Taxonomy (NCBI): domain Eukaryota; kingdom Metazoa; phylum Chordata; class Aves; order Suliformes; family Phalacrocoracidae; genus Phalacrocorax; species Phalacrocorax carbo. Next base: position 116,167,023 of record NC_087515.1, read on the forward strand.
TTCTTTCATTTTTACTCTTGGGATATAGAATATACCTTAAAAGAAATAACTTCTGCACTTCAAAATTTTTAAAATAAATTTATGTGTTTGTCTTGATTGATCCAAGAAGAAAGAATAAACCTCATAAAAGCTTGTGAACACATAATGAGTTTTGATTCACTAATCTGTAACTATTCTGTGGCTTTTTTTCTGACTTTTGTGATAATTTCAACGTGAAAATGAATCTTTACATTTAAAAAATATTGAAATACAATATTCTGTGCATTTAATCTTTAAAATAAATTTGGAGCAGGTTTTTTTAAGTCTCCATGTAAAGTTTTAGTTTTTTCACAAAAAATGTTTATTTAAAATATGTTCCCTTTGAAAATTCCAGGTCAGCCCATCTTAAATATTTTTTTAATTATTATGTGACATTGGCATTCCTTCAATGGCCTTGGAAGTTCTCTATCTCCATGAAATATTTTACCTATGAAGGCCTGGTACCTCTTTTCATGTGAACCCATTTGCATTTGAATGCTGTTTGGAGTGAGAAATGCTGCTGAGCTGTTGTTAAGGTTTTTTAAATTTTTTCTTTTTTTTTACAGTATCACTCACTATTACAGAGCTATATGAACAATAATAAGTTTAATTTTTTACCACGGCCATTTCATAGAAAACTGTAGCTAGTTTCTAGCAGTAGTGAAAAGGTTAACCTCCTAGTAAATTAGATGGATAACAAGGGAAGCCGATTAGCAAAAAGAGGAGCTCAGTCACTGACCTTACAATGCTTCTTTATCTTTTACATTCATCTCTCAGGCTCAGTCCAACACTGCAACATAAAGCCAAAGCTATGGTACAAGTATTGTATTCCCAGAGGAACAGCATATTACTTGTATATGCTTGGTTGCTTTTTTGCTGTGAGCTTCTGAATCATATAAGAACAAGTTTATTCATACATCTAACCCTTATTTAACATGATTATTGAATGGGCAGGAATCTTCTTAAAGGCTAGAAGTATTAAGATGTAGCTGACACAGAAAACAGTTGAAAATCTTAGTATTACCGTTTCCTAAAGAAAAGGTCAAATGTATGGAATGACAACAGAAAACAAACGCAAAACATACATTTTTGTAGCTCCAAGAGTTGATAACAGCATCTTACAAAAGAAGAAAGAAAGATAATATTCTTAAATCATCTGGTTTATACCAATATGGCTCAGAACAAAGACCTAGTAGTATGTAAGTGGGATACTGAACGTGTTAAGAGAAAATGACATCCTGATGAGATATTTGTCCTTGTTTTTCTCTTACTACCTTTATTTCTTCATACCTTTTTGAATGTATTATCTTGAGACATGTCAGTAAAGCCAGCTGGATTTTGAATCTGCCACTTTGGGATAGAAAACTAGTTTTTCAGTGACAAAGATATTTCACCCATCAGTTTGTTATACCATTTTTTTTCCCCCAGAAACACAAAAATTTGCTTCGGTAGACAGAATAAAGGAACTATTGACATTCGCCTTCTGTGCTATTCAGCTACAACCTGCACTTGTTTCCCCCTTCTCACAAAGTATTGCATAAAATTGTACTTATGATCTGATCCTCTCATCAGTCCTGTTTATTGTGTCATCTACATTTTACTAACTGGTAGTTAGCTCAGAGGGAAGCTAACAAGCCGTCATGGTCATAAGCTGAATGCTGTTTCCATACAAGCTCAACAGTTGTTGGTATCCTGCACAGATATTATTCTTTTCTTAGGAGAAAACTGAAATTAAAAAAAGAGCAGGAAAGCAGGAATATAAGACAATGTTTTGGGGGAAAACTTGAGGTCAGCTTCATATTTTATAGCCTGCCTTCATGGTAGATGGTCCTTTTTTGCTTCTTGTTTCCTTGACTCATATCAAAGTCCAGAATTTGGGTTTGCTCTTTTTTTAAAACCAACCTTGCAGATTTCTTTGTTAACATTATCCTTCTCTTCTCCTCAGCTCATCCACTTTGTATTCTACAACACATAATTACTATTTAGATTTGTTCTTTAGAATATGAAAAGGCCATTACTTTTTATGTGTAGGATCCTATGCCTGACTGGGGTCTCTGAGCAATGCTGTAATATTATTAACAGTTGTGAAAATCCTGATAAATACAGTGAGGCTTAGTCAGCAGGGATTTCATTTACCCAACATGGCAGGCCATTAATGAGCAGAATTTTCATAGTAAAGTATTCTCCATTATATACCAAAGCAGGGCATAAGTATATGCCTATACTGAAGCCCTAAACTATGAAATTGCATATGAAAAATAATTATTCTTCCTAGAATTACAGGTCTTCTGAAGTAACTAATATACTGGCTGCCTACTGTAGCTGGGCAACACTGGCACAGGGTGATTTCAGCTTTACAATATTTGCCAAATATATGTTCAATCCAGATCTTGCACATGGTGTTCCCAGTGTGCATTTGACATAACCCATGAAGACCTGGGCTAGAAACCAACGCTATCTGTGTACAAAGATCAGCACCAAGCTATTTTTTTTAGAAGATATCTCAATCAGCAGGGGACTTGACTAACTTTTTTTTTTTTTCCACAATGTGCCCTCATTGCCTGTGTGTTTGAATAATCAGACATTTGAGTGATCCTTTCATCCCTTCCAGGGGGTTTGCAGGGACCCTCTGAACTAGGATGACAGGATTTGGAACCTGAGAGTTGGTGCTCTTTGTTTGTTGTGGCCTATCATCAGTCAAATCCAGTGTGTAGGTTAATAAGGCTTAAACTTTAAAGGAACGGTGAGCACCTGATTGACAAGCCTGTGAATAAAAGTGCAGTGGGAAGTTTTGTGTTTGTGAAGTTAGCATGCACGGAGACACAACTGAAGTTTAGAATGAATTGCAATCAGTTATATTAATACAAGGAATCTTATTTGATGATTTAACATCACTTTTTGGACTTCAAATAAAATTTCAAAGCATTTTATAGATTTCAAATAAAATTCTAAAGCATTCTTGTTTAGATGGTCATTTGTCTTTTTTTAACATTAGAGCAAAATATCTGTATTTCTGTTGTTTGGGTTTTGTTTTGGTTTGTTTTTTGGTGGGTTTTTTTTTTTAGATACAAGTGTATAAAAGAAATCCAAAAGCCACCAAGGACAGCATATAACTGTACTGGAAGTCCTACTATCCATCAGGATATTAAAAAAAACATTGTTTTATAGCTACTTGAAAGTTAAAGACAGTGTATAGTGCTTCAAGTTTTCCTAAACATGTACCTCAGACACTTTTTATTTTTAACAAGTAATAGGCAGTGAGTGCATACTGTGCTTGAGAAATCATACTCTTTCAGGATTTTCAAAAGATCCTCTGGGAGCACGGTACTTAAATCATAGTAAAACTCAATACAATCCATATGCTTTTCATTTCCACTAGTGCTTTGAAAATCACAGCCTCAGTTGTCTTTTCCTGTATGTATCATTCTAGATTTGGTTGAAAACTTTTGAGCTAAGCTGACTTCCACCAGGAAGTGCAGTTCCATGAAAACCTAAACTTTGTCAGAAATCTGGCAATGATGGCTTTTTTTTGTTTGTTTAAATAAGGAATTCCTTTGGTTTTGGTTTTATAATGTTAATAGAGTATCACAGGTATAAAATAAACTCTTTTGTATAAGGATAAACATTAAATGTTCAACACAATATTTAAGATTATAATAATTCGATATCATTGAGGTAAAAATTTTAGCTGGTTTTTTTTCAGAATTTCTGTTCTGCAAAGGACTTGGTTGGGTTTTCTTTTTCATTTTGTTTTTGTTTTTTAATCAAAATTATGAAAAAAACCCATGGAATAGCATGATTCCAGGAATATTTCCCCTTGACAGGATATTCCCCCTGGAATCTGTGGAAGGAGATCTGTATCATCTGCACTGAAAAATCCAATGCTCCACACATTAGAGAATATAAAATTATTTTGTCAGTAAGTAAAAGGGAGCAGTTGGGGATTTCCTACCAAAATGACTGTCAAAATGTGAATTTTTGTATGTGCCATTTTGACAACATTTTCAACCAGGAAGGTTTCTCAGGCTTGTAATGGCATTTATTGTCAAAACCAGAAGGAAAAAATCTACTCAGTGCATATAGAAGACCAAGTTTCAGAGCCAAAAAATCAGAAATGGTTCTGATTTCAAAGCGTTTCCTTGTCTTTACTCATTATGCAGTGTGTACGTAACTGCAGGACGAATGGGGAGCTACTTCTGAATGTTTAACAAAAACAGTGTTTTCTCTCTTACTGAGCGCCACTGAGTCAAGGAAACCAATGGACAAACGAGTTTGGAAGCTAGAGTACTGCAGCTGCTGTGGATAGCATCTTCTTGCATAGGTTGTCTTCTGGGAGAGGGAAGCAGGGCAGAGGAGAACAGGACATTTTCTTCTCTTACGTGATTGGAGAGTCCATTAAATTCAGTGTATGTCTTTACAAACTCAGTGATTTAATCCTGTGTTGCAGAGATGGTATCTGAGCACTGACTTACTGAATTTTAGGTTTCTGTATCAGGCTGTTATACTAATGATTTGGGTCTTTGTGTCTGTGCTGTAAAGTACATATGCATCCATTTCTATCCAGAACACATCTAAAAGAAATAAAGCAAAATTAATCTTTAATGTAAGACACCTATCCCTGTGGCTTACTCTTAACAGAAGGCATGAAGACTGTCCAATCCAGAATATCAGAGTTGGGTTAAAGCATTTTTCTGTAGTGTAGGAGTTATGGATTCAAACTTCAAAGAGGACGGAGTCAGGTCTTCCACTTCCTGAACAAGTTATCTAAGTAGTTTGCCATTATGCAGAGGCTTAAGGAAACACCGATTAGATATATGATGGCACTGGACTCCACTAATATGAAGTCCTCTGTCCTGCTGTTAGGGATCAATCATTTGGACAAGACACTGGTTGTGCTGTGGAGCCAGGTGATCAGTTTTCCCCTGGAGACTTCCCCATGCAGGGCTTTTTAGGAGAGGAAGCCTGTTGTTTCCGTAAGGTAGAGATCAGCTGTTGCAATGAACCACTTAACATTTTGAAATATTTGACATATATATGAAATACAAAGTTAAATGAATTAAGCTCCTTGTGTTTGTCCAAAGCTACAAAGCTATGTTCATGCTTCTCCTCAAAATCACAAAAATGTTATACAAAACCTGGGCTGTGACCTTGTCTTTTAGCTACCTTTTTAAGAGAACGAGAAATGCTTCTGAGCAGAAGGGGATTCCATATTTTCTTTCCGAATGAACACAGGCACATCCTGATTCAGGAACTTCTTTGGTAGACAGTGACAGAAGCTCAGGTGTGACCCTGCTTCTAGAGTTTAATCTAACACTGCCTCCAGCTCCATTCTGCATGTAGGATATCTGATGATTTTTCATGGGTGCCTTATTCTCTCCATTGCATACAATATTTTGCCTTAGACAGCCTGACCTAAACAGTCTGAATCTCCCTGCTAGTGAGTGTGGAGTGTCAGGTGCCCTCATACTGGCCAAAATCTGCTTCTGGTCACCTGCCACAAGAACATTTGAGTTGTACTTGATCCACTTGCAAAGCATGTGATTTAACATCCACAGTTTCTTCTTCCAGTTCTTCTTCTCCCCACCCCCACTATGTTTTACAACAAACCACCTAAGGCAACATCAGGTTTTGGTGGAAAAAAATTTTCTGCTTTTTCTTATTTGGGAAATGAGACTGCATCATAACCCTCATTTCTTCCTTTAACATCTATAAATTAAAAGAAGACTCTCAGGGCTGTGGATACTTAAAATTGGTTATGTTGTGTTTCACTGAATCCACAGGATTAGTCTGGGGCATTCCCCTCACCCTAAATTGGCATGGGCTATGTTATCTGCCCAAATGCTGGCACTTGTGCTCGAGAGTCAGTGCCTTTGATTCATGAAGCTTTGGCTTTGATACAAGCATCCCTGTTACCTCTTGCACTGGGGATCTGGCACAACCCCTGTTGGTAGTTCCATGAGGACAAACAATGTTCCAAGCCTCCCCCACTGCGTAGACAATTCCTTAGCGGGGCAGGCTTTCCAAACACATTGTTTCAAAGAAATGAATCACTCATTCGTGAAAAATGAAAAAAAAAAAGAGCACAAATACCATCAAAGCAAATTCAGGGTTTTGCCGCCCACATCACTGACATCATGCTGCCAGCTAGAGAGCACTGAATAGGACTCCTTACAGAGTCCATCAATGCCACTCTTTAAATTGCAATTGCCTGAAGGGGCTGCTGGTTTGTGATATGAGGTACTTCTTCCTTAGCAGGAGAAAGGCAGCAGCGGCTAGGATTTCAGCGCAAGTCCCCTCAAATGGCACATGGTTGCTTGGCTTGCCAGGACGCCTCCTTTTCAAAGGACTCTGCTCTCGTTTTGGAAGGCAATTAATTTATACTGGGATGAATTTTTTTAAAGGAAAAGACCTGTCTGATCATCAGAAAGAACTTCCTTTATTAAACTGGAGATTAGTTGGATAAGAGAAGCAATGAGGGCTTCTTATCATTTATGGACCAATTAAAACAGACGCAAGTGAGGTCTGCCCAAGCTAATCCCAGAGCTGGTGTGCTGGGGCATGTGATACACAGATGCACTGAGTGAGCTGCCTGGACCCAAGCCAGTTCACATCTGATGCGCTGTTCCCACATCAGACAGTGCTGTGCCCAAGCTAATAAGCCCTGCCGAGAAAATGCAGTGACAGGTCACTATAGCACGGTGTTGTGTTACATACATGGCCTGGACTAAATGGCATGGGTTTCCATTTGCTGTGGGATTTCTACCACAGGTCCAGTTTATGGCACAGACAAACTTTCAGTAATTCTTTACATCGAGGTCTTTCATGTCTCTGCATAGGTTTTTACACACTCTTCTGTCCCCTAAGATTCCCTTTCTGCTGCTTCTCCTGTGAAATTCTGTCTTGTTTGATTCTCAGACAAATGACTCAAGTTTGCCTGTGATGGTCCTTGTTTCTGGAACATCCCTCCTGCGTTTGTTCATAGGGAGCTACTTATCCACACACCAGGTCTGCTGTGATGCTTGTGAAACTTCAGCCAGGTAAGGAGACCTGGTATGCAAACCAAGACAGTTGGGTTATAATACAAGAAAAAAAACTGAAGCAGCAAAGGTTAAGAATTTGTAGCCTTTATATTAAGTATGGTGTCACCTTAGCTTCAGTTCCTACTTGCCTCTGATTACAGCTGCACATTAGCTGTTCCACATTTTCAAAGCAAGCAACACTTACCCTGATGTATAATGCATAGAACAAGGGGACACTGACCTGCCTGGGGATTTTGGGCACTATGGCAATGCAAATAATTAAAAAATAGAAATTGAGACTCAAGAATGATCTTTCACTGACCCAGAGTGGATGGATAAAATGATCAATGATGTCTTTCCCTTCTGTAATGTCTGCCAGACAGTCCAAATTTATAATCAGCATAGGAAAAAGGCTGCATATCATAACCATATGGCACTGAGAATACACATTATTGTACGGTAGCACTGCACTAATTTAAGGTCTGTCACCACTTACATTATGGGCCTGTGTTTCCAGCAATAAGAAACTCTCACACAAGCACTTATCCCAAGCTGATTATGATCTCTGCCAGTACAGGTCTTAGATCTATAGATGCCTTAAACAATATTTTATTTAAATGGCTTGGGTATTTTGTCATTACATAAGTTAAAGAAAGGTTTCAGTTTTCCCTTCATTGTTCAAAATTAATTTTATTTAAGACAATAAAACTCCATGGTTTTGGAAAAGGTTAGGCATATTCCATCTGTTGTGGGCCACTTTTCTGATTGAAAGCAGTCATTAAGCATCTGGTGAATGTAAAACTACTGTATAACTCTGTGTATATATAGCGCTATATTTACATTGAAAAACATTATTTTGCATTGCACACCAAAAATGAAGCCATATCTACTTCTATGGGAACTCTAAGTTTTTGTGAACTTATTCTACGTAAGGCTGGTCAGACCACATAATCCTGTCAAATGAAAGAAAATACTGTTCCTTCTCCACCAGGATCAAAGTCTGTGCCTTTTTTTTGCATGTCTTAACCCTCCCAGTCAGCAGAACTGGTATGTTTCCACCAAACTGGAAGCAGCTTTCTGGCCTTGTAAATATGGGGAGAAAATCTGCAGTGGATCCACAAAGGTCCTACAAGCTGTCACAGACAGCATGCAAAGTGCAAAGGTGGCCTCTCCTGTGGAAAAGGGCTTCCATGATTTCCATTTTGGATGATGCCTCCTTTGCAGCCGTGGCTGGGTAAGCACATCTCACCCTCTGCATACCTACAGGTTCATTGTTGACATGAGAGTAGCCACCACTCAGAAATGTCATGCCAAGGATAAATTAGCCCCAATTAATAATGAGTTGATGGAAATTTTTTTCCTGAGAGTTCAGGAGAACTAATCCTTTCCTGATGACCAACAGTGCAGAGGCTGCTACAGCTGAACCCAGAGGAGCTGCACAAGCTACACCCTGGGAAGCATCAGGCCCTTTAGCAGGAGGAAGGTGTTCAGCCCTAAGCCCGTCCCAACGTAAAGGGACTTCTGTTGCCGTCATGGAAGAGGATTATCTCTTTTTTTTTTTTTTTGTCCCAGACCAGTCTGAGCTGTGGACAAGGCAGTCTATAGAAAAGAAGAGGGCAGGTCTGTCTGACCATCCCCTTCACTATTGTCCCAGCCTCCAGCTTCTTTCAGTCCAGTGATTTCCCGAACTAGATGTTGTTTCTATGTACTCATTAGTTCTCAGTGGATTTCAGTTCCATGAACTTGCCATGTCTGTCCTCTAATCCATGCAAGCTTTTAACATCCAGAGTAATTCTCTTGCTGTGGAATACATCATGGTTTTGTTAGTAGTTAGTATAATTGGGTGCTGGCCTGTGACTTCAATGTGCCTCTGCAATGCAAACAACAACAGTGATGGCATTACTGGACAATAATTTTCCATGTCCCTGAGATGATTTGTTCTGATGGTCAGGGTCATTTTCGTCCCAATGAAAACTTTATCCCCATGAGGCAGCTGCCTGATTCTCAGTGACCTTCTTTTCCAAACAAACAAATAAAAAAATCACAAAAAATTGGAGTATCTTTCTCATCAGAGAACACAAGGGAATTGTCCACATGATCCCAAGCCTATATGCACAGATACCCGTGGGCTATATCCACATGAGCCAGTAAAGCAGATCAATAGGAGCAAATCTGTAGGAGAGAAACATTTGGTGCTGAGGCTCTACTCGGGAGAGGGAGGGAGGGAGGGAGGGCGGGATCCTGTGTCCTGACTGCCCCTTGGAGCTGCAGTGCACTGGCTGAGATGCTGGAGAACGTCTGCCCATTTACTGTCACCGGGCACCTGCTCTCCTAGACTACTCCAAAATGCAGAGCAAGGCACAGGAAGTGGGGGCAATACAGATATTCAGTTCAAAGACTCACTCCTGGCCCTAAATAAGAGTACTGCAGGCACATCCATGCAGATCAGGGGAGCAGCATGACTGAGGGAATCTAACCAGGCCGAGAAGGTACCCATGCTGCTTTACCTAAGCTGAATCGCTGGGATCCAGCCCTCTACCTCCGCACACCACCACCCTCCACTGTGCAGTTATACACTATGTGACAGCAGCTCTGCTCTTTCTTGTCTACTGTTAAAGAAGGTGTTTGCACCACCTCAGCTGGCAAAAACTGTCAGAATTTCATCAAAGTCAACAGTGTCTACCTGGGGCTGAATATCTGGTCTTTTATTCAACAAAAGGAAAAAGCTGGAAGTTTCTCAGTAAAAATTATGTTAAATGTTACAAGAAGAAAGATTTCTTCAAGGAAACACATCACAGGATGGTTGATACATTTTTTTCTGTTTTGTGTTGTTGACTATCCTGATGAAAAGGAAGAGTTAAGGAAACAGGAGAGCTTAATATAACCAGCAATGATGAAACACAGAGAGATAAATTAAAGTTTTCACTGAAAGACCCAGTCTTACGTCACCACAACCACGGGATTTCAGTATATCAGGAATTAAATTCTACGCTTCATTTTACCTCTGCTGAACACTTCCTCTCAGCGCAGTTGTGATGATTTTATCTCTTCTTCTGTTTCGCTTTGAAAAAAGTGAATCAAACAGCATGAGTTATCAAAGATGCAAACCTGACCTCCTGTGACTATATTACAATGTAGCACCACCTTCTGGCTATTGAGAAACTCATAGTGGCTACTTTAACCTTTTTCGTTTTTAATGGGCATCTGTTTCTTAATTCCTTTGTTGCAATTTAAAATGAAAATAAAGTGATTAGTTTTCATGGCTGCAGTTATTATAGATATAGATGTTTTTAATAACAGCTGCTATTTTTCAAATAGAAGAGAGATTTCTAACATGGAGCAGTTGGAATTGTGTATCTCAGCCTTTATTGAAGAAGCAATGTGTATGTTCATTTTTTTATGATCTGTAATCACATGCTGGTCCTGGGAAACATGCCACAAGGGCCCACATATGTAAGCAGTGGCAGCTGAAAGTGCATAATTCATGAGAGAAACATCAGGATCGGAAGAAATGACATAAATAGCTGATTGAGTTGACACATCTTATATTTTTCTAGGATTTATTTCCTTTTAAAGATGTGAGTTTCTTTTTAAAAAAGAAATGTGTAGTCTGCCAAGTCATAAGGTTCTCTAGGTCGCTTACTTGTTTCTCTGAAAGCAAAGGCATTCTTGTGTTTTCATTCTGATTTAATTAGAATGGCTTTTTTACAGTATGTGGTCTTTGTTCTTCCAGGTCTCTACTCCTCCAGTTTTATTCAACCCTATTGTAGGTCCACTTTGAAACAGAAAGGGCAGTCGAAACAACTTCATCTCAGAAGGAAATCCTATAAATACTGTAATTGCTGTGGAGTTTAATCTGGTTTCTTAACCTTTGATTCAGTTTGGATAGGTCTTAGGGCACAAAAGAAACAAATCGGCTATTTCAGCTAAAGGCTTCATTTGGCACAAATCTGGGCAAAGCTTAATGATAAAAGAAACATTTAAAATGGAGACATTAGATGCTGCCTAAATTTCAGCTGAAAGAAAGAAAAAAACCCACCACAATTATAAAGGCAAATTTAGTCACATCCAATCTCTAAGTACATTTTGTAGAAATATCACAAGCAACAATGTTCTCATGGTATTTCTACTGGAAATAATGTGAGAAAGAACATTCTCACATTACTTCCAGACAAAATGCCATAAAAATGCACAGTTGATAGCAAGTATTCTCAGAGCATGTTAACAGGAAAGACCTCAAGAAAACATTTTCTCATGACATTTCCTCTGGAAGAGGGTGGAGCTGAAGGGCACTGCCCTCCTCCACTCCCACCAGCATGGGAATGTCTCAGGGGTGAGCTCTCCAGTGAGAGCTGCAGGGGAAGGATCGCAGAGGACACAGAGAGGCAGGAAATCTGACAGGGTTCCCTCTGAGATGAGAGCAGATACAAGGGAGGAAAGACTCCTCCATCCAAAAGAAAGTTCTAGAAGGTCACAGAAACGTCAGTATTTTCAAGACAATACTCCCCATTAAAGTGTGTATATGAGATGGAAAGAAAGAGGGGGAAGGAAAGACACTTTGATTTGTATTATTTTAAAAAGATTTTATGTGCAGACTCTCTGTGAGGTTTTTTTTTCTGAAAATTTTGGGTATGGAATCAAGTTCTCTGCACTGACAGTCTGAAAGAAAAGAAATCTCAGCTTGCTCAGAGAAGACAAAAAGCCATGGTCCCTACTAAGGCAGTGGGATAAAGTCATAGGACACCCAAGCTAACTTGCCTGCTCTGATTTGCACTTCTTACATCACTGTGGGGAGAGGACTAAATCCTCAGTTCCCCCTTTCAGGAGTCCTCTAGTTCTCTGGGGTTTTACAAAGTCAGTGATCGTCATTTCCAATGCCTCTGAGAGGCATTTTGGCAAGCAGCATGGGCAGCTATAATTCCAGCTTCTTTCTCTCATCCAACTACTGTACTTCAGCTGCCAGATGCAAGTAATATCTTCAAGAAAGGGCAGGATGGCTTGGTCTTATTGAACTCTTCAGTCTATCTTTTGAGATTCACCTGTTAGACATATAAGAACAGAAAAGGTTGCTTCCCCTGAAGGCAGTGGATGGGGGAACCCTATGTGAATAAATACAAAAAGAATAATGTCATCAACTGGAAATAAGGATCCCCCTTCTCCCCATAGCCCCAAGCATATGTCTCCTTCCTAGGGTGAATTCCTTGTTAGTCTATTTCTACCTATCTTACCGACAGGATAAGTTTGTCTTTATACCCAGTGGAGTGAATAAAATGTCAGATGAATTTAACCCTTTCTAAATAATTTTCACAAAGATCACAGGTTTTGCCAGGATTAAGAGCAACTGTGGAACAGATAAAATACTTCGTACATCATTTCTAATGCTACAGGGTGCTTTCAGCTATCTAACCATTAATCAAACTGTTTTCAGTTTATAGCTTCTCTCAGTTTCCAAACTCTGTGATCTGATTGGCATGGCTATTCCTCCAGGTTTTGGCACTTCATTATCTCTCCTACAGCAAGACAAATGCTTTTTTTTTTTTTGTTTCTTCTTTCATTCCTCCTGTCCTGCAGGTTTTTCCTATGGTTAGTACTAAGCTGACTGTTTTATAGACCACACAAGAGAAAATACAAATGAGTCACTGCCCTGTGAATTTTCTCCAGCTATGTCTTACATCACATGTCCAGAGTCAGTGCATCAAAGGTTTTTTTTTTAACTCAAGCTTTTCCATAGTTTCCACAGTTTCCCTAAACTGTTTTTCATCTTTCTTGTTTCCCTTTTCTTAAAGCACTGTGTGTGCAGCATAGGGGCAGTGTCTGTTGTCTGGATGTGGGGTATGGAGGTGAAAACACTCTGCCCTTAGCAAGTCCATATTGCCCTTGAACAGGAGCAGAACAGGCTGAGCTGGCTGAAGACTGACCCCCGTGAGTGTCTGACCCAGTCACTGAAGTAGTATGGTGTGGGTAGGAAGGCACAATCTCTTTTTAACTTACCCAGTTAGATCACTCCTACGTGTTTTAAGTCAATAGGAAAATACCTTTCCAAGTTAATTCTGCTAGTATAACAAGACAGTAGCTATATCTACTCAAGTACCCTAACTCTGACATTAGCCACTGATACATTCTTCCAATGAAAATAAGGAGCTCCCATAGTTGACAGACACAGATGATCTGCTCTGAGTAAAATCTTATCCTAATACCTAAGATTAAAGATTAGTTGAAATAAAGCAGGAAGAATAGGAACTCCATCAACCAGATGGACCACTTTTCTGTATGAAAAGACCTTTGAAACGGAAAATGAAAGTCATATCTAGGCTATACATGTACTGACGCATACACAGGTATCAGCCGATCCTTATACTGATATAATACACTACTTTTATTTTGAATAAACCATTAATAACAAAACAGTGATCTAAAATGTTGGTACATGACACATACATATTGTATCAATTTTCAGATTTGCAGACATGCTTACAAGTCATTTGCTCAGGTTGCAGAGAAAAGAAAATTCAGTGTAAAAACTGGCAGATGTGTTTAACAGGCAACATAGCAGTTCTTTAAGCCTGAAATATTTGGCATTTAGAGTTATTAACAACACAGAATTTCTCCATACCTAATGGATTCACCCATAACCATGTAACTAATAATCACACCACTGTCGGAAGTTACATTTCTTTGATTTAATATTTCACATGTTCAACTGTTAAAAGTTATTGGCCAGCCCCAGTTCTTTCAGAAATAACAGTATTTAACTTATTGGCTGCATAAGCAAAATTCAGCTCAGAGGAGAACTACATCATGTTAATACTATGTATAGGATGAAGCAGTTCCTGACCACTCAAATTTACAGTCTAGTCTGTAAATACTGGCTGTCAGATGGAACTGCACTGTTCTTGTGTTACAGCTGGGAAAAAAAAAATAGACAATGACACAGAGCTGAGGTGTCTCATTAAATCTAATGGAGATTCAGAGATCTGGAGCTCATCCTGCAGAGCAGTGGACCAAGAGTAGTCTTCCTTCCCAGTAAGTGGTTTCTTTCAGTTTGTGTGACTTAATAAAATACATGCATGTGGGAGTATCCATAGTATTCAATGACCTGAAGTGTTCTTTAGATGGAAGTATTTGAAGCCTCAGCAAAACTGTATCAACAAGCAAATGAACAAACAAACCCCCCCTTGTTTCAATTGTCCCTCTGATTTAGGTGCTATTCTCATATTCACATGTTCAAGTATGAATAAACTAATGGGAAACTTTCTTTCCATGCAAAGAGTACAGGAGCCAAATCTTTCCTAAGATTTTGAAATGTGAGTTTGTTTATTTGGTTGTTTATTTTAAGTAGATCACCTTGCAACACCATGCTTTTTTTTCCTGCTACATGAAGTGACAGATTTAAAAAAAAAAAAAAAGTGAAGAAAGCCATTCCTGACAGTGTGACAGTGTAACACCTTCAGTGCAGTAGCAGCCCGTGTGAGAATTATGCACTGCTTGGGGAACAATCCTTCAACTTATAATTAGAGCTCATTTTGCACAGAATGTAGTGGTGATAGACAATAAAAGTAGATGTGTGTACAGACATGGGTATATATCTCCTCTAGAGTGTTTCAACACAAATTTTTCTGCCCTTGTAGTAAGGGAATAAACCCTATGGCTTTTCAAGAATCTTTTTTGACTTTAGGAGGGTTTGGTACAGTGCTATCTGCATGGATGGGGTCCTAAAATCATCTGCAAGGTATCTGAGAAACCCTCACATCATTTTAAAAGGTTGCCATCATTCCCATTCAATTCACCCACATATCAGTAAAGGGAAACCACTTCCAGAAATGCCATTACTAAAATATGAATCCAGTAACACTTGATCAAATAATTCTTCAGTAACCCCTGCCCCAAATTTAAATCTCCAGGTGTAGCTTGATGGTGTTGATACTAAATATCTGGAAGTTCGCAGAAGTTCCTGTTTGGCTTGAAAGCTTAAGGGTAGTTCATGGAAGAGTTCAGCCTTGTTCTGTAATGTTACTTTAGGTGCTCTTCCACTGAATGGTTGGTAATTTGAAATCATTAAGTGGCTGAGACAAAAAAAGAACTCTTGTGAGTGCAACATAATCATATTAATAAGAAATAGAAAGACACAAGGAAGCTGTTTGGAATTTAAACCGAAGTTCTTGAATGCTATTTCTGCAGTATCTGATGAGCTCTGATTAACAGTATAAAATTAACAAGTGTAAAAATCCAGCTTGAAATGATGACTGCGGACTTAGTGATGAATCCCTCCATCTTTCCAGGCATAGCAAAGCTGTGAACTGTGCAGCCAGTGATCTATCTACCGGGGAATTCATTACCACTTTTTTAATTACCTAGATCATCTAGCCACTCTATTTAATATTTCAATTGCTGCTCTTCATGTCTGTCTTTTGTGATCGCTGAAAAACTGTGTTCTGTAACATCCTGTGTTCCTTTCCTGTTGGACTCATTACTGTAGTGAGCGTAATTCTTCATGAAATTTTTTACAAGTCTAAATTTTCATTCACCCATTACCTCACTGACAGCAGAGGGACAGTTCATGGGAACATTTTCTCAGCAGCGTGCGGGAAGGGTCTGTATTCTGGCAGTGTAGATAGCTTGTCAGGATGCGGCTGCTCTGACATGATTAATACAAGCTGATGTTGCTGAGCAACCTTAATGAAGCTAAGGATAATCAACCCACCACTTGCACAGATCTCTGGACTTGTACTTCCCCATGTGTTTTCTGTCATCCAAATCCTGTGCTGTATGAAGGTACCTGAATTAGCCCAGGAATGTGACATAAAGGAGCCAGCAGAGAAAGTTGGAGAAACTGATTAAAGGATTTAAGATTTCAAAGGCCATGATCCATCTGGATTGGTTGTTGAAGAGGGTGAAGGTGTCCAGAGATGGCAAAAGAAGGCTCCCCGACCCTCCTGACCCTTTAGTGAAAAGAAGGGATGAGAAGGCAAATGTTGTGTTCATTTGTTTATTTTTCTTTGTGTGATTTAGACAAGGGGAAGGGAATAGAGCTCTCTGGGTGGTCTTGAAGCTAGTTTCCTTATGAAACTGGGAGAAGTTTCCCCTTTTAAGCATAGTTGTTGAATGGGGGTGGAAGGAAGGACTAGAGAATAAGTTTTTCTGTCCTTGTAAAATAAACAATTTCCCCTACCTTTCTTCCTGGTTCTGCTAAAATATCTTCAGGTAATTCAGGATCTAGCTTGCTGGAAAAAGCTCCTCCTTCCTGATTTGTACAGGATCAGAGACCTGTCACTGCAAGACAAGGAAGACCTGTAATTCCTGGCATTTCATCATTTTGCCCAGATATGCTTGTGGTGCAGCGACCCAGTATTATCTCAATCCTTCTAAAAAACAGGTTTATTGACTAATAAAAAAAATGCAAAAGATTATTTTCTCCTTCCTGGATTTTTTTTTTCCATTAACAAAATGACGGCAGCATGCCTGTGCCTCACTCACCAGAGAGGCAGCAGCACCCCACTGTCCCATTCCTGCCCCCCATCCTTTCCAGACTCATCTGAGCTCTCCTTTTTCATTGTTTCCCCCATTCCAGGGCTCTCAGAGAAATCTGGTGCTTCTTGCAATGGAAGTGGGTCAGCATCTTCCCCTGGCAAGAGCACAACTGGGAGTGTGGCAGTCCAGGGGGATGAGTCCAGCCTGGTGGGCACGCTATGCACTGCCTCATGCAGAAGGGCCAGGATGAACGTCTGTCTCTCACAGGTGAAGCCAGTAACTGCATATGTTAGTGAGGCTGACAAGGACCAAATGGGGCATATTCATCCCTGTGATTACTCAGTGAGTGCCCTGTACTATATAAATGCTGCAAGCATCCAGCTCAGAGCTGGCAGATTTTCAGACTTTCAAGGGCAAAGATATTCCCCATTAAACCTGTGGGAAAATAGCCATGTGAATTAATGCTTTGATTCCCCCGGGTTCTCACTGTAAATATTCAAGATCTTTGAGGAGGAGGTTTTGGTCCAAATGTGGATGTGTGATAGATATAACGGCATATTTCCTTAGGAAACAAAGTGCTGCCATCCCAACAAGAGAGCCAAGTGGCCCCACATATTCCACTTTTTCTTGGGCTTGGGCTTCTTATGCTAAACATTGGGAAAGCAAAAACATTCTGCATAACTTCAGAACTCAAAGGTTCTGGTGTGGGAAACCATGATATGCCATGGATTCTTTTTTGTATATGTGCATATTATGCTTCCTGACACCCAGTGTTCATATTGTGACACAGGACTTCTTGTAGTCAGGCATGCTTGTTGAGTTTTAAACCTTGAAATTTGATGTCTCAGGTAATTTTCTGGGGTGTCTTTCAAAAACAGTTTGGGATTATACAGACTTAGAACACTCATCGTGTGCCATGGTGACAGTAGTCTGAGGTATATTAGGATACATTCATCATTTATTTAATCCCATGTAAATCCATTGACTTTAGTAAAATATCATCATTTTACAGGAGGCACATTTTTGACCAGCTGTGTTAAAAGGGTTGCAAAATGGCAAGTAAATAATTTCATGAAGAGCCATTGTGCTTGCAGTTGTATAAACACGTGATGTCTATAAATCACTGTATGCTATACAGCAAAAATCTTGAGCACATAGATCATTATGACATCCTGTGAAACAGCATAACCACTGTTGTTGTCTTGGTAGATGAGTCAATGTTGAGTTGTTCATTCCCTCCTGCTGCTGGATAAAATCTTTTCCCAGGAATATAAATATCAAATGGCTACATGTGAAGATTATGAAATGCAAAAAATTGTGAGTGACTCCCTTTAACATGAAAGAAATACTTTGAAATGTATCCATAGACCATAAAGGACTTTATCACTGTTTTTTAATGAAATTAATCAAGTTCTTTCATTGGAAAATAAAGGTAAATCTTTCATATTTCTTCCTGTCTGTGTAACAGAAACCAAACATCTTGTTTAAGGTTAGGGAGTATGCCAACAGAGCTGAGAGGAATATGCAGGTAGCATAGTTCCTGGTCACCTCGGCAATGAAGGGAGAGGGCAGCCTGTTGCACAGTGTTGCATAAAAATGGAGAACGCATTTGTGAATTCTGTTTAATTGTAACTCAGATGAGTCATGTACACTTGGTCCTCACTTCCTAATTCTGGAAGCAAAAATAAATGCTTATTTGAGGCCACTCTTTAAAAGTAGCCTCAAACACAGTAACCATAGCTAATTATAAAATGACTCTTTTATTTATTGACAGTTTGTATAGTTCAGAGATGAATTACTAATATCACAGACCTTTTAACCAGAAACAAGCATGCTCCAGGAAGACAGCTGTTTTCAGAGTGTCAGCTGGGAAAAATGCCCCAACCACTCTTATTTGATGAACAAACATACTTTCTTGATTGTCTACACTCATACCCATCTGTCGGGGTGGCATGATGCCCAGGCAGAAGCTGGCCAAAACTTTTGCCTTGGGCATTGACATTGAACAACAATAGGTTTAGATGGGCAGTATGCGTAACACTGCATAAAAAATGTCTTAAGCTTCTTTTTTGTGCCAAGCATGGCACAGAAGCTTGGAAACAAATGTGTCCTCATATATCATTTGACATTACTGAGTCCCTGAAAGCAAATAGTACCTAAAAAATCCATGTTCTGGAGTCACCAACACATCACATACAAGTTGGTATCAGGCTCAAAGTGATTACCTTGTTAAAGAAAACTGTTGTGGCTGATGCACACTGTGTGACAGGATGGTGATAGCCACTACTTGTGGGGACAAATGCTAACTTCACAGCAGGGAAATCTACTTTAGAAACACTGAGCCAGCTGCTATCTCAGGCAAATGGTCTTAATTTCCTGGAAAATGTGCAGTCTTCAAATGGATCAGAACCTGGTTAGTCATCGGCTGAAAGTATGTGAAAATATGGAAGGAGAGATAGAAACACGTTAAATTTTTTAAAATGCCACATTTGCATGAGAAATAAAAGGAGAAGAGAACTTGTCCCACTGCATAAATTATCTTTGTAGATAGCTTTGATGGGGATGAGTTAAAAGCGCTAATACAATAAGAAGAGCATATGCATATGTGATGTCAGCATTTTTAAGATGGAACGACAAAGCCTTTTTCTCTTTCAACAAACCCATGGGGAAGGGCTATTAAATTTTAAAGCTAATTTTATTTTAACAAAATCTGGAACTAGATACTTTCAAAATAGAGAAATGGACTCACATGGAGTAAGGGAGGGTGAGCTCTTTCATGCAATCATTCTTTTGGGATACTGACATTTAACATTTCTTTGAGATACAGCAAAGACTTCAGAGAGGAGCTTTACCAGTCTCCTCCTTTCCACGGCTACCTCCATCCCTGGCTGTCTGCGCTTTGTTCTCTCAGCACTGTCTTAATCTCCCCTGAAACTTACGGCTCTCTGAAAGCTGTCACTGGCTTTATTCCTACCACCTCTTACTCTCTAGAAGTTTGTTCTAGATTGTGCTAACAGGATCTAGCTTTACTTGTCTATGGACACCATGTCACTCTTAAAGGGGACATACTCTTTTCCTTCCCCCACAGAGTAGGAGACCCTCTACAGCAGCTGTAACAAGAGAGAAAGTTTGGCTCTTTGCTACTCAGTTGCTGATTTAGGACAAATCAGAACACATTATAAGTAGTAAGCAAATCAAGAAAAGAGGTTGAACTCTAACATATTTATGGAGCTCTAAATAATTTAGTTAAGTTAGCAAGGTACTTTTTGTCATTCCTGTAGTTCTTACATCTGTTCAGTACATGTGAAGGGAAAGTTAATTGGTGCCATATTTCCAGAAGAGGCAGAAGAAAAAATGCTGGAAACTTTCTAAAAATGAGTACTGTGATTCTGAGTCCAAATTCGTTGGCTATATTTTTATTTAACTTATTTAACTTCTCCAAGGTGTATACATACTCTTTCACAGCATACATATGGAAATCTTATTCCAATTCTGAACTTCTCAAAGTCTCCAGTTTTTTGGATGCTTGAGAAATTGATCTGGCAAACTTCTGCGAGAGAAAGCAAAATCTTGAATGCAAGCAGTCATATTGAAAAATAACCTCTTTTTACTGGAATTTTATTTTTGAAGATTTGATTCAAAGTTTAGAAGGTTGAAGCCTCTTATCCAACCATCAGCATGTTCTTACACTTCTGTTTCTTCTCTGGAAAACTGATCAATAACATTAATATTTCTAGAAGGAAGAAAAATAATTCCTAGTGTACCGACATGACCACTATGTTGAAGTGCTTTGTGGATAATTATACTTTTTAAATTACTAGAGGTTTAGCTGTAGCTTTTATTGTGTTTCCATGATTTTTCTTTTTGTGAACACTAGAAAACCCTGCTAACCTATTGTTATACCTAAGCGTCCTGTTTGTCTTTCAGACCAAGAGAGGATAACGGCATCCACGAAACCATAATTTGCGTTGATGTGAAGTTTTGCTGAAAACAGTAGGGACTGGCCATGTGCAAGAGCATTTGGTTGCTAAGCTGGTCAACCTGATTTGTTTGAAGAAATGTTAAGAAAAAACTCAGAGGAACACGTTCACCCCACTGTTTTACAAATAATTGTTTCAGCTCAGCTGTATTTCTTGTGGATTTCTGGGATCCTGATCTTATATGGTGACAGGCACAACATAAAGGTTTGAATACTATTTTAAGAGGTTAATTAAGCATTCTACTTCATTATGTATACATTCTTATATCACAGTTCAGTTTATATTTTGTCTGAGTGCCTTCAGTATGTACTACATTACACAGTGTAACAGGATTGACCGCATGCAATTCCTTCATCCTGTCCCAAAGAGTATCACATGTATAATCACTAATATACTTATAGACATTGGTTTTTTCTTATTTTATAAATGGCTGTATATGTCTGTGTAGGTATATGTAAATATTGTCCTCTGGACTGTTCAGACAAGAATAGTTCAAATAAGTGAGCTTTGCATTTGAAGGCAGTTGTGAGAAATGCACTAATCTCTAGTTCCGCAAGTTGTAGTAATTTTGCTTGTTCCACAGATTTGATTGCCCAAAATTTTATTTCTCTTGTTTCCATCGCAAGATGATCTATTAAAAAAAAAAAAAAAAAGGAAGAAGTGGTCTGAGCAGCCTTGTAACAAAAATCACAGAACAGTAGTTTGGCTGCACCTTGGTAAGAAATCTCTGCTGGGTTCTGTTAGACATGAATGGCACTGCTCTTGCAAAGCTGTAGGCAATGCCATGAGCCCAGAACCTCTTGAACAGCTTGGCCTTGAACTTCAGCTGATACAAAAAAGGAGCTGACTACACAGTGCAGTGCCTTGTGCAATGTGGGCTTTTCTGAGCCTGCAGAGATAGCTCTGAATCTTTCAGAGGAGGCTTGTTATGAACAGATTCTTTGGGAGCAATTTGTGCACAGGCACAGTGCTCAACTTGGTGAGGGTATTGGATGCTGAGAGAAAAGGTTCATCGTTCTTTGGTGAAAATCTAATTTACAGCAACCTGCTTGAGCTTAGAAGTTTTTGATGAATTTTTGCATAGTGCAAATTTAAATGGTGAAGCCAAGTTCACTCTGATTCCAAGAAACTGCAATTTCTTGGAAGTCAGGAAATTTAGACTTCTTCTATCAAAGCTGAAATATGCATTCCTGCATACATATTCCTTACAGATTTTCTGTCATTCCTCACTTCTACAATTGGTTAACTTATCTTTTACCATAATGCAATACAGACATATATATATAGAAAAGAGAAAATTTATATCTAGATAAAGCCCATAATGGGTCTCATGAGCTTCTCTCAGGGACAGGTGAACTGTAATTTTCTTCAGTCTCAGCCTCATGTATGAAAACCCAATAAATGTTTGCTGAGCCAAATAATGTGCTTTAACTTTGTCTTTTTCTTTAGCGTTCTCTCTCACTTTTAGTTTCTTTCTGATTTTTTTGTCCACTTTACTTTCTGACCACCTGACAACACTTTCTGCTTATTCTTCTTCACCTTCTTGAACTCTGCATTGAGATTTGGAGATTCGCCCACATGAACAGTGAGTACAAAGTGCAGCATTTTGCACCCTTTATGCAGTGACTTCCTACCTAAGTGATTAAGTCCAACACAACACAATGGGGAAACAGACCCAGGGAATACTATTAAGACATAAGTAAAGTCTTCTTAATCACTTCTTATTGGCTTCCTTTACAGCTAAATGAATTGTGTGGGCACTCAGATTTGTTTATATGGAGACATACAAAGAAGACATTTTCAGCAGACAGTGGTTAAATTGGGGTATATCTTCAGTGCACGTTTTGTTCCAGAATAGTTGGAGAAAATGACGAATTAGTAGTGGCTGCTCAGTATAGAAGGCAATAGAATAATTTTGGATGGAGAATGTATTTATTAACATATAAAAAAAACTCGTCCTGTAGCTGTAGAAACAAACAAATGAAAAGTGTAATCTCTTGAAATTAGACTACTGACTATCTAGTCTCCCTGTAGCAACAACAGCTCCATTTCAGGGGCTCTTAAGAAGAGATGCTCATGAATCTCGATGATTTATTGTATTTTTCATCACATACAACCCTTTCCTTTTCTTAAAAAAAATTAATATGCAGCACATAGATGCCAGCTGCATCTCTGAATGGTGGATTTGGATCTGTGGATCTGAAAGCCAGATCCTACAGCCCCAGGCAGGTTCACATCCCACTCCAGAACCTCTTTTCCTTTTCCCCCTATATACACAGAGGTAGTCAGTGCTCAGTTTAGCTCTTTCGAGGCTTCTATTTCTCCACATGGTTTCTGCCTGAAAGTAGATAGCCCAAATTGCTTTTTGGAGATTTTTGAGTCTAGAATGCTGCTTATAGAGAGTTAGTTGGAGTTAAGGAGTAAGAAGCTGACGTTTGAGTCTTGTGCTGGACATAATCAAAGTACTAATTATTATCATCGTTAACACAATTTAATTGTAAGGAAAACAGCTGTGTGTTTTAAAACTATGATAACACAAAGCCAGAGATTGAGACAATTAAAGTAAAACATAAATGAAAACTGTAGCTGACAACATTCTAAAAAAACCCCCAACCACTCTTCACCAATACGTGAGTATGTGTGTGCACGTTCAGAGATGATGCCATACCTCACACAGGACTGTCATTGTCTATTCGTTCATTAGACGTAATTATTTTTAATTTTTGTCCCTACTGACCTGTAGGCAGATGGTTAGCATGAATACCATTTTTATCTGGACACCAGATCTGGCCAGACCGCAATCTGTCGGGTTTGATCGCTAAACTGGCAGCTGCATTACAGACCTGCTCTTTTCTCTTTTTGTCTCTGGGGACTGCAGATTGGATGCACTGAATGTGAACTTCTGCAAAACATGGAGCTTTTTGTCATTTTCACTTTGCTTTCTTTTTATGACCATCCGGTAAATGTCAGTACAGTTAAAAGCTGATTGAATCAAACCATACCAAAGAAGCAATTTTAGCTACAAAATTATTTTTCACTTATATAAAAAGCAAGAAAGTAAATGAGGCTTTAAAGAGCAAATATATGTGTACACTAATATGAAAAGGTAATTTAATGAATTCTAAGTTGGAGTAAAAAAATATCTACATATGCACACTATTCTTATTATGCAAAAGCAAAAAAACAGGACAGTGTGTTGTGGGACACATTTCTGAAAAGGACAAAAAAGCATAGTAATTTTTTTTAATTCTATGGTTTGCACATGGAAAACTTATATGATCAATAATACCAGGCATTTCTGTATGACATAATTCCATGATATACAAAAGTAGACAGAGATTTTTGTCTCAACCTTATGTCCCTGTGCTCACAAAGACTTGAGAATGTGAATAACTTTAAACATGTGAGCAATATTCTTATGTTAAACACATTGTATACACTATACTTATTACATTTTTTTCTAAGCACGTGTGGAAATCTCAGTTGCATCAGAGTTATTTTTATCTTCTTTTGCTAGTCCTTATTTTGGCAAAATTATCTAAAGCATAATGGGAGTTCTGCCTGAGTAAGGGCTGAAATATCCTCTTTATCTGCTCTCTACTCAGATGAAAGAAAAGAAAAAAATCTGTTTTAAACATACGGATTACTATGTTTAATTTAAATCTGTCAGAATAACTTAAATAATTTGCAGCTTAATGTAAAAGGCATCTATTGATCACAGTGAACAGTTGTCCTTCCTTTGTAAGATGCCAGTGATGTCAAATCCAGATTTGCTCTACTGAGCTGTCTGATGTTTATCATAGGACTGGGATGCATGTAAATACTTCTCACGACACAACAAATTTCACTTGTTACCAGCAGGCTGTGCCACAAGTAGGATTCAGAAACAAGGATTGTAATCTTGTAGTACAACCACCCGTTTTATTTATATTGAGGCAACATTTAACTTCTACCAAACTGTCATTTACCTTACCTACTTTAAAACTTATCTCTGGCTTCCAGTGTTGCATAAATACATAGGGAGATATGAATTCAATAAAATTACATGTAGTTAAATGCCATCAGAAAGATTAACTTCCCAGACACATTTTTTTATTTCCATACTGGTGGATGTTTAACTGCGAGCCCAACAGACCATTGTGGTTCCTTTAGTTTGACTTAGGAAAAGAAGCTGGATTTTTGTGTTGCTCAAGACCATTTTACACTTTAGTATGATAGATTAAAGTGCATAAGCAGCATAAGGAACAGAACCTTACAACGTCTTTTTTGTGTGTTACAGTCAGATGCACTTTCACTTAGTTCTCCCCCTGACGCTTTTCAGGCCAGTTGTACAGCTTCAGTAGGAGGGGCAGAGAATATGCCAAATCCAGATCTTGCAACTCCCAGGCAATCACTGTACTTCCTAGAGAAAAGATTAATTTTTCTTCTGTTAGACATCTGCCTCAGATGAGGAATCAGTTTGAGGTAGGCTGGTGTGTAAATAGCTAAGAAGAAAACGGTGAGTTCAGGTACCTAGCAAGTGAGCTTACCTACTTAATTTTGCTCTCCTAGCTCTCTCTCAGTTTGCTATTTGTGTCTTTTTCAGAAAAGGAAAGTGCCAGAATGACTTCCTTTATTGTAAATGGAAAGAAAGAAAGAAGCATTTTTAGAAGGTTGTTTATATCTCTTATATATCACCACTTTGAAAATCCAATTCTCTTTGGTTCTATACCATATGAGAGAATTAAAGATTCAGCAATGAGATTTCCCCATCCTCCCTAACGATTCAGTGCCGATTGCTGGGTTGCATTGCTAAAGTGTGTGTGAAAAAAGATAGGTAAAAATAGGTGGCACAAAGGAATTTAAGGCTTCATTAAGCATCCCTGTGGGGATTACACAAGGGAACATGTGTGACAATGATTAATCGTAATGAAAATATTCTCTCCATGATGGTAGAAATAGATCCATATGAAAGGTTATTCACGGACCAGTCAAGACAGCATACACTCGTTCCATCCTGGATGATTGAACTAGTCCTGTGCTTCTAAAGATGTTTTTAAGGTCAGCAGTCAGCTTTACCAATGTATTTCAAGTACTGAGAATATCAAAGATCTGTTATGAGAACAGTATACTTTATGTTTCCAAGGATAACTTGGATGCCTAGAGCTTGTGCAGGCGGTGTCAGAGCAGCGTGGCTGGACTCTTCTGGCCAGGTGAAGCGGTGCACACAGACTTAGCAGAAGATGCAAAGTTATGTACTGCCAAACAAATTACAGTCACCCATATTCTGCTTACATGTTTTGGCATTGAGAGCCAGCAATCTTTTCCAATGTTTCAGCAAATCTTCAATATCTGCCAACTTTTAAAATTCAGAAGTGGACCCTGCATCTCCAGCTGCCATTCCCAGGCAAACAGAAACCTCTACCCACTCTGACACACACCCAAAACGTGACACATACAAAAATCGTGTTGGATTTGCCGTGTAAGTGCAGATAAGCTGGCTGGTGGGTGGACTTCATATCCAAATGCACCCTGATGTATCAGAGTCACTGCACATGTGAGATGGGATTGCTGCTTGCTTGCACACCAGCCTTACGCCCAGGATTCAGAGATGTTCGGTAGGTAGGGAGAAAACATGCAAATGTAATAGTGCTGGCAAGAATATAAATCATGTAGCAGATCACATACCAGAAGCTTTCTGAATATTTCTGGAAACAGGAATTTTTCTTTTCTTCTCTTCTCCTCTTTTAGAGAGGAACTGACACTTTTTCAAAATAGAAAGTTTCATTGTAATATAAGTTCATAAACTCTTTGACTGTTTTTGACCCCCAATATATCTAACAAAATGAAATTCAGCTAAGATACAACCCTAGATTGGAGGTTTTCAACCTGAGAAGCAATATTTTCACAAAGTTTGAAGTCATTTCAGGCAAGGAGAGAGAAGACAAAACTGTATTCACCCTTAGGTGTAGCAGCAATGATTGCTACTCTTGTAGTAGTAAACCTTCAGGAACAGTTTATGACAACCTTCACCTCTTCTCTTGTGTGCTCCTTTGTTGTTTGCAACCAAGTGCCCTACAGTCACAGTTTCAGGCACTAGAGCTTGAACTGTAATCTGGTTTTTTTTAACAGCTTTTTAACTTCTCTGGCATTGGCTACCCTCACACCATGCTGATTATTGATCACTCACAAAGTGCCCTGCATTTGCTTGCATTGCCCTCTGCAAGGCATCATAAAGCCCCCACTCCCCAACCACTTCTCATTACTTGTCCCAGGACAGCTCTTGAGATGTAAAAAATATTTGTGAGACCCTTCCTCTCAGCTGAAATCCCGTCTGCACTGGGGA
Source organism: Phalacrocorax carbo (assembly GCF_963921805.1). Taxonomy (NCBI): domain Eukaryota; kingdom Metazoa; phylum Chordata; class Aves; order Suliformes; family Phalacrocoracidae; genus Phalacrocorax; species Phalacrocorax carbo. The sequence goes on from NC_087515.1 coordinate 116,193,833, forward strand.
GCTCGTGCCATTTGTACCATGCACCTCTGCAGACTGACAGGCAGCGACTTCCAGGCAGAGATGGACAGAAGTGACCTCACCTCCCGATGCGCTCGCTCAGACCCCACATGCCAGGAGAGCCGGTCATCACCCCTCCTGCCTTGGCAATCTTTTGCACAGCTCATATTTTTCAACAGCTGGTAAAGTTCGACTTGCTGTCACATGAAAGGGAGCAAGCGGACGAGAGAGAGGGCAGCAAACCGAAATGTGGGGGTGTTCAGGAAAAAGAGGGAAAAGAAAGAGGAAATTCATTAAATGAAAATCTGGTTACTGCAAAATCTTTTAGTACATTAACCCAGCATGGGGTCTGAATCTGTGGTGTAAGAGCCTGACTGTGTCCTCTGTTGCTTCATTACTATTTTATTGATTTCAGAGGGGAATATAAATCCAGGGCAGCCTGTCTGCCTTAGCAAAACACAGAGCTGCCAAAGTTAATGTGCTAAAAGGAGGGAAATTTTGGAACCAAAGCTGAGAGAAAATGAGACTATAGTGTAATGTAGTTTGTCTAAACGGCAAAGAAGGCTCATCTCCATTTTAAATTATGCTATGCTATCATTTTTGCATTTTCCAAAGAAAGTGGGGAAGGTAGAATATAAAACTTCCTTTAAACAAAGAAAGCAGCAGCTTGAAACCAAAGTGATTGCACAGTTTCCCTAAAAAACACAATTTGCTACCTCTGAAGTCACTTAGCATAAGGGGAGTTTATTCTCACTGCTAAAATCTAATACTGGTAGAAATCCAGTGCAGAGGTCCCCCAGATATGTACTATAACTTGGTATTACACTATAATTGGTATTATATTATGAATTCATATTATAAACTGGACAATATCAGAAGGCTCATTGCCTGCTCGAGGGCTGTGGTTGAAGAGATGGTTTCTGACAGTTTATCACCCTTGCACCCCTGGGAGCGCTGAGCTCCCATGCTGAACTGAGAACCAAATTCCTCTGCTGCTCACTAATCAGTGCCTCATCCCTGCAGCCACTTAGTCTGGTCCTAGATACACAAAAACCCCTTAACATCTAGATTGCTACAAGAAAGTGAAAGGGGTCTGGCATTTTGACACCAAACACTGATAGTTTCATGAACTCCTGCATGAGTTTTTCTGTGGAAAGGAATGCACAATTAGAGGAGTCCTTGTGGCTACTGAATCGGAGGCAAGTACAGTATTTTCCATCAGTCGTTAACCTTTTTACCCTCTGCCTTTGCTCCAGATGTTTCCTTTCCTTCGTCGAACTTCTAAATGAAGTAGCAGCATGTGAGAAAACCTGCAACAGGAGAAACTGGAAAAATCCAGCATACAAAGAATATTGAGTTATCTTGGGGCCAATGCTCACATCTCAGCAGATACAAGTACATTAAATGTTATGTATTTATTTAGAAATGTAGCACAGGCGCAGTGCCAGCCCCAGCTAGTTATGGCAGTGCTCCTTTTTCCATCAGGACAAAAATGATTGCTTCATAAGATCTAGCAGGCATATATGGAATAAAACACCTCTCCAGCAACATCTTGTTTTGTCTTCTAAGAGGTTTAAGAGCTGAACATTTAAAAACCCTTTGGAAGTATTTATTCTTAATTGAGGTACTGGCAGTACACCCACTTTTTAACCTGGCCAAAAGCTTGCTCTCATCTACCTCCCTATGTTCCTCTGTTTACACACAAAGCTGCATGGAAAAACATTTCACTGTTTCTGTTTTGAATTCCCTGTCCTTTATGCCTCCTTGTTCTTATTGCAGGAGACAGAAGAGGCATTCCTATTCATCTTCCCTGGACTTTTCTTTGTTTTCAGGCCATTCTGATTTTCAGACCACATGTTTTCATCACATGGCCCCCTGATTTGTGTCTATTTATAATTCCTACCCTTTCTATTACATTTCAAAATAATTTTTATGTTTTGGGTTCTTGATCATTACTATTGATTTTCCTTAGACTCCCTTGATTTTGCAGTAACATTTTGGAGACAGAAGAGAGGGAGAAGAAGAGAAGATAGCCTAGCTTTTGAATTGCTCCCTGGAGGACTGTGTCCTTCTCCATCGACTATGTAGGAAAACATACTGACATCTTATGAGATTTCTTCCCTATGGCTGTATGTGAGCAAAGGTTTGTATTGATCTGTGTAAAATGATGCCCAAAAAAAACCCATAACAGCAGAAGATAAAAAACAAAAAAGCCTTCCAAAAATGCCAGGCTGAATTAATTAGTCCCTGCCAAGAGTTGCGCATCAATAAAAGATAATTAATAAAACATAATTTTATTTAAGATATCTGTAAAAATTAAACAAATCTAAGAAGACTGTATTAAAATAAATGAAAATTACATAGCAAGTAGGAAAATGATTTAGCAAATAATTGTGTTTTCACAGAAATCCCACATGAAATTGAAAATACAAATTAGCATAGCTCTGTAACTATTGTTCTGGTCCTCATTAATACACCATGTGATATGACAAAAGAAAGAGAAATTCCATTGATTTTATCCACAAAATGTACCTAGTAGCTCATTTAATCCAGCTGTTCCCATATAATTGCATTAGTTTTCTCCACATCCACAATATATAAAAATGCATATAATGATGGTCGAAAAAATGTAAAAAGGTATATAAACTTTTAAAAGTTAAAAAAAGAATTGAAGATAAAACGTCTACAGAAAGATGTCCTCTGAATATGTCTTCCTATTCTTTCTTTAAATTTTACTCATTTTCTTATTCTTCTTTCTTTTCCTCCTCCTAAATTTTGGGCACACAATTTGTCTAGCTTGAGATTTCATTGCTTTCAAGAAGTTCATATAAGCTGGGTGTTTCAAAGATGTTCACTGAAAAGCCAAATATACTATTAATGAAATAACTAGTTTTTGAAAATGTTATTTTAAAAATCAGGTTGAAAACCTTAGGTTCATTAATACATACATACATCTGAGTAAAGAAAACATTACTGGAAGCCCAAAGGGTTCTGGACATTGAATTTTAGTCATGAGATAATGAATTACAAGTTTAGCTAAGGGGGGAAGTGGAAATATGTTTTCAAATCTGTATTTATTTCCTAAATATGTATTTTACTTGTTTAAAACATAACGGAGTTGTGCTCATTAAGTTCTGATCTTTTTACTATACATAAGAATACTGGCATTTATTATAGTAGTTGACAAAGGAACCTCGGTGAGACCCCTGGAAAGGGTCAGCTGCAAGTATAAAAATTCTGTTTTCAAAGGCTGTATGTGCCAAACAAGGTCTATTTCCTGGCTAATTACATGAAAAAGTGCACACAATGGCGCTCTCCTGTGTAACTCGCACAACACTGCAATTCATCATCATGGACATTGGCCATGCATTTGACACTTTCCAGTATAAACTGTGATATCCGAGACCTAAAAGAGGCAGAGACTGAACGTAGAATTAAAACAAACAAACCTGAGCCCTCCCCAAATTTGCACCAAGCTGTGAATGCAGAGCAGGCTACAATCAAATACTAGAAGTCGGTGCAATGAAGTGCATAGTACCCCGATAAAAAGAATGAGGTTCTTTATTTTTCATAGGTTTCCTCTTTCTTTTCCACAGAGAATAATCTCGGCAACTCAAACTCTAGAGTGAAGCCTATAAACCACTGGTGTTTAGTGGCCATCTGCACCAGTAGTTCCATTATCTGGGGCTGGAGATTGATTTTCCTTTTCCCTGCATGCTCACTTACACTAATGCCCCAGAGTCTGCAATGGAGCCAGCAGCATATAATGCATAGGTAGCATTTAAGACATCAAAAGTGAAAGCACCAGGAGTATCATTATATTCTGAATCTTTTGTAGTAGCTTTTTGTCTAATCCTATTTTAACATGAATCCACTGATGGTGGCTAGGCCCCTCCTTTATGAAGCTTAAGTCCAGAGCTCAGAGGAGCTTTGCTTTTCTCAGAGGAAGGTGCATATATAAGCAATGACTCTGTTATGACCAGACACCAGTATTATGTATATTGATTTCATACTGAACCAGTAACTCAGCAGGCAACAGGGGACACTCATTCAGATTTGAAGGCTGGAAACCAGCAGAAGGTTGTCTAAAAGAGTGCCAGACCTCAACAAATATTTTTAGTGGCATGAAAAGTATGTTCAAAGTTGCATCAAGTAGTATTGCTGTTCCGAAACCTTTGCAAGTGAATACTGTAATTCCTCTTAGGAAATATTTCTTTTCTTCCTCATTGATGTATCAAAGGCCCACACAAATACCAGGGGAAGTGAACCCATTAATTGACCATATATGAGGAGAACTGAAACTGGTCAGGCACAAAGGCCAGGTTCTGAAAAGGGCTCGGCATGTAGTGGCTGCCATGGTTCCCAGCAAACTGGTTGTAGCAAGAGCTGCCAGATGCCAAGAATTTTAAGAATCTGGCCACTTATTTAGGTGCCTAAATGGGATCTGGATCCTGCAAATCTGCCTCTCTGTATCTAGTCAGTTTAACTGTTCAGACATTTACTTTTTCTTTTTTTTTTTCCCCAAGAAAATTCCACAAAACAAACCCGTATCAATAGAGAAGTGCTTGGCCCCTCAAAATCTTAAGCAATGCTCCCCTTAAGAGCCTAGTAAGAAAGCAAATTTCCCTCCTGTCAGTGCCAGAGCAGAACCAGAGAGTACTTTCTACAAACCTGAGACTCACATTGCTTTTGTTCTCATCACTTTTGAGGCAATGAAGACACCTGAGTATCTCTAAAGGCTATGCAGGTAAAAATACACAAGAAAACGGATGCCATTATTATGCCATTGATCATACTGTGTATTCAAAAGGCACTCTTCATCCATGGTCTACTGCTCTATAAGAGAACCATCCATTGGAAATATGCATTACTGTACCTCCTTACTATCTCTATCAGGTAAAGGTATGATAATATTTCTATTTAATGATGGAAATTATAAGCATTAGTGGAAAAAACAAAAACAAATTTTGCTTTAGTCTTGTTTAACATTTAGAGTCTAAATAAAAATTATTAATCTTAATGCATTCATGAGTCTGGACCTTCATCCACAAAATTATGTAGGAAACCAACTCATTAAAATATTATTTTCTTCATTTGAATGCAAAATATAGGCTCTCATAAGACACTCTCTGAGGCTGCCCAGGCAGTAGAGTACTAAAGGATTGAAGGAACCTCTTTTTACTGAAGTTCCCAAGATGCCTAAAAATCTACTCATTTATTCCCATAAATGTATCCATATGAGCACTGAGTGATTGATGCCCTGATCCTTAAAGACTTTTGGATTCCATGTACTACTTAAAATCATGGCTATTGCTGTATTAAGTATCTTTTAACATATTGCAGTTACTCATGTCTATAACTGACTGAGATTCATAATTAGCTTTTTCTCCAGTTTTCTCTTCAAATGTGACCTAGTGATGTTGTTAGAGAACAGGGAACCTAAGATTAATTCATTCCCCCATCTCTGAAGGTAGAAAGTGCTTTTCCCATCACTTTCCTGCTTTAACTGTTGGTACCAAAGGACACTGTTGTCTGCACCTGAAGTTCATACAATTGGGCCAGACAGAACAGTAATTGACATAGTGTTCAAAACATGGAAAAAGTTAGTAGGAACCAGTGCTTCTGTTCCAGTAAATGGCTAAAGCCTCCTAAACCAACAACAAAGGTGTAAATCAAATCCAGATCTACCACTATTACCTCTGCCTACAATGTATTTTCTCTGTGTTCTTTCCTATATCATAAGAACAAAAGAGGAATGCACTTAAATTGAAAGGCAACAATTTTTGGGTTGATAAATGGAAATATTTCATTTTTAGGAAATACAAGTTATCTGTGGGACTCTGCCACAAGATGTTAAGATTGGGAATATAACAGGATTTTTAAGAAGATTAAACATCTCAGTGGTGAATAGGAACATCACAGATGCATCAGACGAGAAATAATACATATGGGATGTAAAAACGCAAGCTACAGGGTGCATGGTAACTACTAACTAATAAGAATTAGAGGGGAAAAAAATTTGCACTCTGGGAGGAGTGTGACATAATTGACCATTGATTTTCTTGTACCTTTCTCTGAAGCATTAAACATTGGTCACTCTCAGAGAAGAGATGCTAGGCTAAGTAAACCTCATTCAGTTTGATCATTACTTTGGTAATAAAATACAAGCAAAACAGCTTTTGCTTTTTAAATAGATATTTCTATAGCAGAGAAAAACAGTAGTGACACAACGACTGAATCAACAAAATGAAACTCCGTATGCTTGTGGACTTATATGTAAAAAAAGTATTTTTATTTTGCCATGACAGTTTTCTGTTGGGCAAAGTTGGGAAACAGGTTTTGGGTATTGAGCTTCCGGTTTTCTCCTGGTTTTGAAATGGAAGAAAATTAAGAACTTTCAAAGAACGACAAGGTTATTTAACCATCTGATTTGGAGCAGATATTTAAACTCAGATCCCCATTATCCTGTCTGAGTGCTTTAAGTACAATCTCAATTTCTTGTGTTAGAGCTCTTCTCCTTCCATAAATATTTAAACACTGGCATATACCAGTGAAATGTTTACCATAAATTTCAGTGAAGAAATATTAAAACCCCTTTTGATTAAATAATAAAGGACCATCTTATTTTTATAAATATATTTAATGTGAATTATCTACTGATTATGAGTGAGTTTATTATTTTTGTTTTAATCAAATCCCATGCTTTCATATTTTTTTCCTTTTCATGTTTTTTTGAAACTTGTACTATTCTGCAAGACAACATTTCATGTGAAAACATTATATCCCTTTGGAAAATGCGTAAGAAATTGTATTGGTATTATCACATTTCTTAATATATAGAATTCATATGTAGAATTTAGTCTATGAAGGAGAAACAGGAACCTTTTCTCTGTTCAAATCCTGATCTCATTTATTTTAAGAATACAAGAGGCAATTAAGTGATCAAATGAGATAATATTTTCTAGTTATTACTGTAGAGACCAGTAACTTGTACCTGAATAAAGCACATCTTTTGGCAAGGTTTACAGACTTTATTTGAAGCACTCAGGAAACACAGAATCAGCTAGCAGTTTGTTCCAATGGTTAACCACCCTGTCAGAAATGTGTCTACTTTCTTATATGAAAAGTGTTAACACATGCAGAAGAGCTGAGATAGCCTATTATTATGGCAAACTCCAGTACTCATTGAGTTAGAAAATGGGTTTTTTAGGTGTGTAAAAAATGAAATCTGAATTCTGTCTTCCTAGACTGTAGAATACATGAGAGCAAGTAGTGTGGAAAGAATTATTTTTTCCTATGAAACAGTTTTTACACTTGAAAATTATTAATTAATTAATAACAAGTGAATGGATTATGAGGCTAACAACATCTCAGAAATGCTAGGAACACTCCTGACTCACACATATCTACTCTCTACATTTTCAGCACTATAGAAATTGATGAACAGCATGTATGAACTTACCTTATAGAGACCCTCACCTGTATGTAGGCTTTACAGACAGTCGTGAGCATGGGGAAAGTGCCATACACATTTCACATCGGATTCTTCCCTCAAACACAAGGCCCTGAGAAACAGAGGGTGCTTATACTAGTCAACCTACAAGAAGGATTTATCCTTTTGTCATGACAAAAAGAAAGAGTGGATGGGAAAGCAGTTAATTCCCCAATAGTTACAGCAAGGGTCTAAATACAATTGCTTGGCTCTTGTTCTCATCTACACTTAGTATATAAGAAGGAACATGGACAAGAGTAAAGTTAGTTATATTCACACTCAGGTCTCTCACCCTTGCCAGACAGCAGTGAAGTTGCCGTAGTGTAAAGGTCAGTTGTGTGGTTTGATTTCATACCCTGCTGCCCACAGACAACCACATCAAAATAAATATGCATGCTATGGAGAATAGCACTTCGCCCTTTGTGAATTCCACAAATGCTGCTTGGCTGGTTTTCTAGCCCCATGGCTGTATATTTTTTGCAGATTAGGAGGAAAATGTTCCTGAGCCTCTCATAGCTTCACCTTATATCTAATGGGCTGGGGACACCTTGACTCAATCATCTACTTGGATAATGGAGGTCTTTTAGTAAATTGACAAGCTATACTTCATCCCAGCAGATGACAACAGGTAGTGCTCTTGCATTTCACAGCACCCCTGGTTCTTCATTGTGGATGTCTTTGATGTGCCAGCTCTGATTTATAAAATGGTATGCAAGCAGCTGTTTGTTTAAACATACATAGGTTAAAATTTATCCAGAACAACTTACTGTGTGCTTTGTGACTTTGGCTTCCTAACTGGAAGCAAATATGGACGAGATACGGTGGCTACTCCTGCTGCCCAGGTAAGGACCATTCTGTGTTGGGACAGCAATAGCTGGAACAGTTAGAGAATGAGATATGTCCAGGCTGAAAAAAAGTCCCTCACTACAATTCAGCATGGAATTATAGGTTCAACATTATGTGTGGATCATAATTGTCTAAAACATAGAGCCCATGCACCAAGACCGCAACAGTTCTCCAGGTGCAAAACAGAGATGTCGTTAAGGCAAGACTAAAAAGTTGACTTTTAGACAGAACGCCTGTGAACCTAAAGGAAAGAAAGATCCCTTTTTCTTTTAAGACCATGTGTTTCTACAGCTCCTCTGAGGAACACACAGCTGTTTGGCTACATTACCTTTTTGCCTCATGAGCATTCAATTGCCTGGCAGAACTTGTGCACTGAGGCCAAACTCTGCCACTTATGCTGCTGTTTACTGTATCCATTCTAAACTCCTTTTATGAACTATTTTATTGTATATGCAATAACACTCTGTTTTGCTTGAAAGATTCCAGGAGCTTTCTTTTACCTCCCCATCTTCCTAATGTGAGGAATGCCAGTAGTAAGGGGAATGGAGCCTTTCCCTTTTAATCTTTAATATACAGAGAATCATATAGGTTGGAAAAGACCTTTAAGATCACCAAGTCCGACTGTTAAACCTGATACTGCCAGTATATCACTAAACCATGTCCCTAAGTACCACAACCAAATGTCTTTTAAATACCACCAGGGATGGTGACTTAACCACTTTTCTGGACAGCCTCTTCCAATGCTTGACAACACTTTCAGTGAAGGATTTTTTCCTAATATCCAATCTAAACCTCCCATGGGGCAACTTAAGGCCATTTTCTCTTGTCCTATTGCTAGTGACTTGGTAGAAGAGACTGAGCCCCACCTCACTACTACTTCCTTTCAAGTAGATGTAGAGAGGGATAAGGTCTCCCCTCAGCCTCCTTTTCTCCAGGCTAAACAACCCCAGTTCTCCTAGCCTCTCCTCATAAGATTTGTGCTCTAGACCCTTCACTGGCTTTGTTGCCCTTCTTTGGACACATTCTGGCACCTAAATGTCTTTCTTGTAGTGAGGGGCACAAAACTGAACACAGTACTTGAGGTGTGGCCTCACCAGCATCGAGTACATGTGGCCTGCTGGTCACAATATTTCTGATACAAGCCAGGATGTGGTTGGCCTTCCTGGCCACCTGGGCACACTGCTGGCTCATGCTCAGCTGGCTGCCAACCAACACCTCCAGGTCCTTTTCCACCAGGCAGCTCTCCAGCCACTCCTCCCCAAGCCTGTAGATTTGCATGGATTTGTTGTGGCCCAAGTGCAGGACCCAACACTTAGGCTTGTTGAATCTCATACAGCTGGATGCAGCCCACTGATCCAGATTGTCCACACTCCTCTGTAGAACCTTCCTACCTTCCAGCAGATCAACACTCCCACCAAACATGGTGTCATCTGCAAACTTACTGAGGTTGCACTTGATCCCCTCATCCAGATCACTGATAAAGATATTAAACAGAACTGCCTTCAACACTGAGCCCTGGGGAACACCACTTGTGACTGGCCACCAGTTGGATTTAACTCCATGCACCACAACTCTTTGGGCCCAGCAGCCAGCCAGTTTTTTACCCAGAGAAGAGTATGTCCATCTAAGCCATGAGCAGTCAGTTTCTCTAGAAGAAGGCTGTTGGAAATGGTGTCAAAGGCTCTACTAAAGTCTAAGTAGACAACACCCACAGCCTTTCCCTCATCCACTAAGCGGGTCACCTTGTCACAAAAGGCAGTCAGGTTAGTCAAGCAGGGCCTGCCTTTCATAAATGGGTGCTGACTGGGCCTGTTCACTGGGTTATCATGTATGTGCCGTGTGATGGCACTCACGATGACCTGATCCTTAACCTTCCCCAGCCCCAAGGTCACACTGACAGGCCTGTAGTTCCCTGGATCCTCCTTCTGGCCCTTCTTGTAGATGGGCATCACATTTGTTAACTTCCATTCAACTGGGACCTCCCCAGTTAGCCAGGACTGCTGATAAAGGACAGAAAGCATCTTGGTGAGCACTTCTGCCACCTCCCTCTGTCCCCTTGGGTGGATCCCATCTGGCCCCATAGACTTGTTTGTGTCTAAGTAGTGTGGAAGGTTGCTACCATTTCCCCTTGGATCCTCCATAATCCCTGCATGAAATCCACCCAAGAGTACTGAAGGAACTGGTGGAAGTTCTCACCAAGCTGTTTTGTAATTTAATCTCCAGTTAAATATTAAAATATAATTTTAATCTCCAGTTAAATAAAAGGTAGGAAGAAAAGCAGAGGTGAGGAAACAAATCTGAAAAGGAAATATGTAAAGGAGGAAAAAAAATAGGCACTGGAAAGAAATAAATACAGAAAGGAGATAAAATGGCAAAAGAAAATACACAGAAAAAAAACCAAACCAGTTGCCTGCCTGTTTAAATTCTAATATTGTGCCACAACCTCATAATAGGATTAATACATTTCAAAGGACTAATAATCACTAGTATGACTGAATGCCTTTTAACTGGCTCCGCTTAGTCAGCCTAGGAGGACTTTCTGCTCCCCTGATTGTCATACACATGATCCCTTTCTTTGTAAACTCTAACCTTTCATGGGTCATTTTTCTTCATGCCTTTCTCTTTGCTTTTCCTTCTCTGTAGACTAAGGCTCCCCTTTTCTTTCTCTCCATGCTCTGAAGTCTCTCTCTCTCACTTTCTGCTCCAATTCCCCCTTCTCTCTGATACAGAAACATAAATGTGCTGCCTGAGCACTTTACTGGAGTACTGCTGAGAACTTCCCTAAGGAGATGGCAGTATAGTCCAGCACAGAGAATAAACTCTACTAGTCCCAAAACTAAATATTGCAATTTTCTGCACTGTAGCCCAGCTTTCTTCACTGAGATGCTGAATTTTCATGCCACTGTTAGTCATTTGCCTTTGGCACAAACTTTAGTTAGCTGGATAAGTCAGAGAAATACTCAAATATTGCTGCCTCACAATCAAATATAAGCTTTCATTAAATTCCTCTTACAACACTGGGTTTGGTAGCTTCCTTATCTCTAGTAACCAGGCATTTCTCATAGTTGTTATTAAGTTCACTTACAACCATTGGTAAGAAATCCTGAAGTCAAATTGCATACTTTATATGCTGGAAATTGCATACTGAGTTCAGTTCTATCTGTGGGGAAATGTTGTACTCTTAAGCAAGCTTTGCTGATTACACATAACTCTTCCCCTTTCTGGCATTCACTGATTTTCAGAAAGCTTGAGCAGCCATGACTGAATGCTTGAAGACCAACCTGGACAGGCATGAAAATAACAGGGGCATTGGACAACCACTTCAGAAGCAGAAATCCAAAGTATGTGTATCTTAACAGGAGAAGAAACAGGTATAGCCCACCATTTACTGGATCAAGTGTCAGAACCATTTTTTTCTTTCCCAACTCATCAAACTTTCAAAAATGTTTTAATTTTGTAGGTGTGGTGCTTGCTTTTCCTAATAGCAAGCATTCAAATTCAGCTAAAACCTCAAGTCTTGTCCTTTTTTCTTCTTTTTTTTTTTATTTGTTTCATTCTTCATGGTCTTCCCAGTCTATGAACCAATGCATCATTCCTATTTTGCCAGTCTTAAGACTCCTTAAAAGCAAGCATATCAAGTTCATTGAGACTCCCCAGGAATTAGGTAGCAAGTAGATGGCAGGTTCACATAGCAAGAGTTTGCTCAATTCTACTTCACATGATGTGAAATTAAACACAGGACACGGAAGTTAACAATTCACATGGACTCAAAACTGAGCTGGACAGTTTTTCATGTGAGAAATGAGCACTTACACCCATTCGTCCAGCTCAGGAAACCCATGAAACTCAGGTTGTGGAGACAGGGAGCATATGCAGATGACAAATTACACTGCCCAGTCCTTATATTCTTCCTTCTGTAGCAGGCAAAGTACTGAGCTAAATGAACATTTGACCTGAACCATTACCATCCCATTTACATTCTGCAGCTTTGTGCTAGGCAAGACTTCTCTACACACTGGGAATCTTCACCTGTCTTTCAACGCTTCCAGCTACTTTGCATTCACGAGGATGTTCAGGGAGGCTGGAGAGTATTTGAATTAGCTTCCTAGTGTTGATTCTACCTATAGATCTACATATAGATCTTAAATGGACTTTCTAAGAATATTTGTTAATAAGCATATTTGTTCATTGACAGAAATGCCATGAGACTGTCCTAGTAAACCTAGTAAAATGGTTTATGTATGAGCAATTGAAAAAGTGGAGATAGATGTCTCTGAGAGTAATTCTGACATACATTAGGGATCCTTTATACCAAACTGATTTCTTGATATGAGATATAAGATACTAATATAGCCTACCATAACCTGGCAACATCAGTTCCTTGGTGTGCATCTGCTTTCCCTACCCTGTGTAAAAGTGTAGTACTTTCCTGCTTTTAAAGAACAGGCAAATTCCTGAGTGGACTTAAACTGGAACAATTTCCTAGCTACCAGATAATTTTTTTTCTACCTGAGCAGACTAAAACTCCCCTATGTTATTCTTAAGGGCAGAGGTATTTCTATGGTTTTCTGTACTTCATTCCCATCCCAAGTCCAAGCCCAAAAGGGCACTTCTATATAAATGCACAGACAGCGTTACAAAATCAAGGGTTTTGACACATATAGAAATGATAAATTCTATCCTAAAAGCAGTCAAAAGACTTAAAGATCACTGATAGAAAGAAGGCATTAAAAGCAGCACATCCTTGCTGTACACCAAGATTTTCCCTGCTGGGTGACCTACCTCAACTAACTGTCAAAAAGAATTAGTCTCAGGAGACTGTTTTGCTTATAGATTTATAAATGTTGACAATAATCCTAAATGGATGTTAGGGGAATTGACAAATCTCAGCGTTTTTCTTGATGTATGTGTGCCTGGGGGAACTTTGGAGGCCCCAGCATTCGTTAAAAAGAAGCAAGCCATTGACAGCTGACAGAGAAAGGCAGGTAGCATAGCTGGAAAAGTAGAAGCTATTTGTTGACACAAATTGTGGAGTATAACCTAATAATCTAGTATTTTTTTCCACTGTTTTTTCTAGGCTCATTCAAAGCACACAGGCCGTTGCATAGCATAGTGTGCTTAGTGCAACAATAAAACTGCTTACTCTATAAATGGCTTTATTGTAGACGTTTGAATCCTTAGGAAAATAATGTGGGCCAGATTAAAGCTGGAATTAGTGCTTTAGTAAGGATCTGGGGGGCAGCTGGGGGGGGTGTGTATTTGGTTTTTTTCTGTGTGTCATGTGTGTTTTTTTCCCTGGAGGTCAATGCACATGTTAAAACGGCGTCCTCTGGAAGAAGAGAGTTCTGAGTTTAGCTCTGTCTTCTTATCTTGACACAAGCAATAGAAGGGGAAAGACAACAAACAAGGAATCTCAGAAGTTTCATTCTAACTTGATGTTTGATTGTGGATTAAATCCTTGCCAGGCAATTCCAGCTACAGATCTGTAACAAGACTTGCAGGGTTTATCCAGGAGTCTGAAAAAGAACTTTGAAGATTTTTCCTTGATAATGTATGAATTATAACTAGATTTTCTACCTAGCAGCCTTCAGTTTAAATATTATTTGATAGCAAGTGAGAACCAGAAAAATATGACAGTCTGAGCTGTCATTCTTGGAGAAGAGTCATTGCCTGTCATTGCCTGGAGAAAAGAAGGCTGCAGGGAGACCTTATTGTGGCCTTTCACTACTTAAAGGGGGACTATAGGAAAGACGGGGGCAATCTCTTTAGCAAGGCCTGTTGTGACAGGACAAAGGGTGATGGTTTTAAACTAAAGGAGGGTAGATTTAGACTGCATATAAGGAAAAAAAATTTTACACTGAGGGTGGTGAAACACTGGCACAGGTTGCCCAGAGAGGTGGTAAGTGCCCCATTCCTGGAAACATTCCAGGTCAGGTTGGACGGGGCTCTGAGCAACCTGTTCTTGCTGAAGATGTCCTGGCTGCAGGGGGGTTGGACTAGATGACCTCTAAAGGTCCCTTCTAAGCCAAATCATTTTACGATTCTATGATTCTATGATTTATTTTCATAGTGAAATGAAAAAAATATTAACAAATAGAAGAGCAGTTATTTCTGTCCTATTGAGAAATAATACTTCCAAATTGCTTTAAAAAACACCTGCATAGATTGATTGCTAGCACTCTATCATACAGATTACTGCGAGTGTATTTATGTGTGTTTAAAGAGAGTAAGACCCACACAGTTAAGCATAACATCCTTAAGATAGAAATGTCACTGTATGACTTGTCTCCTATTTCCTACCACCAGAGAGCTCTTAACAGCAAATTTTACAGTATTTCAAAGAGTCCAGTTTTAAACAAAGCTAGCAGTAAGTCCTCCAGCACTGCTGGGGATCACAAGGACACATTCATTTCCTCTGTTCTACATTCCCCAACATCTTAGGGAAAGTGATTAAGTAACAGAAGTTATAGCAGTAGTGTAGACCAGGTCCCATTATAGGAAGCAGTTTACATAGAGACTGATCACACTTGTAATCTTAAGAGGCAAACCAAAAGACACCAGCATAGCTATTTAGAGGAAGGAAGTTGAGCAAATTAATTTGGTGATTCTGGCCAATATCATATAGGAAGTCTATGAAACCTGGGAAATAACTCAGATCTCTGAATTTCCTCTTTGACACTCTCTCCTTGTGCTACTCCTTTATCTTTTATCCTTTTACTCCACCCAACTATTTCTGACAAATATTAATAAAAGTTTCTGCATTGGCTCCCCGACACCATGGTTGACACTCTACCCAGGCTGACCAGAGGTTTTGCAACTGATATTCAGTGGGGCTACCCTTTCACAGTTAATGTGCAGCTGAAGGAAACTATGTAGTATGTTTTTTTTTTTCTGATAGTTTCTTCTCTATCACCATAACTTCTATGCTGTTTTCCTGCTTTTATCTGTTAACTATGTGTCAATAACTAAAACCAGTATTTCAGGAAAAGTCTTACCAAAGCCTGACCTTTTTTTGTGAAACAAGAATGTGTTTCTGAATGGAGCCCCAGACTGCTGTCTTTTTAGGATGCACTGTAAACTTATGTTTAATTTCCTGTCTAGTACCAGCCTTAGTTAATCAGTATTACCCTTACTTTCACAGACTTCTATATACTGTGCAATATCTATATTTTGGATTGTTTTCCCCAAGAAGTAATAGCTTCCTTTTTATAAGCTGATATTCAACATACTGCAACACCTATTTGCAACTTTTTCCTTCTTTCTATGTTATTTTTCTGTTTTCAGAAATGTTTCCTTTTCTTTGTCATGAATGTAGATATTAAGACTGATTGTAAAGAAATGGACATATGAGTAAAATCCCAAGACCCTAGTAGGCGGGTGAAGTACTTCTGGCACCACTGAGCTATCTACCCCTATATACTGTTTTCACAGACAGAGTTCAGAGGCACCCAGGTACAATCTGGCTCAGCTGCCCACCCAGTTTAATGGAACTTAATGGGTTCTCAGAGTGAAGCATTTTCCTGAAACTCATGACCTTAAGGAGGCAAATGCAATCTAAAAAAAAATAAAAATAAAAAACAAAAATGTAGTGGAAAGTTTTAGTATGTGTGTATATTGGAGAAGGGTTCATAACAAGGCTTTATGCTTCACCTATTGTGTTAAGTTAGTAAGCTCTCATTGACTTGTGGTTTCTAGTTACTGCATCTGACATATTTCATTCATGAACACTTACTACCCCTCTTCTGCAAATTAGGATTCATCTCACCCTTCAAAAATAGGCCTCTAATTTAAGACACTTATGTAGGCTTACTTCATAACTTGTAGAGGATAAAAAATATCTCAGTTTGAAAAAGCTTTTAAAATTGGTGGAGTGAAATGTCTGGGTCGTCCACCAACCTCCATTGTTTGTAGGGGGAGCTTGAACATTTCCTTCTCCATCAGAAGCTTAACCTAAAACAGCTATAAAAGTATGTGATGCCTCCCACCAAACTGAGTGTTTGCTCTTGTTCTTAAGCAAAACAACTTTTCACCAAACTTGTCTTGCTTTGATGGTGTTTTGGTATGCCTCTGATTGACAGCTAACAGCCACTGGTGTTCAGACTCTGAAGTCCTGTGCAAACTAGTAAGAAAACAATTTCCTTGCTCCCATGAAATTCATTTCAGATCCTGTGTACATGACATAAGAAATAATTTTCATTATGGGTGAAACTCATTAGAAGAGGACTAACGCAAGGACCTCTGTGTCTTTTCAAGTCTCACATGGGCCAATGTGGCAGGACATCACCTGGGTGGAGACGTCTGAATACCTGTGTAACAACAAGGCAGTACCTGTGTCTGAAGCAGTGAAGCTGCAGCAGCCCCAAGCCCCATGTATTTGGGGTCTTAGAGGTAGCCCTTTGCTACTGCTGTCCCTGAGAGTAAAACTTGGACACTTAAGCATCAAATTCCATATTAAAAAAAGTCATCAGTGGAAAAAGTAGTATTTTAGAGGACAGTAGCACATTACAGAAGACAACAATTTGCCGCTCTGTGATCCAGCATTTCATTTCTTTTTGTAATTTCCTATTCTTGATCTCTTGCAACTCCTTCTGCTGTTTTCTTCCCTCCCACACAACTTCTGAAGTCTCTCAAAGTGTGCTAGGAAATGAGCAGCAACTGCGTTCCACCAGCTGCTGCAGGGCAGCTCTGGGTGTCTTGCCCGGGAGAGCCAGCGCACCCCCGGCCCGGCGGGAGGGGGGAACGCATCTGAGGAGATTTCCTGCTGATTACGAAAGGTGAGTGATGGAGAAGGAGGAACGTATAGAAATGTTTGCAGGAAACAGATACCATTATCTTCTGTAGTTTCTCACAACAACAGTAGTTACCTGGGGCATATTAGACATTTTAATTCATGTAGCAGCTAATTAGCAGAGACCACTGGTACAAATTTCAGTGCTCCTGATACTGACAGCAGCTGCAGTTTATGCAGAGATCAGCCCTGGCTTGTGTTCTTTCCACCCACTAGCTCTCTTCAAGACCTGGTTTGTAATTCAGGTTATATCACTTCAAAGAGTTTGACCTTCCCCTGTGTCATCCGGCTGCAACACACGGAAGCAAAGGCAATGGATTTACATTGAGATGGAAGAGAAATCAGTTCAGAGATTTGAATGTTCAAAGGAAATATTTTTTTCTTCTTAGAAAATCATTCCCTACTTATTTCTGAGGGGTGTTGCCTGGAAGCATAGATGATTCATTTCTTCTACATACATAAAAGCGGGTTTAGAAGGTGCACAAGAGATGCTTTTCACATGTTCAGCAGAATTATTCTCAGGCGAACATATTAGGCACCTATTGCTACTGAAATCTAAAAGTAGTAGTGTTAGTGTTCCAAATTTTACTGATTCAAACACTGCACTAACAAAAATAGTGCTTCCCCATGCCTGGGAGTCATATGGTGAACAACTTGCATGAAAGTTCGAAGAAGCAACACAATCTGCAGACAGAAGGACAACGGAGGCATCACAAAAACACTGTGAGAGTTGGTGGCTGGTGCATGAGAGAGCAGTGAGGATGAATGCTGCAGTAGCATTATCCTTGCCACCCTTAATAAAGAATTTTATTTAAAGGAATTTTATTTTACTTTACCATTACTTTTCTCGTTATATAATGCAGCACATAAATGACACACTACTACTTGATGTTTCCCAATATCTCCTGCTAAGCTGCCAAAATCTAACAGTACTCTCCTAAATGCTGTGACAGAAGAGTGAAACTTTCTTTAGTGTGCAATTCCTTCATGCAGAAATAGAAGTATTGGTGTGCATCTAATGCAGAGGATCTCAAACTGCTGCCTGCGGGCTGGTGGTGATCCATGATATCACTGCTGAACTGAAGACCCACATCACATACACAGTGTTCCAGCTGAATGCTAAAGGTGCCCAACGACTTGTGCTGATGACTGACATTGGTTCATAGTCCTAACAATTTGAGAATAACTGTTTGAGATCTGCCACTGATCAGCTGTGAGCAAGATGCTTCACCTCTGTGTGCCTTTGTTTGCCTTCCAGCACCATCTGTTTTGCCTAATTAAAGCAAAAGCTCTTCACTGTAAAGACCTTCCCTTCACAAGCATTTGTGAAATGCTTTTCACAGTGCACCTCTGAAGTCATTCAGGACACAGAACTGCCAAGCCAACATTGATTGCTACTATTAACAATGTCTCTTTTAACTTGTCAGCTATGCTAGCACTATTACTACATAGGAAACCAGAAACCTAAGAAGAAAAAAATAATCAGAATTTAATATGAAAAAACCAAAGGATGATGTGTGCTGTTTGGGGTATTGCTCTTTCAATTAAATATGAAAAGAATCTTTGTATCCAAAAATGCATGCTAAACTATCATCATATTCTCCAGATCGCTATGGAGTACAGCAACCTCTGGGTCTCTAGGATACTTCAAAGCACTTTGCCTCTCAAGGTGTCATTTATCATACAGTCATTTGCATGCAGTTTTGCAGCCTTGTTTTTCATGGATTTTTCAAAATGCTAGTTTTTGCCTACTCTGCTATAATCTACTTAGAGTTTGGGTGGGTTCTTACACAAGGGATGCAAGGGATATACGAGGGATAATATCAGGAAGAAATCAAAGGCAAAGGCTGTTGCTTAGTTTTAGCTGCAGAAATAAAGCTGTGGTTCAACGGAACCCTAATTACAGTTTTGTGGTCCTTTGTTGAGCCCTGCTGATAAGTTTCCCTGGTAAACAGCTCTTTATTGTTCTTTCACATTCAGTCACCATGGCAACTAGCATTTTAGGGTTTGATCCTGAGAGACGCCACGCACCTGCTTCTGTGGCAATGTCTACAGGAGAGGATTTGAGACATCTCATAACATCAGTCCTTCCAATGACGACAAAAGTCACTAAAGAAAAAAGGCTTTTGACGTGCTTATTTGGAAGGAATCGTGGAAAAAAACTATATAGGAAAAAATAGGTAAAACCTGGCTCCAGTTATACCTTACACACATGCACAGTATCTGACCCTGCCTGCTCATGGGTGTAGTGCGATATAGAAAAAGCCCAAAAAGCCTAAGGATCTAACTCCAAAGGAAATACAAGTCAGAAACAGAGCCCCAGAGTGTCACTAACAAAATGCTGGGAAGATGAATTCCCTTTCATTCACTGCCAAATCCTTCATTGCCTTCTTATTGTAAAAAAAAAAAAATTATCCTTGGGAGGTCAAGCCCAGGTGATAAACAGCTGAGCAAATTTTCTATTTTAGCTTCTGAGTAATCCCTGAGGGACTTTCTTTTGTCTTTCTTGCTTACGTTGACCTCAAACTGTTGGTCAGAGCCTAGAGGAATCACTCAATTTAGCAGAGTCGTTTTTTTTTCTGTATAGCTCCATTTCCTCTGAATTTATCTTGGTGTCTCAGTAGGAAGATAGGAGGTTTGTGTCAGCAGTTAGCAGATAGTTTGAATGTAAGCAGGTGTGAACATACCGATTGCTTCCTTATCTGATGCTGCCTGAACACGTTGGACCTGAGCAAAGAATTGCTTTCGTACCCTCTAGTAAATCGCCAGCTGTGTACTCACGCTGCCTCCTCTGTCAAGCCCCTTTACCTGCCAAGTCTGAAAGTCAGCTATTGTACGATCCACCTAGCTCAATTCTGCTATCATGTGCAGCATTGTTAAACAGGGTAATGTCATCAGCTTGAGGGGGTTGATTTTATTTTCTCTGCTTCCAAACACTTGCCTAGGGTTATTCTAAGTAAATGCAGACACCCATCTGAGGATCACAGTCACCTTCATCTGCCTTAGTTCGGTAGGAGCAAGCCAGCACTTCTAAAGGGTGGTTGACATCCTAAGTGGGGTGAATCGCCTTCTAAAGTTTTAATTTTTTATTGTTAAATACGAAGAAAGCATGCTATGTCTATGTTTGCAAGTCAGGCATCTCAATCAGTGGCCCACTAATTAGAAGGAATCCAGCTCCTGATGGCTGAAGTCGTCTCTATTCATGCCTGCACAACATTGCAAATTGCCTTCTGTTAGCACTCAGACCAAAAAAAAGTTATTCAGATCATGCTGCATAGAAAGAAGCAGCTGATAACAAATACACTTCTCATTCATCTCTGCGAATATGCATGAGAGAAGAAATCAGGTCTTCAGATGACAGTTTGGGGGCAGCTCATCCTTACTCTGGTATTGCTATTAGTGGTTAGGTTATGGTCAAGCTCAAGTTTTTATAATCCATCTAAGGACAGTAGAAGGATGGGTGGGTTTTTTATGTCTTCTTGCTACTATAGCCTAGGTGTAACAGCAATTGAAAGGAAAATAAAGAATAGGCAATAGCAAAACTGAAATGAAGGAATATGGGTCACGTTCCTTCTGATCTGTGCCTACCAGCAATGAACATTAGAAAGTGTATCACCCTTAAAAATGAGTACTTTGAGATAAAGGACTCACGCAGCTACCTAGTAGTCTACAGGGCTGTAGAAGTTTATGAAGAAAACAGTATCTCCAAATTTACAGGTCAGGCACAGATAGCTCGTAGTCCTATAAAAGGAACCACGTACAAAAGACTAGCAAAGAATATAAGATGGAATATCTATAATCATCCAGGGTTACCATTAGGGGACTGAGTTAAAGCTGTTTGAAATATACAGAAAGACTGGTTTCATGCCCTTTGGATTGGGAAAATTCCATAGGAAATTTTTAGCAAAAGAGTCAAATGATCTGGAGTGGATTCCCTTTTTTGTCACCTGCCTGACAGTATAGTATGAGTCACTGTTTAGACAGTGTTTGCGAAGTGCCACCCTGAAAGACACAAAACCCAGTGTTAAAAATGATGATAGAAGTAAATGCAGTTTATGGCAGGAAGGGCAGGGTGGTAATAAAAAGCCCTAGCTCACAGGTGAGTTGCTGATGATAAGGTTCTTCCCTCTGCATTAAGCCCATTATAGATGGAAGTATTAATGTGTTATGATGTGTCAGTTCAAAGACTGGAAAAGATAGCTATACAATTCATGCAGAGAAAAAATTCACATTAGACTGTTACTATTAAATACAAAATAAGATGTGACTTAAAATAACTTTTAGCTCATCTTCAGGTAAAGAAATCTATCTCGTTGCAACGGCACGTATTCATCCTCCACAGAGCAGGATCACCTACGTTATTAATACTCATACAGTAATGTGACTCCGTTAGACAGTGTGCCACCGGAGACATTAATTCAGCTGCAGCACTGTTCTAGGAACAGAAGGGTAGGGATTCATCCATCTACACACAAGGCAGTCACCCCAGGCTCCCTCTCTATCAATGAAGAGAAATTGGCACTTCTAGGGTGCAATCCATCTTATCCTTAAGTAGACAACTAAAATAGGTCTGAGAAATGCCCAGAAGTGCCCATTTGATTCAAACAGGAGCCTAGGAGATGCAGAAATTTATGCCATAAAGTTGGGTGAAATGATTTTTACCCTGAATGTCTAGTCAAGACTACCTACTGTTTAAAGGTACAATTTTCCCTCTATTTTGAGATTGTGCAGCATGTAGTAGATCTTAGCTCAGTACTTAACCCAGGACTGGTGCTTCAGCTCACTTCAGCAACACAATACCTTGAATTCAATGCTGCTACTTTCCCAGTAGATTCAGATGGACTTTTGCCTCAGGGCAAAGTTACAATGAGACAATTTGGTAAACAGGCATAGTCAGCCAGCATTACCCCTTCACCCTTCCTGCTAAACTCCTTTCCAGACACAACTGCTCGTGCTTTCTCTCTTCATGACTGTTATTTGTCTACAAACATTCTCTCTAGGAGCTTGCAGAGCAATCAGTATATTTATTTCTATTTAAGGTATTCTGCTCTGTCCAGGCCACAGCCACAGCTAAAAGAAGCCTCCAGGATTATACCCAAAGGACGTTAAGAAAAATAGTTGTAATACAGTGAGTATAAGATCATTTAAACGTACAAAGATAAGCCTGAAGGTTCATAGTTGTAGGAGTTGCTCAAATTCTTGTGAAGTTATTTCATGCTGCTTATACCATTTTTTGCATGCATTTTTCCCTTGCAGCTGCCTGTAGTCTTAGACAATGTAAAATCATCATGCCAGCAGCCTATATGTAAGCATGTGTGTGCACATCTCTTTTTCTCCCACTTTCTCTCTAAATATATGTTTATCTATATACCTAGCCATATGTTTATATCTGTATGTCCAGGGTGTGTGCGTGTAGAGGCCAATTTGCTGGTTATAAAAAAGTAAATGGCTAACATTTCTACTAACACCCAATAGTTAGCAGAGCTACATGAATCTTTTGGCAACTTTCATGATCAAACTGTAGCAGTAGATTTAGTTCTAAGAAGTGCCTCATCTTTACTCTGTGTAAATTAATCACCAGCTGGATGTGTGAGATACTGAGTGACATCCCCCTCTTCAAGAACATTACCCAGTACTTGGAGAGGAAAGGAAAGATAAAAAGGGAAGGAGACAGAGCTGTCACGCTGCTCTGTACATGGGGGGAACCTCACACAGCAGGTTGCAATCTGAACTGTCCCATTTCATTATGCCACTGAGGCAGACCCCTGCAGTGCATTAAGGTTTTAAAATCATTTAGGAAATATGAAGATACATTGTTATGAAATCATTTCATTACACTTCAAAAACAATATTCTGATGTCCATTTTTTTTTACATAATAAAGGTTGTCTTTCACCAGTGGGGACTGGCAAGTGAATACAGGCTGAGTTTCTGGAATAATATGATTAGTATGGAAATGGGAACGCACTGTAAATAATACTCAGGATGATCTTTTGTTCAGCCACATCAAGGAATCAAACAAAAGCTTGCTAAAACTGACATCCATGGTGTACCGTAAACAGGCAAAAACATTTCCATAGAGGATTTTGCCATATGCATGATCAGCTTAAGGTTGTTCCTGTGGAAGATGTATTGAAAGCACACTTTCAATTTATCTGGTTAATTTTTGTTGAATTAAAGTGAAAACCTTGTAGACACACTTACACATGGAATTTAGTGGTTGTCAGATAACCATTACCTGATTACTGTAGTGTCACCCAACCTTTGCAGAAAAAGTATATATGGGGCAAAATCAGTGTGAATCATATCTATGTTTGTACAGCACGGCAAAAGCACATTACAATCTTAATTCAGAATTCTTAATTAAAAAATCCACCCATGGAATTTCTTTTTTATTTCAAAAAGCAAAAACCGAGAAATAAAAAGAAAGTTTTTCTTACTTTGCCTTGAAATTGTGAGTTATTACTTTATAGATATTAAAAAGCAACAATTAGTCCAGTAATGGATTATTAATAAGAATTTTTTGTACGATTTATTTACTTTTATAGCAAAAAGTGTACGATGTTGATATTAATTAGATTTAATTCTCTGCAGTGCATTTTTCTTAAACTACGTATGGGAGCCTTCTTAAATTCCTTATCGTTGAGCACACTTCATTTATCTACATTTCTTTTTTATGAGTTACATATAAACTGAAAATGTCTGTAGGTGTGAAGAATGTCAAGAAACTCAAGATATACTATTTAAAGATTGATGAAAAATATAGAAGTGTCATTGAAGTTTCATTCATGCTTGTACCAAGAAACTTTGAAGAAACATTAGTGGAAAAAGGAAAGTCTTTAAGGACTTACTACTCCCATCATCTCATGTTTTCAAGATACGGTACAATAGAAGATGTGTATTTAGCCCACCTCATGACTAGAAGTATTTTGAATTTCAAACAGCTGGAACTTTGTCAGTGTTTTCCTCCATCAAAAGTGGTTTAGAAGAGTTGGAAGCTGGGCACCTATGGGGGAGCCGCACTTGTGATGAATGAAGGAATTACACACAGTCATTTTTATTTAGTAACAAAGAAACAGACTTCCAAGGACTTCAATTTCAATAAGAGTACAGAAGCTAGCTTTGAGCTTTGTGCTAAAAAAAACCAAAAAAAGCAAATAGCAGCTTCTTATTCTCCTCTGTGTACACCAGATACTATTTCCAACATTCAACTGTACTCATTAAGGTTTTCCTTGGACTGGCCTTGACATATCCCTGAGACAATCTGTGATGCAACTTTCTGGAAGCTAAATTACGTGGCTGTTATGGATGTGTCAACACTGAATGAGTCATGCACCGCCAGGAGTCTTTTCAAGGACAAAGTCTTCATGTTGAAGGTCTATCCTTCAGGGATAGCTTACTCTTTTAACTGGCCTCAACCAATATCCTAAACTGTAAACTTTAAAAAAATTAAAATTTGTTTCATTTTCTTCTTCAGATAAAAATTTAAGGAGGAAAGAAAAAAATAGGAAAGGGAAAGGAGGGTGGAAAAAAAAGGAAAAGACTGAAAGAAACAAAATGAACAGAGGCATTAAGAAACTCTGAGAAAACAGAATTTTTAGAGGGTTTGAGTTTATTATTTTTGTTTTACAGGAGTGAGAAAGTCTAGAAATATTTCATTATTTCTACTGAGCAAAAAGTTTTCTAAAACTTAGCATTTTTCTGTTAGTTGATCAGGGGATGCTATTACTGGAAGAAAACACAAGACACAATATACATAGATATTATTTTATCAGTAATGGCATTTCAGTCAGGAACTGTGACTTCCAAATGAAACCAAAATGAGTGAAAATAGTAATACTTTTCCAAAACTTGGATGGCTACAGATGTATTGCTATGGAAGTGCCACATGGAATTTGCATGGTTTAAATAAACTGATTGGTGATATTAAGTCTGTATCGATTTACCTAGGTCAGTTAATTTTAAATTTTTTTTTTTTGCAGACAAATGTTAGGAGTACATGGAGAAAAATAAAAACAGAAAAGTAACTAAAAAAACCAACATCGCTGCCCAAAAAAGAAAGATTTACCTGGGAATTTGTGGGCCAGGGCAGGGGGTGGAGTTAAAAGCACTTTAATTTGATGGGATTGCTTTTGCAGTCTGTAAAGGTTCATGGATTTAGAAACTGTGGTTTGGAAACTAATACTTGGATACAACAAAGAATTTCTCTTGGAGACTAGCGAAGTGCTACATAAATAATTTTAATCTAAACATTTGTTGATTATTGAGGTAGGGACCTTATACTGAAGAAACTCTTCTCAAGATGTTAATTATGAGATCTTCATGTCTGATAAAGGTCTCGAGTCTCCCCGTTCTTTAACTTTACCTCTGCAGTGGTCTTTGGTCTTTGTTATACCTTAGCTGTTTTGCATGGAAGGAAACTTAGATGTTAACTTCTCTTCTGTGGATGTTGATCTCTCTCCTTTGACCACAGAGGACTTAAAGCAAGATGAGGTGAAACCAGTCCCTTGTGTGATTAATCAGAAGACATTCCTTAGTCTATTTTTCCTTTTTTCTCACACCATTGTAATATTGCAGCAAACAATTGCTATACTACAATCAGTTGTGTGGCTGTTCTTTGTGAAATCGGTATTAAAATAAATGATACAAGTGCAGGAGTTGGACTTGCTGATCCCTGCAGATTTCTTCCAACTGAGGACATTCTATTATTCTATGATTCTACTTTCTAAACTCCTTCAGAATAAAAGCTGTTGCTCAAAGGTGGAGAGATCCAGTCCTGGCAGTAGGAACCATTAAAAAATAAGAAGTGAAGCTAGACGTTATGCACAGGGAAAAAAATATCCTTTTTAGTCAAAAAGCTTTTTGACCAAAAGAAGGAACAAAGCATCTTCTATGCTTATCTCAAATTGATTTTAATATTTTTTGCTTTGTTGATGAGGTAAATAGGGACAGAACAGTTTATGGTAGTTTTTTTAGGCTTTGCTAGAGATTCAAGCTTAGCAAGTCAAATAACATCATACATCAAACATAGTCATAATTTCTTACTGAAGACCTCCGGGTCCTGGAGATCTGTTACCAATTGATACCTAAACAACTGACAAAATACCCTGGAGGAAGCCACTCTCGCACCCCTCCTGCCAGCCAAAATCTAATGGTGGTAAAGGCATTATTTGTTTCAGCAGGCCGAAATGGCAACATGGAAGATTCATAGCCTACTAAAAGTCCCATACTCTTTGGTGTTAACTATACACGAGAGCACTCCAAAAGGAAGTCAGCCACATGACACTGTAATAGAGTTTTCAGCTTTGTCTGATTGCATTACAAACACCACACATATTGAAACACTCTGGCGGCTTCCTAGTGCTCACAGTGAGGAACCTGAACCTTTTGACCTCAAACATCTTATTAAAGCCTATGCCGGACTGTGTCTCCATGAGGGAAAAAACAAGAAACTACTGGACTTATTCTCCTCTATAATTCATTCAAGTAAGCCCTTGCTGAGTAGAAGACCTTGGCTTTGATGTTAAAGTCTCCTAATTGGAAGGAAGTGAAGTGTTAGCCTGTCGGGCTATTAGTCTCTCATCAAATACTTTAAGAGGTATCAGAACACTGAAGTTCTCACACTAGTGCAAAGAGAGCATGGAGTGGCCTGGTTTTTGTTAAAATATTTAAACTTTGCATCTGTCTAACAACCTCCCTAAAAATTTAATATACGTGGAGTTGCTCCTTGATATTTCTTTTCTTTTATCTCCACCTTTTCCCTCTCAGAGCCTCCATCTTTCTATTGCCCACAGCATATCAGCTCCTATTAGTAGGAATGGGGGGGATGACTGGTGTAAGCTATAAAATCTCAGGCTTCATATTATAGCCCTGATTCAAACGCAGCTATTGCCTGCCTAGTGTGATCTACCTCTCTGCTGTTTGATTATGGAATACCTACTTCTGTGGTGGTTTTCCTCCCAGGAAGGTGATCTCTCAGAAAGGTGTCCTTACAATAAGTAACATTAAATGTTTCTGGAGGAAGGCTTTGTTCTAAAGCCTCAGCCCAGGTCCAGGCTCTGTTATGTGCTTAATTTATAGCTTATACTTACATTAAATTAAGTTAAATCTAAAACTATGTTGCTGCCTTCTTAATTACTGGTGCTTTCCCACATTACAGACTGGGTATCCAAACAGAAGGATCAAGTGTGTGTTTCTTAGGCGCATCCAGCTAGTCCAAGATGAGAGTTGGATGGAGTCAAAAGTCTCACATGTATGTGACTATACTCCTTCTAGTTATAGTTCACACAAAGATGAATTCTGTGTAATTTCTATTCTTCGAGTTGGCAACAGCATCCAAAATGCAACAGTGAAGAAAATCCGTGAAACACTATAAAATAACTACCTGAAAGGGAATTTCTGAATTGCTATGCATGTCCTTTGGAATTATGACGGTTGCTTTATAGTCACCTCTGCTCTGTTTCTTAGTTTGCAATATGAGCCTAAAGAAATGCTATACTACCAGTGTAAATGTTTCTCTCCTACAAAGTTTTCTCCATTTCAATTTGCCTAGTGGTAAGCTTATGCAAAAAAAATTACCTGTGGCATTTCATACATATCTTCCATAATGCTAAGCATTCCTTTCGTTTTGCAAGATGATGTCCATATGAAAGCAAATCTAATGCATCTGTGCCCTTACTATGCATGTCTCTTTCCTGGCTGAATATGACCCTGTGCGTGCACAATTATCTCTTTTTCATGCATGTGTTTGATAGTCAGGTCTCTCACTTTACCTTATGCTTGGTTCTGGCAGCACTTTCATCTGCTTTTGGGTGGGTCATGAGTTTTGTCTGTTGCAACAACTTCTTTAATTTTCTCTCCAATGTTTCTTTTTAGTGACCTCATCAGCATAATGCCCTATTGTAAGTCATTCCCACCTCTGAATGTCCAGTCTTTTATCATTAAATATTGTAGGGTTTCACACTTCATAATTATTTTTATGACCCTGCTTTTTGTAATTGGAAAAATTCTTTTTTCTTTGTTATCTTAAGCAATCAGGCCCAAGGACTTTTTTTCTTTCAGTTTAGTAAGCTTGCTCACTATTTATATACTTAGGCTCCAAAGGTATCCATGACACTTTATCAAACGTGCTTCTGGGATGAAGGCCAGTTACCTGTCTGAGGTCATGAAAAAAATCCTCTCAACAATCCTCTTCCACCCAGTCCAGCTGTCCACAACTTTGGGTGCAAGAGCTAATGACTGCATGATTTTTGCATCGTTCTGAATGAGAATTATAGTTTAATCTGGTTTACTGTCACTAATTTTGGTCCCTTTTGACATCAGATATTGATATGGTTTGGACTTTTCACAGAACAGGAACACAGAAACTGAACCATGTTTTATTCCTACAGATACTTTTTCAAACACATTCAGTTTGTGTTTGGGTAAACAACAAGAAAGATTTAAAAGTCACTGCCTGTGGTATTTCAAAAGTAGAAAGCATATACGAGATTCCCAGCTGTGCTCAAATACCACTCTTATATCCCTATATAGGCATTATAGCTCCCATGTTTGTATCATTAGCAAGCGTCAGTAGAATAACATGGGTCAGTGTGGAAAATATCAAATTAAAAAGGATTTCAGAGTGATCCACAGAGAACTTCACAAATAATCTTTCTCTGATAACCATTCCCCTTTCAGGACACCTCTGTCATGAGCTACCTCTTTGGCTACCTCCTTCTGCACTTTGTGTGTACCTCATGCACCATCTTCTCCAGTCCAGCTCATAATTATCACATTTTTCAATACTGAATGCCTTAATGAAGTCCAGACATCTTAAACCTACAGATTTCTTTCATGTCAAAAAAATACTTGCTTATCAGAAAAACAAAATAGATTAGTGATGTTGCTATGGAAAATTGAGGAGAATTTTTATTCCTTTTACATTTATATCCATTTATTTTTCCATCTTTCAAAATCTACTTGGGCTAAAATCTTAGCTGGAACACACCAGTATAAGTCTGTAATACACCTTCTTAGGAGTAATTATTATTGACTAAATAGTAGGTGAAGAAATACATGGTAATTTCCCTGCACTGTCCTGCATTCTAGCTTGGGCTTCCTTGCCTTTGATTTTCCCCAGCCTGCCACACTGCCAAGTAACTACCACAACTGTGTATATAATTTACAGAAACTATGGCTTTATAATCCCTCTAGTACACAACCCTTAGCACAAACTACTTCATCTGGATATGTGCTGACTTAGAGCAGCTGAGAACCTCTGCCTTGTGTTCAGATTTACTGCCCATCTGGAAGACACTGAAGTTAGAGATTATATAGGACTGGGTCATAACTTAAGCCACATTAAAGAAGAGATCAGAACAGGCTTATATAGAATTCCTTTCAAGCTATCTTTGCTATTAAACTGCAAACAGCTCCAGTTTCCAAAATGAAGAAAAATCTCAAATATGCCTATGAAGCCAACTCTGAGAAGGTTGGTGAACAGGCTGAGGGTTACATCAGTGCTTAGCCACTGGGAGCACGTCTTCTTGCAACCAGGAGGTATGAGTGTGGTTATGCATGATTGGCGTACCTACGTTGGCTTAATCTTACCTATGTGACAAAAATCACATTATGAGAGCCTGAACTCCGCATGATTTCGGCATGAGCTTTGCAGTCTCAGGGAGCCCAGTGCAGCTGTGTGCTGGAGGCAGTGTGCGCCAGGTTGCACCTCTGCAGTCTGACCTCTGCGTTACTGTCACCAAGGATGAAAGCCAGTGGCAATCCCACCTCTCACTGCAGCTGAGCTGCGTGTGGCACACATACAGCCTGGTCAGCACTGCAAGTGAGACACAGACAAAAAGGACTGAGTCATCTGAAAAGCTGCCTACGATGCTCACACATGCTCTTCTTGAGAAGAAAGAGCTGTTACAAAGCCTTCTACCTTGGCTTCATTCATGTTTATTTTTGTGGGATAGTAGTAAACACAGCTTGTCAAATTGCCAAACCTTCATCCAGAAAAAAAAGGCCACACACCTTTTGAAAGAAAACATTACCAGAAAGAAGTAAAGATAAAATAATTTTGTCTGAAATTTCCCAGAAATAGCCAGCCTGATGAGGAAACCCAGCATGGAGCATTAAACAAGGGATTAGTTTGGAAAGTATGTGAGGTCTGATAATAGCTTCTTGTAGTGCAAAGAGTTTGACAACTGTGATAAAGGCAGTGCCATCAGTTCTGCCCAGAACTTACTATTAATAAAAATAAAAAGCAAGAATTTCAATTGGATTAGCTGCATAGTGTATAAAAAATACATTTCATAATGATAATTTTTATGAATCTTACATAAGGTTGTATGCTACTGCCAAAATCTGCCTTTCTTTCCAGCTGTTTCTGTGGTCATGCTAGTGATGCCTGAGTGCTGATTATGGCCAATATTTGCTTGAATCTTGATATTTCAATAGTGCATGAAAAGCTGCTAATCTGCTAGTCTGGAAACCTTTGTTCTGAAAGTCACAGGTCCTTGGCAGTATCATTCAGATTCCTAAAATCATCTGGTCAAGAAACTTCTATATTATTTCTACTTTCATCCCCTGCCCCTTCCATTTTCTTACAAATTAAATATTCTAAAGGATGTTTATGTATTTACTTGATATTTACCCTGTTAAATAGAATTCACCCAATTAGACAGAATCAATTTCTCTGGATCCAGAATAAGGGATTCCTGTAAAGCTTCCCATCACCCTAGCCATCTACTTGAAAGTAGAAAGTTGCTGCTGTGAGATGTCATTTCCTACATGCTTTCCTCATGACTGGCTTTCTAAGTAATACTGTTTTGTTTAGCTAATGAAAAAAGCTTGTTCTAGATAGATTGCAATTGTAGTATCAGCTTCTCTGTATTTTATACAACAGGATAATTGACCATTTATTCAATGGATCACCAGAAAATGCTTGACCATAATAATAATGGGAGTGAACACAAAAGAATTTTAAATGCTGCAGTCTAACAAATACATTACTTCATCAGAAGGGTAATTTTCGGTCTCAGCTTATACTCAGTTTATATATTATAGAACGACTATAAATGCCAATCAGAAGATGTGAAGTGCCCTTTTTGATGTTTAATGCAGTTTGTTGTGCTTAAATGATGACTGAATTGAATGCTTTCATGGCAATGATTACATTCCTATCATTATGTTTTCAGAAACACTGGATTTTTGTCTTGAATACAGTTTTGTAACAGCATTCTGTGGCACTGCAATGAATGAAAAAAAGAGTAAAAACTGATGCATGTGTCCAGTAAGTCATAAGAAAATGATAATTTACAACACAGGGAAGGGAAGGGAAGGGAAGGGAAGGGAAGGGAAGGGAAGGGAAGGGAAGGGAAGGGAAGGGAAGGGAAGGGAAGGGAAGGGAAGGGAAGAGAAGGGAAGAGAAGGGAAGAGAGAGAGAGAAGAGAAGAGAAGAGAAGAGAAGAGAAGAGAAAGAGAAGAGAAGAGAAGAGAAGAGAAGAAGAGAAGAGAAGAGAAGAGAGAAGAGAAGAGAATGAAAGAGAGAGAAGAGAAGAGAAGAGAGAAGAGAGAAGAGAAGAGAAGAGAAGAGAAGAAGAGAAGAGAAGAGAGGAGAGAGAAGAGAGAAGAGAAGAGAAGTAGAAGAGAAAGAGAAGAGAAGAGAAGAGAAGAGAAGAGAAGAGAAGAGAAGAGAAGGGAGAGAGAGGGAAGAGAAGGAAGGGAAGAGGAGGGAAGAGAAGGGAAGGGAAGAGAAGGGAAGGGAAGGGAAGGGAAAGGGAAGGGAAGGGAAGGGAAGGAAGGAAGGGAAGGGAAGGGAAGGGAAGGGAAGGGAAGGGAAAGGGAAGGGAAGGGAAAGGGAAGAGAAGAGAAGAGAAGTGAAGAGAAGAGAAGAGAAGAAGAGAAGATTTTAGTTGGAGGGGCTTACATTAATCATCTAGTCCAACTGCCTGACCACTTCAGGGCTAACCAGAAGTTAAAGCATGTTACTAAGGGCATTGTCCAAATGCCTCTTAAGCACTGACAGGCTTGGGACATCAACCACCTCTCTAGGAAGCTGGCTGTTCCAGTGTTTGACCACCCTCTCACTAAATAAATGTTTCCTAATGTCCAGTCTAAACTCCTCTGGTGCAGCTTTGAACCATTTCCATGTGTCCTATCACTTGGATACCAGAAAGAAGAGATCAGCACCTGCTTTTCCACTTCCCCTCCTCAGGAAGCTGTAGAGAGCAATGAGGTCACCCCTCAGCCTCCTTTCTCCAACTAGACAAGCCTGAAGTCCTCAGCCACTCCTCAAAGGACGTTCCTTTCAGCCCTCTCACCGGCTTTGTTGTCCTCCTCTGGATGCATTCAAGTACCTTCACATCCTTCTTAAACTGGGGCCCTGAACTGCCCACAGTACTCAAGGTGAGGTTGCACCAATGTTAAATACTTAATAATTACCCCTCTTGACTTACTGGTTATGTTGTTCTTGATGCACCCCAGGATGTAGTTTGCCCTCTTGGCTGCCAGGGCACACTGCTGACTCATATTGACCCTGTTGTTGACCAGCACCCCCAGATCCCTATCTACCTTTGCAGTATTTCCCACACATAGAATAGGAAATGTTACAAACACCTCTGTCAATTTAACCCCTGTGGCAGTAAATACCTGCTTGATCCACTTGGCAGTTTAAAGGCAGTGAGAGTTGTGGTCAGTGGCTTTGACTTTAGCCTCCCTTCTAAACCTACTGGACTCCATGTGTTGGCTACGTGCCAGCAGTAGCATGTCACAGTGACCCGGACAGTGGGATGCAGGAAAAGTAAAGTACTATGAGAGTTCTCTCTCCACTACTATTGATTGTTTTTACAGTTTTTTCTGTCAGAATAGCTCTGATAAAAAGTGGAAGAAACCAGGCAGAACAATGAAAGCAAACAGAAAAAAGCAATACCTAACTTTCATTCGCTAGCCTTCCCCCGCTGCCTTTTAAGGACATTACTCTAAACTACTTGAGCTTGTTAATAAATCAGCTTAGCTACACATCATGGCACATTCTTGAGACTATTTAATCTTGCTTTGGTAAAGTGTTATAATTGTTATAATCTTCCTGTATTCTGTCACTCATTTACTTACTTATTAATAATACATTTATTAATAGTCCATATTAATCAATCCAATACATTAATTGGACTCCAGATGTTAGGAATGCAACTAGCTTGCATAAGTTTCTAATAAGCATTGTTTTCTGTGCTGCCCTTTTCAGTGATTATGAGCATGGTATAAAGAACTCTGTATAACTTCATAGTTATGACAAACCTCAGGTAGACAGCTAACTAGATAGGTAAATCTGGAGTTCAGCTGTGCTCCAGGCCCCTATCTGGTTTAAATGGAGATAACACAGGAACAATTCCATCTTAAATCCATGGAAGAATCTGTCTCCAGGCATGTGGTTTTGCAGCCAAAATGCAACTTCTGTCAGCAAAGTCAACACTTATTGTCCAGTGATCTCAAAGAGTGCAGATTTTGAAAATATTTTTTCATTAAGTTTTCTCAAAATTTCCCCAGCAAGGGAATGTTTGGTGGCAACACCAAGAGCTGTTATAAAAGTATGTTTCAAGAGTAATGAAAATATTAAATAGCTCATGTTCAACATTTTTCAGGAAGTGCATTTCTAGTTGCTTAAGACATTTTCTTACAGTGTAATGGTGGGTGATGTGGTAGTCAGAGGCTGTCTTGGGCTCAGTGACCATGACATGAAGGAGTTTTCAATTCTTGGAGAAGTAAGGAAGAGGGTCAGCAAAACCACTACCCTGAACTTCAGAAGGGCAGACTTTGGATTGTTAAGGAGTCTGGTTAACAGAGTCCCTTGGGAGGCAGTCCTGAAGGGCAAAGGAGTCCAGCAAGGCTGGATGTTATTAAAGAAGGAAGTCTCAAAGGCGCAGGAGCAGGCCGCCCCCGTAAGTTGAGCAGGCGGGGGAGAAGACCTGGCTTCGCTGAATAGGGAGCTTTGGCTGGAACTCAAGAAAAAAAGGAGAGCTTACTGCCTTTGGAAGAAGGGGCAGGTGACTCAGGAGGACTACAAGAATGTTGTGAGGTTATGCAGGGAAAAGATTAAGAAGGTGAAGGCCCAGCTGGAACTTAAACTGGCCACCACCATTAAAGATAACAAAAAATGTTTTTATAAATACATCACCAACAAAAGGAGGGCCAGGGAGAATCTCCCTCCTTTGTTGGATGCGGAAGGCAACCTTGCCAGGAAAGATGAGGAGAAGGCTGAGGTACTTAATGGTTTCTTTGCCTCAGTCTTTAATAGTCAGACTGGTCATCCTCAGGGTTGTCAGGCCCCTGGGCTGGGAGATGGAGCTAGTATGCAGAATGAAGTCCCGGTTGTTGATGAGGCAGCAGTCACCGACCTGCTCCTCCACGTGGATGTTCACAAGTCCATGGAGCTGGATGGGATCCACCCAAGGATAACGAGGGAGCTGGCAGAGGAGCTCGCCAAGCCACTCTCCATCATTTATCAGCAGTCCTGGTCAACCGAGGAGGTCCCAGGTGACTGGAAGCTAGCGAATGTGACTCCCCTCTATAAGAAGGGTCGTAAGAAGGATCCAGGGGACTACAGGCCTGTCAGCCTGACCTCAGTGCCGGGAAAGGTCATGGAGCAGATCATCTTGAATGCCATTACCCAGCACATGCGGGACACCCAGGGGATCAGGCTCAGCCAGCAGGGGTTTATGAAAGGGAGGTCCTGCCTCACTAACCTGGTCTCCTTCTATGGTAAGGTGACCTGCTTAGTGGATGAGGGGAAGGTTGTGGATGTTGTCTACTTGGACTTTAGTAAGGCCTTTGAGACTGTCTCCCACAGCATTCTCCTGGAGAAGCTGGCTGCTCATGGCTTGGACAAGTGCACTCTGCGCTGGGTTAAAATCTGGCTGGCCCAGAGAGTGGTGGTGAATGGAGTCAAATCCAATTGGCGGCCAGTCAGAAGTGGTGTTCCCCAGGGCTCAGTGTTGGGGCCGGTACTGTTCAATAGCTTCATTGATGATCTGGATGAGGGGATTGAGTGCAGCCTCAGTAAGTTTGCAGATGACACCAAGCTGGGTGGAAGCGTCGATCTACTTGAGGGCAGGAAGGCCCTACAGAGGGACCTGGACAGGCTGGATCATTGGGCCGGAGCCAACGGTATGAGATTCAACAAGGCCAAGTGCCAGGTCCTGAACTTGGGTCACAACAACCCCATGCAAATCTACAGGCTTGGGGAGGAATGGCTGGAGAGCTGCCTGGCGGAGAAGGACCTGAGGGTGCTGGCTGACAGCCGGCTGAACATGAGCCAGCAGTGTGCTCAGGCAGCCAAGAAGGCCAACCGCATCCTGGCTTGTATCAGGAACAGTGTGGGCAGCAGGACCAGGGGGGTGTTCGTGCCCCTCTACTTGGCACTGGTGAGGCCGCACCTCGAGTACTGTGTTCAGTTTTGGGCCCCTCACTACAAGAAGGACATTGAGGTACTGAAGCGTGTCCAGAGAAGGGCAACAAAGTTGGTGAAGGGTCTGGAGAACAAGTCTGATGAGGAGCAGCTGAGGGAGCTGCGGTTGTTTAGTCTGGAGGAGAGGAGACTGAGGGGACACCTTATCCCTCTCTACAACTACTTGAAAGGAGGTTGTAGCAAGGTGAGGCTCAGTCTCTTCTACTATGTCACTAGCAATAGGCCAAGAGAAAATGGCCTTAATTTGCCCCATGGGAGGCTTAGATTGGATATTAGGAAAAAATCCTTGACTGAAAGTGTTGTCAAGCATTGGAAGAGGCTGTCCAGGGAAGTGTTTGAGTCACCATCTCTGGATGTTTTTAAAAGATCTGTACATGTGCCACCTGGGGACAGGTGTTGTGGTGGACTTAGCAGTGTTAGGTTTAACAGTTAGACTTGGTGATCTTAAAGGTCTTTTCCAACCTAAATAGTTCTAGGATTCTATGACAAGTTAACCTCAAAGTGCCCTAGGACCTACTTTACTTCACAGAAAGGCAGCACTGATCTTAGAGGAGGAGGCAATGATTGGGCACCAGTACATGACCCTGTATCACCCATCAGATTGATAAAAAGCAGAAATAAATGTAATTAAAGTCAATGGGTTTACAGTAGCAGGTAATACATTTTGGAAGAGAATAAAATCCTGACTGCAGATATATCTGGAGAGACAGCTATGTGTTGGATATAGTTTTACCAGTATAATTCTGCTGCTTTCTCTCTTGTTTCTCTGTTGAGTATATCCTTGACACCTGGCTCCAGTTTTATAATAGGCAATCCACTGTTTTTTTTTCTGTGGTTTGTGTGTCTCTAACTATGTGACCCCGTTTCAGTGAATTGAAAGAAATGTAGATCAGTTCATAGGCTATAGCAGAATTGAAATTTCTCATCCATAGTTCTCCTGCAATTTAACATATAAATATCCTCTCAAGACAGTTTCCCAGGAGGGAGGTGGGAGGGTGAAGCCGTGTAGAGTGCTTACTGCATCTGAGAGAAACACATCTGGCAAGGCCGTAGAGTGCATTAGCTCACCAAGGTGATGAAGTGAAGTTTGAAATGACATTTAAGTGCCATGAGGGACAGCTGCAAAGGAGAGCTACTGACTGGGTAAGGCTTTTTCTTTCAACACACCGAAAAGCTTTTGTTATTCTTGCTAACCTGCTGCTACCTCAATGTGAGAAGGTTTATTAATATCTAAGAAAAAAAAAAGCAATGGATCCTCTAACATTTTTCACTGTAGCAATGTTATGCAAATGTGCTCATGCCTTCAAGACGGTGCTGGGTTTGCCTGAGGGAAACATGTCACCACCACACCCCAGTGCCTTGATGGAAGGAAATCACACCGTTGATGTTGCCCAGTTTAGAGAAATACTGAACTGTAATAATATGAATAGTCCCATCATCAAAAGGAGAACTCTGACACCTGTTCTCTCTCTGGATTGATTTATTTTCCTTTTATAAAGAATGTTTTTATTTATATATTTTACAATATAAGATAAAATAAATAAGAAATAATAAGATATATAACAAAAATAAAATTTTATTTATATAAAAATATTAATATTTGTCCCATTTGCAAAGTATTTTGAGATAGACCAAAAAGAATAAAAGCTACACAATATTTACATGTACTATTTAAAGGACAAGTAATAATCATATGAAACATTTATGTAGTTTTGGCAGAATCAAGGACTGAGTACCTTCCCGTGACTCACGCTGCTCCAGTGACAGTTGATAAGAGAAGGAGAGAAACTGGGTTAATTCTTTCAATCCTTTCTTCATTAGTCCATGACTTCATGACAGCTTAGATTAGCCTAATATGTGGTCCCATTGGACTTCATACAACTTGCTACATTATTTAATTCAGTGAAGAAATGTTTTGCATGCATCACACAGAAATGTTTCTGTCTACAGAGCCAACTGCATTACAGATTCAGTGATCTGAACCTAAAGAGATGCCATAGTGTGCTACGCTTTTAAATAATTTACAGTTTAGAACATTTGCTGCCACTGCACAAAATAGACACAGAAACCTACTAAGGACCTTCTTCCCCTTCTACAATAAAGTTTGAAATACTGATTAATTTGCTAAGAACTAGTGTGTTATCACTTTTAAGAAAATATTGTATTACTTTGGGAAATTCACACTGAATGAATTTTTCATTCTCTGAAATGAATGCTAAAAATCATACAAATTTCACAAGTCTGGGATTTTGTTATTGTTTTATATAAGTAATCATGTATTAACATAATTAATATAAATGTGTTATATGCTCTATAGAACTTAAACTGGTCTTGTACAAACTTCAAAACTATTTTTAACAAATATTGCAGGGATACCTTCACTATGCTTGTGTTTTCCAATAACATTTATTTTGTATTTTCCAGTAAAATTCAGCTTCAACTCTACAACATCACCAGTTCTGTTTCTAGCTTGCCTATCTGAGTAAATGCAATTTTATAGCAAACACTAAAGACACAAACAGTGCACTGATCTCTCCTGGAAGGATACACTAAAAAGAATTTGCACAATAAATTATGAGAAGTGGTGAGATCAAAATAAACAGCAGAAACTAATTTTATACAAATCTTCACAGTGTTGGATATATATGCTTCTTTCCTAGAACAGAATTCTTAGCAACTCGTCTTTGAAAATTTCAAAGAGTGAGAGTTTTCTTGGGAACAATGTTTCCATATATAATACTGAACTTAAAAATGGAGGTGAAATTTCTACAAATACTCCCCTTGGACAGGTCCGTACATTATGTTATGCAATTCTGCCATTACTGTGCAATCAAGTCTTTAGCAAGGGCTTTGGTACTTGGCCCTTTATAATTTATTTAATGTCCCTAGTCTCAACTGTGCTGTAAAGGTAATTGTTTAGGAGCATCTCAAGTGGAGATCAAATCTTTTTTGTTTGCGAGAAAAATATTAATACGTGGTACATGTCAAGGAAAATATTCCTGTAGAGGTGGAAAATGTGCTCATTCTTGTAAATCCCTTTATGAGATGGGCTACTTTATGTTTTTGAGGTGAGAAGCAGTTGTCACAAGAAAATTTGACATTCACTTTGAACGCAAATATCAGTTGGGCTCACCCAGACAGTGTCAGAAAGTATTATATGCAAAGCTAAGAGGGAATCTGTAAAAGTGGAGGAATATTTTCATTGTGGGAAAACACAGTTCCAACTCAACAGCAATTTATATAATAGCATTATGTGCTACTGCTGTTTACCAGTAGGACCACGTAACTAGAAAAAACGCCAGGTGAGTGAAAAGCTGGAGACGGAATCAATTTAGGACTACTAAGAGACAGGACAAACAGTGCATGTTTATGACAACAGTTGTTGAGATAGGTCTGATAATTAACTTAATTTTACATGAGGAAATCCCCAAAGTGCAACTTGATGATGCAGTGACGTATGTTTGCATATGTGTGCATTTTTGAAGCCACTGGTCAATTTAAGGATTAGGGCAAAGGCCTTTAACTAGAAATTAATTCTAATATTGTACTTAAAAGAGAAGAAACCAATTACTGAACAGATAACCAGGAAAGGATCATGTGATCATGCAGGCTGGAATGGACTGCCAGAGGTGTTTGATCCAACCTCCTGCTCACAGCAAGGGCGGCTATGGAGTCAGACCAGGTCGTGCAGGGTTTGAAAACCTCCAAGGATGGAGCCTTTGCAGCCTCTCCAGGCAGCCTGCTCCACCAATTGACCATCCTCCAGGGAATTATATTCTTGATGAAAGTTGTGCTACTGAGGCAGCAGTCACCTGTTTCACAGGCGAATACCAGATCCATGAGTGCAGAAATGGAGCTGGAGTTCTCAGTTGTTTTCAGAACAGAGACAATACAATATGGCACAAGCAGAAATCCATTTTTTTGGATGCGTGGAAGGAAAGAGCATTACAAATCCATGGATTAAATTAGTTGATAAATTAGAACTGAAAAGGAATGGTAGTAACCATTTAAAAAGCTTCAATTCTTTTGAGGAAACTGCTTGGCCTAATTTCAGGCAGAACGATCCATTAGAAATCCTCAGAGGTAGGGAGCGCCAAGCCAACCACTTCAGGAAGATATTTAAACAAGGCCCTGTGCCAGTAAGTGACTCAGTAAGCCACAGTTTTTGTGTGTGCGTGTTTTTTTTTTTTCTCTCAAAATGTTATCACAGACAAAGTGCAGAAAGCTGTAGCAGAGATGGAAGGAACTGGAAAATATCTTCATTGCAGCTGAGAGGATATTTCTGTGGGAAGATCTTACACCACTTTTCTGCAAAATTTAATGCTTTAATTTTGTCTCAAAGAAAGTTGAAGCGAAAACTTTTATTTCAAATTATAATATGATTTGATGTTTTTTCTGCTTTGGCTTTTTTTTTCTTTTTTTACATGGCAGAGATCAAGATTTCATCTTTGCTCCTTTCAACTCTGTGGCACTCTGTGTGAGCTGTGATGCCTGACAGAGCCAGGGCCCCTACCTTGCCTACATTTCACACGCTGGTCACCCAGGTGATCAATTCAAGGACACACAAGTCAGGCAGAAATGCAAAAGAGAAGGATATAAGTTTAACCATATAGCTACCCTTTTTGCTCACAAGCACTTCTGAGCAGGGTAGACCTACTTTAGGCACCCACTGTGGGACAGATGGAGGTTTTGTGATGCTCTAAGCCACTGTTCCTCCTCTGTGTTGCCCCTGAGGCACCACAAAGATACCCAAATGACACAGACGCATATCAAAACCCATCCATGTCTGTTTTACCAACCTGTTTCCTCCACTGTAGCTTCCTTTACAATTGTGGGCTTCATTTTGCCATGATTACACTGTGAATGAGAGAATTTGGTGGAAGATCTTAGAGGTCTGTTGGTAGCAAGCAATTGTGAGACCACAACTAGAAGGATAAGAAGGTGAGCTGATGACATCCTTACCAGCAGAATCCATAGACTTTGTGCCTGTGAGGCCCCAGGTCCGTTGGACAAAGAGTAGAGAAGATCAGACTGTACTGTCAGTATGACCTGGAGATCTGCCTGTGTCTGACGTGCTGAGGGGACTGCTGGAAGTTAATGCAACCTGCACTCAGGTGTAAGAAGGAAGCATGAATTTTCTGTGAAAGCTTTCTGCCAAGCACTGATGTCTCTGGGGTTATTTAGGTCTATAGTACCATTAGTTTCTGCCTTTCAGAGTTCAATAAATAATCAAAAGATCTACCCAAAATGCAGACATTTCAGAGGAAAAATATCATCCTACTTTTTCCATTCCACTGCTCTCCATGTATGTCAGATTCCTGCAGAATGGTCCTAATACAGAAAAGTTGTCAGTTATCTCTATAAGATAAAACTGTGAGAGCCCTGTTTGGCCTAAAGAAGAAGGAACCCAAATAATTGTATAATTATGATATCACAGAAGAGTGTCCGCCTCATCCAAGCTTCCAGCTTTCATGGATTTGTTAAAAAAACCCAAAACAATTTAACATCTGACTTGATGTATCTTTTTAAAAGTCTAAACATGATTTCTTCATCTGGTGCTAAGCATTATATAGGCATTAAAGTAGTTAGGGAAAAGTGAAGATGGACTCACAACTTTTATAACATCACAACTTTTAAAACGTCACAACTTTTAAAACATCACAACTTTTAAAATATGTAGGTAGCAGAACTGCATGCTGGTGGCCCATGAGTGGAGAGCAGGACAATGATCCAAAGTTCCTTCCACCCCATGCAGATAGTCCGTGCAGCACTCAGCCACCAACACTAACCCTAACCGAGAAAAAGCCAGGTCTTCTAGGAAAAAGACTTGAGTTTTCACCTCAGAAATAACTTGGCTCCTGTTGCTCCTTACACGGTTCTACTTTACACTGACTTTTACACAAGCTGCATTACAAGATGCTAATTCTTCTTAAAGGCATTCACATAAACCCGTCAAGGATAAGAATGCAAACGCAAAAACCTCAAGGATATGAAACAATTTACTTGATATTAGTTATTCTTTATAAAGAATGTCATTAGCCTGGGAGAGAGGTGATTTTGTTTTCATTATATTTGCAGTGATTAAAAAGGAGAAAGTCCAAACCAGGGGTACGTGCACTTGATACTTTCAAAGGGCCAAAGCTGAAAACAATTATGAACCAGATCAGGCAGGAGGCAGAATTTAATTAAAAACAAATGAATAATAATAAAAATTTGTTTAAGAACACTTTAATAGGTATTCTGAAATCCACAATCTCACATCTGTGAAAGGCCACAGTGGTTGAAACCACAAACTGACTTTGATAGGAAGTGAAAGCAGCTCCAAAGTTCTCTCACACATGTGTATGCACATATGAGCAAACTGAG
This sequence comes from Phalacrocorax carbo, assembly GCF_963921805.1. Lineage (NCBI taxonomy): Eukaryota > Metazoa > Chordata > Aves > Suliformes > Phalacrocoracidae > Phalacrocorax > Phalacrocorax carbo. The sequence continues at coordinate 116,235,766 of NC_087515.1, forward strand.
TGTGTACAGAATGTAAAAAAAAAGATACTATTAACAACAGTAATGAATTTGATATTCATATTCTAGAATTTTAGAACAGATAAGAGAGGCACAGGTAGAATTCATGACCATCAGACGTAAGGAAATCAAGGCCTTCTGAAAGTTTGCATTTTTATTTTCTTTTATATGCAATTTCTCTTTTGAGTTGTTGCGTAGAATAATTAAAGATAAGGAAGTAGAAAGGCAACTGTATTTTGCTTTTCACATATTTTCCAATTGGCAACTTCAGAAGATGGTAAACAGCAGCTACTTGTGTTAGAATTTTTTATGTCAACAAGTACTGATAATTGTCTACAGCAAGCTGAAGCACTGGAAAAGGAGCCCTATGGATCCTTAGTCGTGGTTTTCCTTGACTCTAAGATAACTGAAGAAGTTCTGGAGATGAAAAGCAAACTAACATTTTGTTAACATTTCAGCTAACTTGCGTGAGTAACAGAGAGTCCATTAGCCTGACATCAGCCCTGAGGCAAAACAGAGTGGCTGATGATTGTTTAATACAGAATTAGAAGAAAATGAGCACAGAGAAATAAAAAGCTGAAATCCTATCTGAGCAGCTGAAAAGCAAACCCAGGTTTGAATGTTTGACTGTTACAAGCAAGACTGCTGCTATACTGGACTTCAACAAAGTACTGAATTTTGAACTAGTCAACATTTCAATTAAGAAGTTATGGTGATTAACAAAATCAGCAACTTGCCACCAAATGGGTAGGCTAAAACCTGCCAGGTTTACATGCAGGGAGGTAAAACAGAGTGAATATGTTTTAATGGGTCATGCAGGGGTCACATTTGTTCTTGCACTATAAAACACCTTTGTCAATGATCTGAAAGAATGTACAAAATCCTTTACTAGGAAAGACAGCAGATGATTTTCATCAAATATTGATGGACTTACAACGTATATGAAAGACATATCACAACGCTGTATTTCTTCACATAAAAGGGTGTAAACAGACTAAATATGTATCTGTCGGCCATATTGGCTATGTTTTTTAAACATGAGCTCATATCTCAGTCAGAAGTTCTCAGATGATTTTTATTTGGGGTTGAATCTCTGTTGAGGAGAAGCAAGCATAAGATTAAGTGGGCAAATGAAAAGCTTTGTCAGAGATGCAATGAAGAGCATCTACAAATGTGCCTCCCATCTGCTTATCAGGCTTGCCATCATCACAAAACTGGAACAGCTCCAGTGATCCCATATTTACTGTATGAACCAGTTTAGATCAACCACTGAGGAACTCTCTATTGCAGCTGAAAGGTCTTATTCTTAAAAACAGGACATGCTTTAAGAATTTTAACTGCAATTGAAATCAAAGCTGCATTGAATTCTGTGGAAAGTGATCTCACCTCCAAATCAATATTAATGTACAAGTCAGCAAGCCTCTTAACTATGTTTTATAGGACCAGCCATTGCATGTTACATTAATGATTATTATTATATTATTATGTTTTCTTCTAGTTGATGTAGTTAAAAATCCCATGCAGGCCTATGAGTGACCCCCTGTAAATGTACAAAAAGATAAAAATTATCACTGGCAAGATAAAAATTGGCAGCACATAAGGGATGGTTCTCATTTCTGTACACCTCTGAAAGTAGCAGGAAGGTCATGATCACTAGAAGTATGTCAGGAATTCATAAAGATCAAAAGACAACCATACCTCTGTCAAATATTTTTTCAATGTCGCATCTGATTTTAGAATAGATACATGCAATGTTCTAAGGTGGGATATCAGCAGAGTTTTTAGCTGGTAATAACTCCTGTGTGCACACACATATTCCTTCTTCAGAAGAAGTACTTTAAAGGGCAGTAAAGCAAATCAAGGGCTTTGAGATGTTTTGTGTCAGCTGCATGCCATTTTATCTTGCAACAAGGGACTGGGTGAGCCACTCAAGCTGTTTTTGATCCTTCCACAATTCTGCTTGTAAGTCTCCAGATAATTTGGTACTAGGAAAATGTCACATCAGGCACAGATACATGGAGCACACACTTTGACAATGTTCTAACCATAGGGGGATTGACTATGTAACTACTTATATGGTCCTAATCACCAGACTATTGAGCATCTCAGGTATTTAATGCTGTTGATTCCCACAGACTGCCTATGAGGTAGGGAAGTTTTAGTAGCATGGTGCTCAGTCAGAGCATTGTGTTATTTGATAAAACTGAATACTTGCTCAAGGTCACACAAGAATTCTACAAGGAAGTCTCAGATTTGCTCCAGACACTAACTGCACAAAGATCTTTCTAGAAGGGATAATCTAGAATAGCAGAAAATTAACTAGATCTAATCATGTGACAAAGTTCGCAATTTTTCCAAGTTAAAACGACACAGCACACAACAAAGCAGACATTGCACTTCTAACTTAGCTGTGTAAATAAATGCCAAATTCATTAAAGAATTCTATACATCTAATCCAAACGTTTTCCTAGCAGCATCTTCAAATCATGCCTTACAATTTCAGCTCACTAAAATGGCTTCAAGGGAATGGGGAGAATAAGCAGGAGGGATTCAGCTGTAGCTGTTTCCATGCTGTCAGGACCCTGTAGCTCATTTCAGGCCTGGAGTTGGCTCAGAGTTTCCACATGTGTCCTTGCTACCTGGCCAGCAGTGGCTTTTCCTGTTCCATCTCCATGCCAGGCAGGATGGACATGCAGGAGAGAAAACAAAGGGATTTCTGGGATGACTAAGCCTGCAACAAAGATTTTTTAAAAATTAGTATATCTACTGTTGGACTAACTGATGCAATTGGGGTTTAGAATCTCCTCTTTGAATTTCGAATGTGTTATACAAGGTAGGTGTCTGCCCGTCAGCTTGTCTCTCATGGTAAACATTTTTCTAATGTGCTTGACCATATCTGATATTTATGTAGCTCATGTAGATTGGCCTTAAAAAGGCTACAGGTTAAAATTTGGTTGAGTATCTAACACAGCCTTTCAGTGGTCTTTTCTAAGCTCATTTCTGCCAGCCTTATGAGCTGGTAAGATCTCATGGTTTTGCTCTTCCTGTGTTTGTATTTTGAAAAGACTGCCTCAGGTTTCAAGGCAGTAACACATGGAATGACATACTTTACAATAAGTGTTAAGAGTCTTGCTTGTTACCCCCAGAAGTTATGCTATGCTAAAATGCACAAATATACTCTAGTACTGCTGCGGGCTGTAAAAAGAGCGAGTGTCACCTTTTCCTAGCTCAAGAGTAACTCAAACATAGATAATTAGTGAAAAAAAAAAGTTCTTGCAGACACAGGTCCCAGCTGCAGAAACAGAACCTTACACATCTGATGGTTCATGATACCAGATATTTACTTCACCTATATTTGAACATAGGAGCCTGATGATTTCTGTAGTGCTGGTTTACAGTTTACTTGTTCAAACATCCTCCAATGTATTAGTCTTTTGTAGTCCTCTTGTTTGCATAGTTTTTTCCTGTTGCATACCGTAGTGTGGCTCCAGCAAGTCATATGAAGTTGAGTCTGTCTATTTTAGGTAATATACGAAAGCACAATCAAATTACAAACAAACCACACATATGATTTCTGACAGTTTAGGCTAATAGTTTAGTAGCTCTAATTAAAGTTAAGTAAGAAGCCTTAATTTATGTTTTTGTCTAACTAGTCAGACTTAGTTCAAAATCTCCTGGCATTTTATTTGCAGTCCTTGTCATAGGAAAATCAAAATCTCTTATTAGTTAGGTTAGCAGTATGGTAGTACTAATGAATTATAATGTTCCCATGGCAAATAAATTCTAGGCAGACATGGGAAGAGTGAACACTTGTGCATAGTTGCCAGACTTTTAAAATGAAAGATTACTTAGAAATGCAGTGGGGGTTGCTTCAAAAGTTAATAGTTTTCCCTTTTATCTTTATAGTTTCTTATTTCTAAAATATTTTTATTTCATTCACACTCTTTTTCCTTGTACCATATAAAAAAGCGTCTGTGTTTTACCTACATTGAAATACTGTTATTAAATATATTATACTCCTTAAATCCTCAGAGGATTCCTGGCTTTTGCTGCACTGACATATGCAGGCTTGCAACACTACAAATAAAAGGAATTGCAAATAAAATGGAAAGTTTTTGAAAGTTCTGTAATTTATAATTACCTGGCTGCATTTTCAGTATTATCATTACCTCCAGAATCATACTTTCTACAAGTCATAACACACTGCTTCATGTTGAGTTTGTTCTTAAAACGAAGCTCATTTGCATTTTGCACCACAGGGAGTTACTTGTAAACTTCCACACAGCAAGGCGCGAACAGACTAGTGATAACAAACCATGAATTATACAAAGATGTAATTCAATTCATAGAATCAGCCCAAAGCCCAAGTGCTTATCAGGTACTTATATTTGCACAAAACTTCTTTGATTATAAAAAGTAGGCTATGCAATGCATTTATCAACACCTTTTAACTTAAGCGATGGGTTGAAATAGCCTGAAAACTAGCCTTTGCCTGTGAAGGTGTGGTAAGGCAGAGGACTAGGAGCTAGCCATAATGGGTCGAACTTTGAAGTGCTGATCTCCTCTCTCTGGTGACCAGCAATAGGACACGAGGAAATGGAATGAAGCTGGATCAGGGGAAGTTCAGACTGGACATTAGGAAAAGGCTCTTCACTGGAAGGGTGGTGGGCCACTGGAACAGGCTTCCTTGGGAAGTGGTCACAGCAGGGAAAACTGTCAGAATTCAAGGAGCATCTGAACCATGCTCTTACTCATATGATTTAGTTTTAGACAGTCCTCGGAGGACCAGGAATTTGGACTGGATGATCCTTATGGGTGCCTTCCAGCTTGAGATATTCTATGATTTTATGAAAGAAAGTTTCATTCTGAATTTGATTCAGAAGGCTGAGAGAGTTTTTCTGAAATCCGGTTCAGCCAGCTCCTTCAGCAAAGACTATGCCTTTTCTATTTCATCTAGCTTTTGTCTATTTCAGGTTTTCCAACTTGTTTTTGTTAAATCCCAGTATCCTCCAGTGAAAAATAAGTTGTTTGTGTTGCATCTTTGGCAAATCCATCAGAAACAGAAAAAAAGTCTTCCAGAAACTGACAAACCCCAAAGTAAAAAAATATTGGAACCTGTTTACACTTGTGATCTTACCCCACCAAGTTAATATGATCATAGAATGATCAAATTGTTATAATACTATCATATTATGATTATCATGATCAGGTGGAAGGGCACTTAGCAGATCATATAGCCCAAACTCCTTCTCAAAGTCAGAAGAGGTTGGTCAGGCATCTAGTCAGTCACATGTAAAAAAGCCCTTAAGATGGGGATTCCACAGTCTATCTGGGTAACCTGTACCTGTACTTACCCACGATCCATCAGAACCTGAGATAGTCCTGCCCTCCAACACATCCGCTGTTCCCACTCAGTTTGATGGCATCTAAAAACTTGAATACAGTCCACTATCCAGGTTTTTAATGAAGATGTTAAATAGCATTGACTCCAGATTCAGCTTATAAGGAACGTTACTCACAGCTGGACATCAGTTAGGATTTGAACCATTAAATACTATTCCCCAAGCTGATAATCCAGTTTTTCACACACCTGGAACTGTCCTTCCAGTAAATACTGCAGAAGTTAAAGTCCACCATGCTACCTGGGCCTGTGATCATAACAATACTTCCAACTGCTTAAAAAAGATTTATCCTTCCATCTATTTTTGACTGGATGGTCAGCAGCAGACATTTACCAAGGTGGGGGGTGCTCACTGTGTCCCTCTTTTTGGCAATTCCTTTGATTTTGACCCACAAGTTCCTGACAGACCTATTGACTGGACCACAGGCTCCCTTGCACGGAGGTTTGCATAAACTCTCCTTCGCTGCTCCCCTATTTCAAGAGCTTATATTTATCCAGCAGCACTGCAGTGTCATGTGATTGATAGGAGGAAATAATAAAACTATGCACTAGGTTTAAATTTGTTCATTTCTTGAGTAATCCATTATTTAAAAGTGACTATATCATTAAGAAATTTTTAACATACAGTGATCGTTTTAGTGGTAGAATCAATTCAGAGTATAGAACATGGAGAACTGCTGGGAGGTCAGGTGGACAAGGTATCAGAATAAAATACAGACATACATCTTATCATTTTCTTATCAGACTCATAATCTTGTCAGGTTGTATCTGAGGCAGTTGAAGCAGTTTTTAGAAGTGGTGTGGCAGTAATCAAAAATAGAAGTCTCAATTTAAACTACAGACACTCATGTTACCCCTGAAGGAAACCAGAGCCAAATAATAGTCAGGTCCAGGAGTTCAGAGGTAACATCAGACAAAGGGTTTCAACAGAAGAAACCTTCTTTGGCTTGCTCCACATGTCATTGGGTTTTTAGGGGTGGTTCTTACTGCCCATAAATTCATTACTCTCAGTTAGGCAATCCTGAAGTCTGTCTTTTGGGTTTAATAGCATATCAACAGAAAACACGTTTTCACCTCCTCTGCATGGCCGTTAATGTGATGCTTGGAAAGCACTGGAAGAGCATGACTGGAAATCTTTCTCTGAGAGAAAACTTTGGCTTTGTTCTGTGGTTAATGGCCAAATGCTACTTCCCACTGACAGATGAGCAGGTCTTATAAAAATTTTAAGGGAATAAATCTTTGAAGGATAGATAGTTATTGGAGAAAATTGGTTTATTCCATTAAATAAAATTAAATAAGAGAAAAGGTACTATAACTGTTGATTTAGCAGAATGATAAATGTAGCAACTGGGAGAAAAAATGAAACTATTTAAATTAAATGGCAGTGCTGTCACAAGAAAAAATGAATATAAACTGGCCAAGAGGCAAGAAATACTTTAAAACCATCAAAGCAGAGTGGCCCAACACATCCTTCTGATAGGAATAGCAGAGACAAAAGTCATGAGTTTCAAGAATGGAATTTGACCCTTTATATAAAAGATTAAAGGACAGAGTTACCTCCTGTGACCTAGGAAATTTCAATAATTTCTGCTAAAATGTTGTAGGTAGAAATCTGTTGTTACAATGAAATCCAGAATAGCTACCAGTATTTCTTAAACACTAATAAACTTGTACAAAATATAGACAATAAAATTAAAATTACATAAATAAACAAAGACAGCACTGCCAAATTGTTTAACATTAATGAAACCGGTGTAAAGTTGTTATTTTTGGAAGCCTGCTTGAGGATAATCAGAGGCTCTGAATATGGCCCTCTACTCTATCTCAGGACTTGTGATAAACCTATGTTGATTTTTGATTGAAACCTGAAGTTCAAAAAATCACTTAAAGATCAACTCTTCATAAGTACTGTGTGGAACTTTAGCTCATTTTTATTTATTTATTTGTTCATAACAATTTCTTTAATGAGACAAAAATATTCTTATGGGATTTCTGTTTTTTTTTTTTTTCTGCTGGAACATAGCATTACAAATTATGTGAAGAATAACTGATTTTGAGAAGAAAGCAGACAAATAGAAATATTTTTAAAAATACAGAAAAGTTAAAATATTTTCCTCCATAGACCTACTATTAACCTATGAATGTGTAAGCATTACAAAAGAGTGCTATATGTATGAAATAGGAAGAAAAGCTTAATAGGCTATGCTGGTTTTAAAGAACAAAATAGTCTCACCAGTAGTCCATTGCTGCTGACTTTTTAGAAAGCTTATGAATCAGTCATTTTCCTTCTCTTCACAGTCCTGACAAAACTCCATTCCCTTCCATACGGCTGTAATTTCTTGCTGTAGCTGAAATGCAATACTTAAGTGAGAGGAGATAACTACCCATTATCATATCTTTCTTCAGATGCAGTTTGAAGTAAAATTAACCAGGTAGTAGACTTCTTGCATTTTTGCATTCAGCTTTCTGAGGTTCAAGAAAATACTAGAAAAGTGGCTAAGAAGAAGTTTCTAGTACAAATAAAAAGATTTAATTGCTAAGAGCTATGAACATATGGGCCAATGTGAGGTTTTAAGATCCAGTTGCTTATGACTGAAACAAACGGTGTCTATTTTACACAGTAATGTGATTCCAGTCAGCTTGCTGCTGAAAACAAAACATGGTCAGGGGTTACAAGAACCTCCAGCTACAGGGAAGCATTGTAATCTAATTACACACTTTCTGTGTGCTTCCCACATTGTTTCTGCTGGTAATCGGTGACTTGCAGACAAAAGGTGTTGGTAAGTATGCATAGCAGCCAGCCAGTATATCCACTGCTGGCTTTGGGTCATTTTTTACTGCTGTACTTCCTCAGTCACAAAGCTGTTACTGAAACCTTTAGGCTCTAACAGGGAGCAGAAGAAAGGTAAAGCTTTCTCTAAGCTCAAAAGTAACTTGTGCCTACTGGTGTTTTAGGCTTGACAATAATACAATTTGCTGACAAAAGGAAATATGCCAGTTCTGTATGGCAGACACAGATTCAGACGTAACTTGCTGGCAACTGTTGGGTTTTTTTATTTTTTGTTACAAGTGCTCTGTGCATTTGATCTGCAGAACATACAAATCTGTTACAGAACACGGTTCCTAGCTGAAATAGTAGCAGCTAATTCATCCATCTCAGGGTCCCTTGGGCAATCCAAGCTGGCATCCACCACATTTAAGAAAAGTGAAAAAAGGATTAAAACACAGACATTAATAATTAATACAGACAGTGAGGAAAGATTAACAGTGGGAAATGGAAAACCATTTCCTTTTAAATACAGATGAGGGATAACCATTGTGCTGCTGATGAACGGTCTAGGATATATGGAACAGTATCTAGCTATTTGCTTAAGTACTCAAACTACCTTAAGACATTTATGTTATTTTAGTAACAACTCCTAATCTCACTGTAACACAAGACTGGATCATGGAAACCCATGCCCTGTTACCTGAGGCGACTATGGTGGGTAATCCTTTCATGAAGTGATAAAAGTCCTCTTAAAAACTAATTTTGTTGTTATTATGTTGATCTGGGGGAATTGCCTCGACAACTGCTACTGGATAGCTGTCCTGAGAGCCTCACCCCTTCCACGAATTAGTGATGTTTCCAGCATAATTTATTTCTAGCCAGTTTATAACCATCCGTTCCTGCACCAACATCGTTAGCTTAAAATCCCTCTTTCCTCCTCCTGGTACTCACTTTATTAATATGTTTAAGGAAGCAACAATATTATACCTTTTCCTCAGATCAGCCAGAGCAAGGTGTTCTAACTTCACATCTTCTCTTCTCTGCTCTTCTTCCTTTTGAATTTATCTGTTTTGCACCTGAGGACCTAGAACTGTACCCCATGCTCCAGACACCACTGCCTTCTGCTGTCTTGTACAATGGCATTTTATGAAATCCTCTTGCCAGTCTTGCATTTCCATAGGGTTCTTCCTGCAGAATTCTGAAATGGGGTTCTAGTCACTTGGATTTCCCAACTTCAGCATTTCACAGCTCTCAGTTTTGGTTTCCTTTCCACAGTGTCAATTTTCATTCTACACATTTGCTCCTAGTAGTGCCTTTTCCTTTGATTCCATAATGAGTATTATAATCAGAGGTAAAGAATTTGCTTCATTTTGGGACAGATAGATGTCATCTTTTTCTAATTCTACATTTAAAAACTCTTTTTTTCTAGGGTACACAGAGTGGTCCATCTTCAGCTGGAGGGTGAGAACGCTTTTGTTGAGGGAACTGCATAGCCAGCTGGTGGCAGTACTCACCTGACAAGAACTTCAAGCCCACTCAAGAGGATGCAGATGTCAAATGTCCCACTTTTGGAGCAAAGACATTGACCTTTCTATTACTGAGCAAAAGGCCACATCTGATATTTCTCTGAATTAAGACATTCTAGGGGTGTTTTCAGGTTCCAAATCTTAGGTTCAGAGATATCCTCAGAGTCAAGGAAGGGAAGTGAATACCTCCAAGAGGCTGAATTCAGATATACCCTTCCCTTTGGCGGTTTCGGTTGGCTGGTCAATGTGTTCTAGCACCCAACATACAGGCTATGTTGAGTCCCTGTGTGGAGCTTTGCCCTCCTTAACTTACCTGTAGAGAACCAACGTGACTATGTTACTTGTGAGAGTTCAGAGCTGGGCATGAGACATTGGCACCATAATACCCTGCAAGACACCACGCTGAATGCTTAAATCTTTGCAGCAAAAATGATGGGATATATCTGCTCAGAATAAGGCTCAGTGCCTTTTGCTACCAACTTTCAGCAGCATTTTTCTCCATTCTGGCATGGCAAACAAGGTTTACAAGTCCTGCCTATTCTGCAGCATGTTCTGTTCTGACTGATAATAGAAGATATAAAAAAATGTATGCCAGGCTGCCTTTCTCATTCTTCCTTTGCTTTCACAAATACCATGCTTTGTGCATAAAATTTCCATTTGACTCACCATGAAACAATATGGAAACAGGAATGTTGCCAATTTTAATGTTATTTGCATGACATAAAATTTTTTACTTTTGATTTTATTAATCAAATATTCAATGCAGTTCCTCTTAGATGATACAGAGGCAGCAGACCTGATACACAGTGGAGTTTATTTCAGTACAGTCAGAAATAATAACCTTTCCTTAGAAGACTAAAGTGTTTTATGACCTTCCTGCCCACTTGGCAACTTACCTTATTTTTGCTCTTTATGCTAAACCAGGAAACTTCTAAAGTGTCCGTTTACGTGTTATTGATATAAGCTAAAGAACAAAATTTTGTTTCCAAGCACAAAACTCCCAATTGCCACATTTCAGTAAAAGATATCACGACAGTTGTGAGAACCCCACGATAAAGACACTGTGCTGCATAGTCTGAGGCATGGCACCTTGCTATAAATTACAAGTGAGCCAGATCTTCAGCTGGAGTAAACTGCTCCACTGGTAGAGAGAGGATGACTTACACCAGCTGAGGACTTGGGGTTTGATTGTTATGTGGTAAGGGCAGTGCCTATTTGACATGCAAGTATGAGCTTTCAGATTTGTCCTAAGGGAGGTTCATGCACTTCCTTTGTTTTCCCCTGCCAAATTCCTTTGACATTCTAATTTGGGCCCCTGAGATAATTTATAACATAAATACTGCTGAAGATAAGGGGGCTTTGATTCCATTTTATATGTATAACTCCTTCTTGGAGACAATTTAATTTCTAAAGCAGTAATAATAACATCTCCAATAATGATGCTTTCAGGGAATATATACCATGATAAACTGTTCACCAAATGAGGATGACATTAGATCTTCCTTCCAAATTATGCAGTACTCAACTAAGACTGGAGGAAACTGAGAAGTGTGCAAATGAAACTGTATTCTGCAATATTTGATTTATATATCTAAAGCAACATCTCCAAAAATATACTCAGAGGAAAACCTGTTTTTCCAAAATCTAAACTGTTGTCCCCAGAATTGACCATAAAAATTGTAAAGATTTCTTCGTGTTTATGTTTATATTCTACTCATCTATCTTTATATTGAAGTAGGGCTTGGAAGCTCTTGCAGAAAGCAGCTCTTTGCTGTAATATAGATGCACAGACACAAAGTAAAACAAACTCTCATGAAGAGCTTACCACTTCAATTGCTGGAGGAGAGAAAGAGACCTTTGCTATGGAAACAGGGTATAGACAGATTAAATGACTTGCCCCAGGTCATTCCTGAATAACATTTCAATGCCTTAAGCATGAGGCCAGTATTTTGTTCCATTTTGGGTCAGGTATTTGTAAAATGAAGGTGTAGCTTTCCTCTGCTTTTTCTACTTCTTTTTTTTTTTATATTATTTGAAGCAATCTACACAAACCCAGAAAAGCAGAATATTTTCAGAAGCACCTGTGTTAGGTGTTCCAAAATGAGTCAGGTTTGACAGGACTCGCTTTGCAAAAAAAGGGGTTAAAGTGACTTTCAAGCTCTTTTCAACCAACATCTCCTCTTGGAGAATAATATCCCCTTTGTCTAGTTGTTGCACAAATCCAGAGGTAAATAAATGCTAACAGAACTTCAATTTGCAACAATAACAAAAAAATCTGATCTCTTTGGAATGGCACTTTATATATACTTAGAAATGCTTCAACATATCAGGTTTGAGTATCTGACTCAGGGCTGGTACCTGTGTCTTTTCAGAGGCTAGAAACAAAATATTCTTTTGTTTAAGTTCTCTGAGATGCTTAATGTGGAGTCATTCTCAGAGCATACTAAGATGCAGACTCAGGAAAAACAGTGATGGCCAACCCTTTCATTTCCACTGGGAAAAGAAGTACCAGCTTTTTCACTCCAGGTTCAGTACCCATCTCAGAATGTTTGAGTCTGTGCATCTCTCCCTTGACTGCAGTGTTACAGGTAAATGACTGGTCTTTTCTTTTAAGGAAGTACCCCAATTTCTTCCCATGAAAAACCTTTATTTTTGTGGTTGTGCTACTCTGGTAGTGGGAGAATCAAGGTTGAACTCTTCTGTCTAAGGAAGGGATAGAAACTGGGGTTTCTTGGTAGGTGGGGGTGGCCCAGTCTCTAAAATGCTATACTGAGCAGGGCTAGTGTAATGTCTTTTGAAAGAAAAAGCACTAATTACTTATATGAAATAAAAATTCTTATTATATCTTTTGGAGTAACTTTTTGGCCCCCAAGTGGATGGATGTATCTAACCTCACAGCAGAGATGAAGCTGTACCCTTAGTGCTAAATGGCAGCGTGGTCACTTTGTGTAGCCCCTTTTTAAATCTATATCTTTTCACATTGGCTTTTTTTAGGTTTCTTGCTGTACAGGAAGATTAATGGTGTAAAATAAAGTGCCCTGCATTCTATTTTGGGAACTGGGATCCCAAAAAAAGAGCAGTGCAGTCTTTTACTGAATTGCATCCCAAGGGCCATTCAACACTGCTGACTTCTTAACATGGGTCAGGTTTCATGCAAGGGGACCTTTGGTGGCCAGCTGAGTCATTTTATGTGTCATTCAAATGAAAGAATATTTTCTCTTTTTGCAAAACAGGTGTGAAGTCTATAAAGTGCTGGGAGAACAGCTGGTAAAACACACGGGTCAAGTGCAGATATTGTAGTAGGTTTCCTCTAAGGAAAACGGCCGGTCAGCACTGCTTGTACTTGCTTGCTCTCTCCAGGAATGTGCCGGTAAGATCCAGCGACGTCTGCAGCCAGTAAATGCACAGCTACACATCATCCCGCACTAAAGGGTCTCCTGCCAAATTGCAGAGGAGACAGGCAGCCTTTTGTGTTAGTACCCCAAACCAGGCAAGGCACTTTCTCACTCACTATAGCAACTGTCACTGCGAGAGTGATGACAGTGGGAACTAAACTGCCACAAGTGAAACAGAATCAGCTCCTCTGGAAGGAGAACAGCATTCCTAGCATACTTCCAGGGCCTCAGGCCAAGCAGGAAAAAGATCCTTTATCTCAGTCTTTCTCCCTTTGGCTACAGAGCTAGCTGCACTGGTAAGCTAAGTCCTCTCCTTGTCCACATGTCATTTTGACAGCTTGATGCTTTCTACTCCCTCTTCTTCCTTTCCACCAGCCATTTTAGGAAAGCTTACTCTAGTTTGAAAGAGTTCTGGAAAAAATCCCCACAAAATAAATAGTTTAAAATTAATGAGAAGCTTTACCTCCCTCAGTGCAGAGACTATATGGGAAGGTTGCTCCTCACCAGTACTCCCAGAAACAGCCCTTTGAGTGGCCGAAGGATGCTCTTCTTTTTGAAAACAATTGTGTTCATTGTGTGTTTCCTGGTTTTGGCTGGAATAGAGTTAATTTTCTTCATAGTAGCTAGTATGGGGCTGTGTTTCGGATTTGTGCTAAAAACAGTGTTGATAATGCAGAGATGTTTCAGTTGTTGCTAAGTAGCGCTAACACTGGTCAAGGACTGTTTCAGCTCCCCGTGCTCTGCCAGGTGCACAAGGAGCTGGGAGGGGGCACAGCCAGGACAGCTGACCCAAACCAACCAAAGGGATATCCCACACCATGTGACGTCATCATCAGTGTATAAAGCTGGGGAAGAAGGAGGAAGGGGGGTCCGTTCAGAATGATGGCATTTGTCTTCTCAAGTAACCATCATGCATGATGGAGCCCTGCTCTCCTGGAGGTGGCTGAACACCTGCCTTCCCGGGGGAAGGAGTGAATGGATTCCTTATTTTGCTTTGCTTCGGCGCTCAGCTTTTGCTTTACTTGTTAAACTGTCTTTATCTCAACCCACCAGTTTTCTCACTTTTACTCTTCTGATTCTCTCCCCCATCCCACTGGGGTAAAGTGAGCAAGTGGCTGCGTGGTGCTTGGTTTCTGTCTGGGGCTGAACCATGACAGTGTGGCAGTAGTGCGAAGGTTGAACTAAGGAGGTGTGTCTTCCTTCTATCCTTCTTTCCATCCTTCCTCCCTCCCTCACTTCAGTCCTGCACTGAGCTCTAAGGTTCAAATCATTGAAAGTTCTTACATAAGCAAATATGATTTGAAAATTTCTTTTAGTGTCTGCTTCTTCTTCAAATATATGTCTAAAATGTACTAAGTGCAATGGCAGTTACTTAAATAAAAATCTCCTATATAGGATCCAAACAATAACCAGAACAAAGATTAAGTAGCAATCCTGGTTTGAAACTCTATTCCTTACTTCTTCTCACATTACCTCATTTTTTTGCCTTTATCTTTCACCTATGAGAACCTTTACTGAACATAATTGTCCTTGTCTGATTAACATTATATTCAGCCACCTCCTATCACATAGTGATCTCTACCTCTATCTCTCCTTAAATTCATCAGAATATCAGATACACCTGCTCTAGGTGTCTCCGCTCAAGGAGGGGGGTTGGATGAGATGATTTCCGGAGGTCCCTTCCAAACCCTACCATTCTGTGATTCTGTGATAATTAAATGTAGAAAGCTGAGATCCTCCAGCTTTTCTGCTGAAAGGTTTTCCACTGCATACTCCTTGTAATGCTTGCCAGGGCTGATGTTGGTAGAATAGGCTGTGAATTATGCTTGGCTGAGGAATAATAGGAGATTTAATTAGGTTAGAATGATTCTGGAAATAACCTTATTTGTGTAGCAAAGAAGGTAAAGAGACCCTCAAAAGAACACAACTATTAATTACCACATTAGCAATAGCTTTTGAATCACTGAAAATTACCTCTTCATGTTTTCAGCCCTTTTAGTTAGCAAGCTGGAGTTAAAATTAAAATATTTTTGCAAAGGTTTAATTTAACTCCAGCTTTTGACCTTAATGTTTGGGCAATTGGTCCTTAGAGACCTTCCTTTGGTTCAGGATATGATGATCATGCAGACAAAGTCTGTAAGTAAGGTAAACTACCTTATAAACTTTCTATTCATTAGTTTTTCTGTGGTAAATTACTTTCTACATACTCTTCCTTGCAATCAGTGCAAAGAAGTTTATGTCTTGATGAAAGTACCATCATATTTCTTTACATTAAGACTGTAAATGGACAGCTAATGTAAAGAAAAAAGTGTCTTGTAAATCCACCCTTGTGGTCTTGTATTTGTTTGTGGATCCAATGCTTTCTATTGACCTTCCAGGGTTTTAAACAAATGCTTAACCTGTCTCGTCTTATTGTGTACGAAACAGGGAAAATAAATTCAACTGTTTTTCAGTATATGACCAGAAATTCTTCATGCAGATGGAAAGCTTGGGTCTATCTTACCTCAACGTTATAACCTCTTTCAGTGCCATCTTGTCAGAACTGCCATCATCAGTCCCTTCCCTCCCACATCAACACATGAACCACATCCCTCAAATTACATAGAAATAGTGCACAAGTGGAGCACGCTGTATAAGAACTTTACAACTCTTGAACTTGATTTTTCCTTTAGTATAAAATAGCCTGAATTTGGTTACTTTCTTGGACGGAAGTTTAAAGGCTGATGGAGAAATGAAAAGAAATACTTGCATTTTCAGTCAGTGGAATTCTTTGGAGAGAACTATCTGACAAAGCTAGACTGGTAAATAGGGGATTTAAAGTTATTATTTTAAATCAGTAATGAAGTATTATTAATGTTAATAGAGTTTTCCAACACTAAAATATATTAGCTTTGGAAAAGTTTGGAAAAGTTGCTGCTTTAATATTTTTTTACTTTTTCCTGCTTAGGAGAATCTAAACAAAACAAATTACATTTAACATGTTTTTGTTATGCTGTCTACCTTCAATCAGATTTAAAGTTTATTTTCTCTTTGACATTTCTAACTCAGAGTTCAGAAAATTTTTTACTTTCTTTTTCAGTTTGAAGTTAATACTGGTGGAAAATATAACTTTCTCCTCTGCTCCACCACCAAAGAGTTCTAGTTAAATTTAAATATGCATGTTTATTTTACACTGGAGCAAAAGAGCACAGAATTAGCAGCCTTCTCTACAAGAATGTCTTTTGCTTGTTGCCTGACCCTTGTGCCTGCGAGAAGAGTGCACCACTAGCCAGTCCCTCAGCATGAAGGAGCAGTCGAGTAGGGAGGCAGTGAACAAAATGACCACCCAATTAGAGGCAGATGATAGTGCAAAAATTCAAAAAATTATAAATAGAAAATAGAAAGAATATTTTAATACTCAGAAAATCTTCTAATCTCTTGGTGGCCTTGATTTTTATCTCAGTTACACCAAGGAATGAATTAACTTAAATTAATCCATCTCTTATGCAGTTATGTGGATCCAAATTTGTTCCAAAATATGTTAATTACTTTTAATGAGTTACCATAATTAATGTGTTACATTACCTAATTATGGTGCTGTTAAAGCAATGATACAGCGGTCACAATTCCTTTAGCTTTTTGTGTTGCAGGCAGAAATAGTTTATCTTGTAGGAGGCAATGGTCATAAATTAGATACTTGATATAATAATGTTAACATTTGACTGTTATCACCTTTAGAAAAAATAAGTGATTAATATTTTTCCCTACACAGTCCAACAGCACTCTTCATTTGGCTAGGGAGCGAAAGGCATATGTAACTTAAGATATACACATTCAACAGACTGTAAGAAAAGTTAGTGGAAAGATCCCTAATAACTTTTCTGGTATTTGGATCAGGGCCTAAATGAATTCTCAAGTTTTCATGGTCTATTATATCTATATCATGTCTATTCTAGATGGCCTTTTCTTGTCCTGCATAGTGCTGAAGGCATTTCCATGATATAACAAGTAATGACACAATGCTGTTTGTTGCTATTTTGCTTTCATGAACCAGTTAAAGATGACAAAGCAAAAGTTACTGGAAACATGCTTTCTCACAGGCTTTGTTCAATGGAGGTTTTTCATGTCACAGAGGTTTCTGCTTACATCAGAATTAAAATCTGTGTCTGCAAGCCTGCATGCATGGCACAGCACAAAGCACGTATGTCAGTAGAACAGCGGTTGTTCAGCACTGCTCTTTACAAAGTGTTAAGGGGGCTTTCGTGGCAGATTTCATGGGAACACCCAAAAGCCTTGTACAGCTGCTTTATACAGTCAGTGCATGCATTAAAATCTAGGAAAAGGAGAGAAAAAGATGTCATTCTTTACTGCTGTTCTGAGAATGCGATATATTGGCAACATGTTGCATTTTGATTATATTTCATCACAGGTTGGTTGATATTATGTCATTAGGCATTTATTTCCTTAGCGCAAAAGTGCATTGGAAAAATGGGCAACAGAATCCAAGAATGGGGTTGCTTTGTGTTAGGTATAATGTAAACAAAGTAAGACTGTTCTTGCCCCAGCAAGATTGCAGTCTAAAAAATAAAAGAAAAAAAATATTGTCTAAGGCCTCTCAAGGATGATAAATGGCAGAACTGTTTCCTGAATGTTGCCACATGATATTGGATTTGTTTCCTCACCTTCACTTCAGGTTTAAAAAGAAATTTCACATCTTGAAAATTTCTCAAAAGATATTGCTGTGCTATTTATCTTGCAGAAAGGAAAATAAAGGTGAACTAATTCATTTCACCCTGCCAGAATATCTGATGTTGGGTTATAGGCTGTAAAATCATACATAAAGTTAAGTGTTACATGAAAGTGTTGTACATTTATAGTATAAATGAGTTATTCAGCTCACAATTAGTTCATCTGTTAAAGGTAAGCAAAAGTTAAGCCAAAAAGGCATTTCATGTTGGGCAGTCTATGAATAAATTCAAAGCACTGTCAATACAAAAGCTTCAAAAATTAGATGTAATATGTGAACAAAATATAAAAAAGACAGGATGGTTGAAAATGGAGTTGAAAAGAATTTTAAGGAGTCATCTATCAGATCTCTCGCTGCTGAAATCAGAAGGAATGGTAGCCATATCACACCAAATGCTCTCTAAACTTCCAATAATTTATGTTTTGTGGGCTCCCTAGACCATCTCATGCTTAATTAGCCTTACCATCAGAAAATATTTTTTCTTGTAGCCAGTTTAACTCCCTTGCTGGCAGTTTAAGTTCATTACTTCTCACTATAGTTACTTGGACATAGAAAAGTGTTTATTCCCTTCCTCTCTGCAACAACTTTCTATGTAATGGAAGTATAGTAGAAGAAAAAATTACCACACATCATCTTTTCTCGTTTTTATTTTTTCTTTCTTTCATTTTTTTTTCTTTTTGTAATGGGCAGCATTTATTTCATTAATTTTTCTTGTGAAAAAAAAAGATGCATCATTCCATCAGATCTAAACATTAAGCCTGCTGATTAACTCCTTAACTGAAGGTATGAATGTGGAATAAAAGCAGATCTTTTAATGAAATACAAAATTAAAAATCCCAAACAAACAAATAAAACAACCACCACCACAGCAACAAAATATTCTTTGCATGTATTCTAGAAGTGATGGAATTATGTACCTGAAATAAACATCCTGGATGCAGTTTCCTATTTGAGACTTCACAACATAAAATGTGAAATGGTCTTCAGCTTCTGTTTTGGCATCTATAAAACAGGTAAACAACATATAAGAAAGAACAATATAGAGAAAGTTTCATTAAGGCAATAGTGCAATTAATTTCATTCAGCAGAGTTTTTCTAAAAGGGCATACTAAAAGTTTAGTGTGTTCAGCATGTAGGACTCCAGGAAAGCAGACTTGAAGCACCCCCTTTTTAAGGATCTGTACTTTCAAGGTGGAGGCATTAATGGAGGTCTTTGAAAATGTTCATCTGAATCCAGAAGACCATTGTTAGAGGACTGAAGCTTTTAGAGCCTGATGATGAGTTGAAATGGGGCCTCAAACATGTGCTAAACTGGAACAAGAAATGGACTCGTGAGCTTGGGACAAAGACAGGGGGAAGTATTAAATTCCTTGATAAAAGAGAATTATGAAAGCAGAAAATTCCTCGATAAAATTGTGATGTAAATTCTTTCAAGTCCTATGTTAAAAATCATGTTTGAAGACTGAAGAATGTGGCCACAGTGAGACAAGACAACACAAACTGCAGATCTATTGTGAACGCTTAGTCCTCTATGGGAATTTGTGAACATTTGCCTTTGAGCTATCTTTGCTGAATTCTGCTTCATTTCCCTAAGCCAGCATTGCATGTGCTAGCATAGAGGTACTGCATTTGAAAAACCAACATATTCTTAATTTTTCTACAAATTTTATATTGAATGAGTCCTAGTACCACTAAAACAGGAAAAGATAGATTAAAATGTATTTCCATAAAGCTGTACTTACAAACTGCAGATAGGATATACAACTTTTTGGTAGCTACAGATTACTTTATCCTATGTATTTATTGCAGGCTAAGGATGGGATATACCCAGATATACCTGGATATGTCTGGATAATCTATTGACTCAACAGATCATGTAACAGGTGATCTAAACATAACCTACTACATTTACTTGTTCAAGTTGTTAATAGCAACAGTTTCAAAACAAGCCAAAATCTTCACTAAAAGACTTAGTTTTCCTGTTTGAACAGGAAAATTATTTTGTATTAATTTGAAAAGATAATAGAATTGACCGTAAAACAATATACTTTTTACAGAAGGAATTTCTCATTTACTTATAGTGGGCTGTCAGTAGTATCAGCATGGAAGTACAGCAAATTATTTTAAAAAAATCTTATATGGGATCTAAGAAAAAAAAAAAAAAAACAAAAACCTTTGAAAGTTCTCATAGTTAAAAATATGAAGGCACAATACAGCATGGAGGCTAAAGGAAAGCTGGAGTGGGAGTTTTTATAAGGGCATGGAGTGACACGACAAGGGTAATGGCTTTAAATTGGAAGAGGGTAGATTCAGATTACATATAAGGAAGAAATTCTTCACTATGAAGGTGGTGAGGCACTGGAACAGGTTGCCCAGAGAAGCTGTGGATGCCCGTCCCTGGAAGTGTTCAAGGCCAGGTTGGACGAGGCTTTGAGCAACCTGGTCTGGTGGAAGATGTCCCTGTCCATGGCAGGGGGGTGGGAGCTAGGTGATCTTTAAGGTCCCTTCCAACCCAGACCAGTCTATGATTCTATGATTCTATGACTGCAGGAAAAATTAAAGCATACTATAGTATTATCTAAATAGATCAACATGTAATTGGTAAATTAACTAATGTATTTCAAGATTCAGCCACAACTAAATTGATGCATTACAGTATGGAAAACATAGTAGCTTCGTGTCCTGTCAGTAGTCTGATAACCTTTTTTTTCAATTGAGAGTGCTACAAAGAAAATGATACATTTTTCTCTGCATCATCTGATGCCTGAAGACATGAAAATACTGAAATGTTTTTGATAATGTTTTAGTGCTATATTGCTGTAAAAGGTGTAGTCCAGCATTGTTTGGCTGCTTCCCAGAAAGCTATGAAATAGCATCAGGATTGCGTTAGAAAGGAAAGTAAACTACAATCAAATGGTTTGAATTAGTAACTGTGTCGTCATTTGCTCCAGCATCAGTGACACTGAATAATGCCAACACTCTGCATTTGCCTGCCTGAAGTACTTGATTTCCACAGCTGAAGGTAGCAGAAGCCCTGCAGTTCTGCCAGCCCCAGCTTGAACAACACTGGCATGGGTGACTGGCTGGAGTGGAAATTTGGTCTTAGGCAGGGTCACTCAAAATGCAATGGAGATACACTATGGATTTCACAGTTCTACAGCAACTATCCCAGGTGTTCTCCTGGATGTCTCAAAATATATACTTGGGGATGTAAAAAGTTCTGGAGGGGAAGAATTCCTCGGGATGAGAAGAGTCAGTTGCTTATGATCCTGACAGACCTAGGATCCCTGGAAGAATCCAGACCCTGGGCTTGCCCTGCAGTCATAAGCTCTGGACAAGTAGTTCTGCTGAGTGAAGTATTTGGCATCAGCGATGTTAGTGTGACTCTCTAACAATGGAAAGCTTTTAAACTGGAAAATAAAACCCTGACATCTATTTGGACAGTACTTTACTGCTGCTACAGGGATGCATAGTTTGAGAAAGAAAAAAAAAAAGTTTTTTTTTTCTTAATCAGAAGATTACCAACTATCACAATGTAAGAAATTATAAGCTTCAAACAGCTCTACTAATATGTTATCAAGTAGTGATAATACTGTGACTGACTCTGTTCCAGATAGGAAGTGAGAAGCACATTGAAAATTCTTTCTTGGCTCCAGAAACAAGCTTACTTTTTCTTTTGATTTTCCTAGCAATAAAACAGTCTTGGACTTAATGTTTATCTTAATAACCATGAAGAAAAGAAAAAAAAAGAACACACATACACACAAAACTAAACGAAAACAAAAATCCAGTTAAGCTGAATGGTCTTTGTGAATTACACCAAGACTTAGAATTTCTGTTCCAATTCTGGAAATCTGTCGTATCCTGCCCTAGGCTCTGGCTTTCTCCAGCAGCCTCGGTACCCTATTGATGGATGGGTTGTGAGTCAGACACAGCTCCCATCACCACCCAGCCCAGGATCAGCCCAGCCACATGCAACTCTCCCGATTCCTTTGTTGTTCTCCCAGAGCTGATGTGGGGCAAGCATCAGCAGGGATGAAAAAACCAGCTACCAGTTGAGATCAGCATAACAAAGCTCCTCCTGGCTTGGCAAGGTGTAGGATAATTTTTGGCTTTCCAGGCAGAACTGCTGACTGCAGATCACAAAGGTCCCAGGCTAAATCTTGGGTGTGTTAATGAGCAGAACACAAACATAGTAAATCCAGCCAAGGAAAGAGGACTCTGCTAATTGCTTAAATTCACTCTTTGCGTGGCTACCAACTGGCTGATACAAGCATAGTGGATGCAATACAGACTCATTCTGCTTTAACACCAATTCTTCCAGTCATTATTTTCTTTTCCACATCACTTTATTTTCTTTTCTCTCTTGCCCATGGTTTAATGTCTGTTTTCAGCTTCCTGCAACAAAGTGATAGCAAGCGCTGTAAGAAAAAATGTATATTTCCATTATTGGCTAGCTTTGAGGTTTGTTTTTTTTCCTGTACCAAACACATCATGTACTCTGGAAGCTCTGTAGTTTAACTTTAGGTTGCATTCTGCCCAGGTGCACAGTATATGTTAGACACCCGGGCTTAATTTGTCTTGTTACAGACTCTTTTATATATCCTGATTTGCAATAGTTTCTGTGCATGAGTCAACCTATATTAAACTCCATTAGATAGCACAGAACCTTAGTGATTAGCAAGGAACAGCTGGCTCTGTACGTCTGTCAGGTATAGTGTGTGTTTCATGGATGTATTGAAGTGCAAGAGATTTCATCAGAGGTTAAGTATCAAGTTCTCTTAAATGAGACTTCAGAAATTGACACAGTGGGCCATACTAAAAGACCATCTATCCATCTCATCTCTGGCAGATGTAAGAAAAGGAATAGAAGAAAGATTTTTCTCTAGAATTTCTTACCAGACACTTCTGAGTGGAAAACTGGATTGTTTTTAATAACTACTTCTGATAACATCAAATTTTTAATATTTTTAAACATTTGGCCTCCACAGCCACCCTTCTATGGCAATGCATCCCACAGTTTGCTCATGTACAATTGATAAAGTATTTCTTTTTTACTTATTGTTTCTCCTCAGTTATTCTGCAATTCCCCTTCACCTACCAGGTTTCATATTCTTCAAATGCTTCATAACTGTTGGTTTGAGTTCACCTTTTTCATGTTTGTGATTTTGTACATCTCTTTCATGCTCCCTACCATGACCTCTGTTCCAAGTTGAAGAACCCTAGCATTTAATTTCTTCTCACTCTCAAATTGTACTGCCACTCTGAGAGTAAAGTCACTGTCACTAAAAGGAATATCAATCAGTTTTTTACCAAATACTCTCATTATTTGTGGGCAAAAAAATTTCTGCAAGTTTTGGAAATGCATGAGTAAATACAAGAACACAAGAACAAAGTTCTTTGTTTTTCCCCAGATACTGTTGGTTTCTGTCCAACTCTGTTGGAGTAGAAACTCTGTTGGTTTCTACTTAACTTACCCAGTTCTTAATGGCCTCTCTTATTTCACATTCTATGATGCACCACTTACCCCAAACTATACCTAATCATTGAATAAATGTGAAATTATAGACAAATATATTTCATATTGACAGTAAATGGGTAATTATGAAAGTTTTAGTTCCCACAGAGATTTTTTCCTAATCCAGCTGCAATTCAGTATTTTTCCAATTATCTGAAAGAAAATATTATATTAAATTATTGCTGATAGTTCAGAAATTGATAATGAAAAAACACTTCATACTGCACTACCTAGATTGCTTCGTACGGTGAATGCAGTCAAGCATGTTTCCTGACACGGGACAGGCAAGTGGAAGATTCACGTTCAAAGAGCAAAGAATGGTGTCATTATCACAAAACGTGAAATTGTGTCTTTGGGAGCAGTGATTCTGAAAAGGCTTTACAAATCACTTGGATAACCAAATCAATATGTACATCCGATAAAATAATATAGCTAAGAAAGTCACCTTAGTCCTTGCCCTGAGAAATTATTCAAATCTTGGAAACGTCTTTATTGGCAAGAGATTTAAGGAATACAGCCTATTTACTTTGTAGAATAGTAAGATAAAAAACAAAATAGTGATTGCATATAATCTCTGTCATGGCTTAACCTGCCAGGCAGCTAAACACCACACTGCCATTCACGCTTGCCTCCGTATTGGGACGGGGAAGAGCATCGGAAAAAAAAAAGTAAAACTTGTGGGTAACGATAAAGACAATCTAATAGGACAGAAAAGGAAGGGGAAAATAATAGAAATAATTATAAAAGAATATACAAAACAAGTGATGCACAATGTAATTTCTCAGCACCCATTGACTGATGCCCAGCCGATTCCTGAGCAGTGGCTGCCCCCCACCTCCCCAGCCAACTCCCCTCAGTGTTTTGTTCAGCACAATGTCCTATTGTATGGATATCCCTTTGGCCAGTTTGGGTCAGCTGTCCTGGCTGTGTCCCTTCCCAGATTCTTGCGCACCTCCAGCCCACTCACTGGCAGAGAAGTGTGAGGAGCTGAAAAGTCCTTGACTTAGTGTAAGCATTGCTCAGCAACAACTAAAACACCAGTGTGTTATCAACATTATTCTCATCTTAAATCCAAAACATAGTATTCTTCTAGCTGGTAGGAGGAAAATTAGCTCTATCCCAGCTGAAACTAGGACAATCACTAATCATGGAATCATAAAGAAAAGGAGAATGAAGACTCTGTACTCATGCACAGAAAGACATAAAAAGATCAGAAAAACTGGAAGTATCCTTTTCACCAGAAGGAGAACAATTGGGAAAAATTCCCAAGTGGATTATCCATCTCTTTAAGACTTCCTATCTAAATCACATCTTCTAGAAAAAGACTACAGTCATTAAAAAAAAGGCTAAAGTCTTTGTTCAGAGAAGGGTGGATGTGGTTCTTTATCCTGTATTATGAAAAATATTGGACTGAGTCATTGAAATGGTTCCTGTAAATGATATAAAAATTATTGTACTAATTCCCCCTCAAATTTACACTTCTACATTCTACTTACTGTCAGTAATAGTATTAACAACTATGACTCCAGCTCCACTGCCATCACCTTTTATGTGTGAAATAGTTAAGCATAAAGTTTAAATCCCATATTTCTCACTTCAGAAGATATTTTTCCCTATGGGAAAACATTTGGCTAGATTTTATATTTTAAAGTAATTCTGTTGAGTTTGTTTTTCTTGCTTCTTAATTGTCAGTTTCAAAGATCTTCCATCTTGGTCATGTTTCACCCAGGAAAATATTGTTTTTCAATGTGGAGAGTACAGACATCTTGTGTTTAAGCTAATCCCACAGCTATCCCACCAACAATCCCTGGCACATGCATTTCTGGGTTTCCACAGTTGTTTCACACCTTGCCTCTTTTCCCTTTGCCCCCAAGCAGATTACGAAAAGAAGTTCAGGAAAGCATCAGGGACACATGCACATTAGCACATTGCTTTTCGACTAATGTGCCAAGCCAGCTCAAATATTTCTTAATTGAGACCAAAACAGAATGTACAAAACTTCTAGTGGAATTTCTCATACTGGGATTCAAACCACAATTGAGTACCATATGCTCCATGACAATGCTTATTCTCTTCACTTTGAATTAAAAGGAAAACCACACAAATGAGGTAGTAAGAGAAAACCTAAAAAGCAACCCCAAAATTATGTTCATAATAATCCCAAAAGGCACCCAAAAAAGGACCATTTTCCCAGAACCAATATTTAAATGAAAAGGTTCTCATCAAATTGAACTAGAGCTAAACCTCCACCAATTATATTTAAATGTAATGAAAAATAAATACAGCTGAGCTATTAAGATAGGTGGAATAGCTAAAGGTCTGTCAGCACTTCCATTATAAACCTGGTTTGTTCAGGGGATTATAACTGCTGTAAAAATTTGTTCCAGGCTGAAACTTGGCAGACAAAGATTGTAGTTTTAGAGGTTGGGATTCTTTTTTTTTCCTTTTTCTTTTTTTCTTTTCTTTTCTTTTTTTTTTTTTTTAATAGCTTCAAAAAAAGGATTGGCCACTTTTAAGTTGTAGGATTGGTAGGCTCTGGAATTTTCCAATGCTATTTTTGGTGTTCCCATAATTCAAAAAAGGACGGGATTTAAAAATAAGATGATGTAAGCTATTATTAGTCCATGATGTGAACTAACCATATGCTGCTTTTGGGATTTGTACAGGGGTTTATTTTTAAAAGGCAAGTGGGTTCAAATGCAGGTCACTAGACTAATATAGTTTGTTTGACTCGTAGGGTGGGATTTTTCAAGTGCCCTCAGCAATGGCCTACCTCAGCTCCCGAGAGCTGACATCAATGGTGTCAAAAGCTGAGGACGTAGTATATCCCCACTCATCAGCTGGGATAATGACAACAAACTCGGATACCTGCTTATTCTCTTATTATTAATCTCTCATCCCTTGTCTTTGCGATGGACTGGAGTTTCATCAAAAATCCTCAGTACAGGATAGCACAGATTTGTTGATATAATTTCTTCCCTACCTCCTTCTTTCTGGTGGCTTATAGATGTCAGAAACCAACTGAGCATCAAATGCCTTTCCCTCCCAGCAATGCCTCCTTAATCAGCTTCTGCAAGGAATACAGGATTATCTGAGGTGCGCACACTTCTGGTCTGAACAAGGAAGCCAGTGAGCTCTGACCATCTATTTCACCCTGCAGACCACAGCATGACAGCAACACTACACAGGGCATGGATGCGGATGGGAAACTAGAAATGAGATGAGCTGTGAATGCAAAGTACTTTCGAAAGTTGTCTAGGTCAGAGAGAAGCAAGGATACCTCTTCATAAGTATGCGTGAACAAGCACCACTGCAAAAGTATCTGTGACATCAAGGAACATTAACTTTCACCTTTCCTCTTCTTTCTGTCCATGGAGGAGAGTGGGTGTGTATGCCCAGAGGGACTGGGTAATGGGCACAACTGCTATCATCACAAATATGTCAGGGTCTTCAAAGGGCTGAAGAACTCTGTTCTGACATTTAGAAATCCCAAGCTCCACAAGCCCTTCCAGCACTTTCCCAAGCTCAGTTGTAGCTACAGAGCTGTTTCATTTCTATTGTTGTTGAGAACATACTATTTTCTATGAATATGCTTCAAAAAAGGTTGTTTCTCTCCTCCCAGATGAACCAGCAAGGCAATGGTTTCAGACACAGTACCCTGATGCAAGAAATCAGCATTTACATTTGGGCTTGAAAGGGGAGGATCAAGGATTTGAGCCATCAGTTTAGAAGAGTAACCAAACTAAGAAGTTACTGATTATTCCAGAATAAAGCTTTTTCTTTCTCACATTCTTTAGTGTGGTTGTTGGTATGTGCAAAGATTTCTGTGTCAAGTTTCTGATGGATCACAAGCTATTTTGTTTCTTGATATGTGAAACAGAAAGAAAATGCTGAAATCTGAAAATGTATCATAAAATTGATTTGAATAATTAATTTCTGACTAGCACTTGTTAATCTCCTTGAGACGTGAAAACTTATCCTTATTTCTCTATTTAGTTACATAATTATGTTAACAAAAAAATACTTCTTCAGGTTTTTGGCTTTCAGCTTGCTCTTGTATAAATAACTTTTTATTTCAGTCAATGTTAAGGTTTTTCTGAGATGCAGGTTTTATAAAAAAGGTACACAGCACAATTCATAGCATTTGGGATGAGAAACCGTATTTATTTATATTTCATATTGCTCATAACAGCTCTAAAATACTAATCTAATCTTTTTCATACTCACAAACTATAGAGGTTTTCATGATCAGACCTGGCTGGGAGGTTGTCCTCATTAAGGAGAATTAAGAAATACTGGCAGTGAGCCAGTGTGACTGCTCCTGGTTCACTACATAAGTGAAAAGAAAACAGGAGACTGGAAACAAACAGAAAGCATAAATTAAATCATATCACAATAGACTTGTCAGCCAAGTAATATTTTAATACTTCCCTATTGTTACTGCACATTGTATCCTACATATATTAGGATTTATTCTGAAAAGTTTAGCTACTGAATACTCTTTACCATGGCACACTTTTAATTTTTCCCTGCTGGGGATGAAAGGAGTCATGGGGCAGATTAACCTGGTATGACCTAGTGCCTGATTGAAAGACCACCACAGACTTTACTTCAAACACCTCCTCAAACCTTCAGAGGGGCATAAGTTCAGAGGAGTAAGATTTGCTTTGTCACACTGAGCATGATTTGCCATGTTTTAGCCTAACGCAAGGGAGAGCACTTCTGCAATCAGCCTGAGATTTGCCTTACCTAGAACTCCCCAAAACCTGCATGGAGGTCATATGCCCTTTCTCCACCCAGCCTCCCTGTCTCCACCCTGGCCTGGTAGACTGTTCCCAAAAGCTTTGTGGAAGGACGGCAGCTCTATACCCCAGTCTTCTAAGGGGTTGTGAAAGGAAAAGAGATCTTGTAGATCTCATCTACTTTCATCATCCCAAGTAACAGCCTCAGATGCTATCAAGCAAGTCTTTGTTACAAGCCATAACCCCTTTTCTTTGGAAGACATGCTGGTAGAAGAGAGGAATTATCTAAACCTGAACTCCTGGAAACTGTAAATGAAACATTGCCTTGATTTTCTATGGGAAAAAGTGCAATTTTGTCCCTCAGCATGAAATCAAGGCTGTTTCAGAAAAAAAATCAAATTCTCACACAGCAGACTCATCACTCCAGTCTTCAAAAATAATATGAAAAAAATGTTACTCCTTTCAATAAGGTCTTTAATTTGTTTTCATCTTGTTTTATTAAATGATGACAACAGTAATGTAAAAACCAGTTTCATTCACCCCTCTGCCAAGCACTGACGTAGGGGCAGAAAGAGTCATGGTAGCCCTCCTGCTGGGTAGGCATCAGTGAACAAGCTGGACTGTTTCCAATTGCAGGGGACTTGTGGTTTGCTAGGGATCAGGCAACCAGTAGAGAGAAAAGCGGACAGGCAACCTTTTCCCTCCCCACAATGCAGAAGACAGGGAAAGGATTTAGTCACTAAGATTCAGATGTAATCAGAGCAGTGCTGCTCAGAGCACAGGATCTCAAGCTCCCTTCTTGGCTTGTCTGGGAACCCTCATCCTCTGCAGAGACCGCTGGTTGTATCAAAGTAGGGGACGGGGGTGGAGGAGTGGAAAAAGGGAGAGGAAGAGTTAAATTAAATCTGTGCCTTCTCTATATCAGAATTCCTTGCCAAGGCTGATTCTGCAGAAGACCTGTTAAAGGCTGTTGAATACCCAAGCCTCAGTCAAAGAATCAAACATAATTTTAAATCTCACTTCACACTTCTGTTTCCATTTCATTATGTCCTTTTAACTGAACTCCAAAGGCCAGAAGGAAGCGAAGGGAGCTCTGAGTCAACAGCGGCTCACAATTTCCTTTTTAACTGTCAAAATATACCCATACCCTCCTCTCCCTGAAACCTCCAGGCTTCTCTTGTGACTCTTAACTCCATACTCCATTATCTTTTAAGGAAAATGAGATTAATTTGGATCCTTCCTCAATGTGGTTATAAAAGGGGACATTCCTTAAAGCACTCAGAGCAGATCCTTTTAAGGTTTTGCTTTTGTTGTGTGAAAGAAAGCTGAGGAATGTTCAATATCGGAACACCCCACCCCTGGGCTGCATCACTTCAAAACCAAATGTTCAACTATTTGCGGCTCTATTGTTAGATTGCTTTGTTATGTGATACACGCCGTGACTGCATGCTCTGTGACACTGGGAACCATAAAACCCCCATTTTGGAAATGAACTTTGGTATGTACATAACCCACATACCAGGGAGCAGGGCTTGGTGGCACTCAGAGCACTGCCTGTGTTACGAGGTGTGAGTGAAAGTTTTGGTCTCTTCAGCCCCTTTTATTGGTTCTGCAGTGGATTCCTTACTTACAGATGTTTTCAAAATCAGCAGTTCCAAGGAAAGACTACTTATTGCCAAAAGTTTACAGCTGAATTTCTTGGCATTCGCAAGCAATGATTTCATCAGAACATGAAATAAGTCAGAGCTGCTGTTGAAAGACATCGTTTTATAATCCAGCATTGTAAATTTAAGACTTTTATTTGCTGCAGAGTTTGGTTTCCATTTGTTCAACTCTCTGATAGGCGTATTGCTTGGGAGCAGATATAGAAGTTTTACAGGCCCTTTGTGCAATTTAAAACCCCTGTATAGAATACCATAGTACGCTGCCCATTCACATCATTAAAGACTTTTACAAGAGTATCATGTTCACACTTATATGTACTTTACTCTAGCGACCCTCCCCATGCCATGTTTGAATTATTATAAACGGGTCCATGCAGAATGCTGCCTCAATAGCTGAAGTAGGGAGGCTTTGTTTAAAATTCAAATAATAGCTGAATGGTGTCTATTTGTTCCTGATCAACACTCTGCATACAAAAAACTTTGCACTTTCTTAAAAGGCAGCAAATGTGGACAAATATTAGCTTTTGGAACTAAAGGGGAAGTTATTCATTCACTCAGCAGTGCTTTGCAAGCTATCAATCTTCCAGGTATTTCTATTAGCTTTAATCATCGAGGTTGTTTGTTTGGAGCAATTTCTAAGAGAATAAAGGTACCTTTGGCTCTTATCTCCTGTCATCAAAGCATCCATTAGGAAATCCAAGCCCTGTAGGCAAGCTCAAGGGATTACTCAAAGAGGTTTTCCTGAAACAATCAAGAATTCGGTGCCCTCTCTTCAGTGCACAGGAGTTCAGTTGGAAACCGTAATCTGAAAGAGCGGTTTATCTGGGGCTTAATACAATTTGAACAGGATTTTGTTCAAGGCAAACCTACAGATAAAAGCACCTTAAGTATGTTGAAACAAAGATGAGCCCGCATTCCTTGTGGTGCTGTTTCTAAGTCCAATGGTCTGTCAACAAAGTGGGGGAAAAAAGCTCTAAAAGTCTAACAATTATCACAATAGTCAGTAGATTGGGCCACTGAGAAGCTAATTAATAGCTTTTTAATAAAGGAATGCTGATTAAGTGTGAAGCAGTCAAAAGCTGGTTCAGTGTTGGGGGTGGGAAGGCTTGCCAAGTAAACAGGAAGCTTGAGGATAGGGAAAATATAAAGATTGGGAACTTGTTAAGTAAATGACAAAAATGCCTTTAAGATATGGCATAAACCTAATCAGAAAAAAAATCTGAGATACGTATAAACCTGAATTTCCACAGAATGTGAATATTTTCATTTTTCAGATGCAGGGATTTAATTCAGCTCACCCACCACTAATGGAAAGAGAGGAGAGGAGATGTAATCAAAATGTTAATGCACCTTTACATTTAAGGATCCCTGGGTTTAGGAGAGAGTCTGGTGTAGTACAGCTAGGATTTGGGTGACCTAGGTTCAACCTCTTCTTCCACTTGAGTTCTTTGCCCTCTTTGGTTTTCCTTCCCTGGGAAGGGAAATGATGAATGCTTTGAGAACTACTGACAAAAAGCCTAACATGAAATGTAGATATTGTTGTGCTACTGCTGTTCCCAAGAGTCCCAACTGTGAGCTTGAACTCACAGTTCTCAGAACTCTTTGGTTCTGTAGGACCAGAGAGCACAAAGCCTGGTTTTGCATTAAAGAGCTTACTGTAATTAAATAGGCCCGACTGGGTCACAAATGAACAAGTAGGAAATTTTTGAAAAACATTGTGTTTCAGCTTCTTAAAGTAACAAATACAGTTAGACTTTTCTTTAGACTGGAAGATTTTCAGAGCACACAACCAGGAAACAAATGTGTCTACGAGGGTGTCAATCATAGAATCATAGAATCATTAAGGTTGGAAAAGACCCTCAAGATCATCGAGTCCAACCGCTAACCTATCACTGCCAAGTCCACCACTAAACCATATCCTCAAGCACCACGTCTACCCTTCTTTTAAATACCTCCAGGGATGGAGACAACCACCTCCCTGGGCAGCCTGTTCCAATGCTTCACAACCCTTTCGGTGAAAAAGTTTTTCCTAATATCCATCTTAAACTTCCCCTGGCGCAGCTTGAGGCCATTTCCTCTTGTCCTATCGCTTGTTACTAGGAAGAAGAGACCGACCCCCACCTCGCTACAACCTCCTTTCAGGTAGAGGTAGAGAGTGACAAGGTCTCCCCTCAGCCTCCTCTTCTCCAGGCTAAACAACCCCAATTCCCTCAGCCGCTCCTCATAAGACTTGTTCTCGAGACCCTTCACCAACTTTGTTGCCTTTCTCTGGACACATTCCAGCACCCCAATGTCCTTCTTGTAGTGAGGGGCCCAAACCTGCACACAGTACTTGAGGTGCGGCCTCACCAGTGCTGAATACAGGGGCACCATCTATATCTATCTATATCTGGATCTAGATATAGATTGAAGTGGACAATACATATTTGAAATTTCAAAACAATTTTGACAAAAAACTGTTAAAGAAACTTAAAGTTAATTAGAAAACTCATTTGCCATGAAGGTGGAATTATTTTCAACACTGAAAGTGAATTGAAGGGTAGGAAGCAAGGCGTAAGTTTTAATGGCTACTTTTCAGGATGGAGAAGAGTGAACAGTATGGTCCCTCGGAGATCAGTCCTAGAACCTGTTTTATTCAACTTCTTTATCAATGACCTAGAAATAGGAGTGAACAGCATCGTCTCCAAGTCTGAAGATGAAATTAAGATCTTTCAGTTAGTTGAATATCATGCCAACAACAAGAAACAACCGGAGGATCTCGCAAGTGTGTTTGGCTGCAGTTAAAAATAGCCAGCAAGACTTCAGATATCATTGGAAGGACACCAGCCAGATGCCGTCATTTTGCTTATAAATAAAACCCTTGGTACACCTACCTCCTCAGTGCTGCATGTAGTTTTGTGATCTCAGGAAGGACATGGTGGAATTAGAAAGAGTGCAGAGAAGAGTGCGCAGGTGGTGGATGAGCTATCTTACAAGATAACATTAGAAAAGTTGGAACACTTTTGTTTCAAGAGGAAAAGGCTGGAAGAGATATTAATAATTCTGCAAGATCCTGATGGCATGTAGAAATGTTATCTGGAAATTATTTCTTTATGCAATAGCTAATTAAACTTCTGAAGCTTATGGCCAAAGGAAGTTGTGGGAGAGGAGAGCTTTAGCAGGTTCAAAGTAGATCAGATGAATTCACGGAGAGCAGATTCATAAATCAGTCCTGACAAGACCAAGAAGAGATGTGTCTTCTCTATTCGTTATAAACAAATTTTGATGGGAAATCGACTACAGAGTGTGACCAGGCTCATGTGCTCTCCCAGGCTCAAGAGCATCTCATATTGCCACTGTCAGAAGCAGAATACTCAAGTTAGGACGACTGCTGATCTGACCCATTAGGGAATTTCTTATATTCTGACATTTTTTTCCAATGTTGGACACTTACCCTAATTAAACTAATAGAGACTAAATATGCCATATACACGATATTACCTCTCCAGAAATGGGCACTCTGACTTTTAAGACTTGTGATGTAATAATGCTTCATTTTCTAGAGCAGCACAACAGTGCATAAATGGGAATTACAGGCATGTGTTGAACCAACATCAGGTTAGGAAGAAAGTGAATTTCTCATGGAAGAAAACAATCATAATATTAGTTTTTACATAAGTTTGATAATTTGTCAGGTTGGTATTCAAAATATACATGCAATAAATACACTGCACAAGGTTCCAAAATCCTTCCTTTATCCTAACAAATCTATATGTCTGTAGAACTGTAAAATGTAATTAGCCTTCATTAACTCAAGGTCCATCTGTTGTCAGGAATATTTTGGCATGATCCCATAAAAGAAGTCTATTATAGGCTATGCAGTCCATCTATAGAACTGAATATGGATGAGTACAGAGAGAAGCTCTCCATTTTTTCAGGCAGTTCATGCTGGTTCTGTCTAGGCTCGATCCCAACTTTCACCTGATTCACAATATCTGTGTCTGACATGAAACTTCAGTCTGCATTAAATCACTGTATGTCAACCCACTCCAAAAGCCTTGCAGAGGATAACGCAGCATCTTTCAGCCCAAGTCTGGTTGCTATCAGCAAATCTTTCCTGCTTCTTTCAATGCACAGTATGCAAAAATGTAGAATGATTCAGTAGAAAACTCCTCTTTTATCATTTACCAGGAAAAGATCTGGTCCTGCAGATATTCACAGGCTGACAGAAAAGCTAAGCTTTTAATGTGCAGCAGCATGCGACAGTCCTCAGGAAAGGTAGGAATTTTGAGATTGACATCAAAGGCAGAATACTAACAAGGGACTTCTAAAGTATTTCCTGTACTGAGACTAAACTAAACCCTCCCACCAGGACTGGCTCTGTGCAGAGGCAAAGCAGGCAGTCATGTAAGGAAGTGGGTTATTGACAGTGGCAAAACAGCCACAGTCCCATTTCCAGCTTTTCCTGTGCCAGAACCTGAAAAGCCAAACTTAGCTGCTACTGTCCCAAACGGAGAAGTCAGAGCAACATCTACTGCTGTGAGGGCAGTAGACCTTCCTAGTAGGAACAGTTAATGCCTCTTTATCTCCCATCCTTTAGGGACAGTAAGCATGTATTTCCAGTTTCCTTCAGCTCATACAGTAATGAAAAATCTTGAGCCTTCTTGTCCCATGACATCTTAAATGCTCTAAGAATGTAGTCAAGGACAGAGTCATTCTACTTCTTCTTGCTCCTCTGGTTTATTTTTTTTCTCATTAAAACTCTTTTTCTTTGTATTTCTATTACTTATTATTTCAGGTTTATTTCACTGTCTCTTGTCCTAGTTACTATTAAAATGACACTAAGTATTTTAGAAGATAACTTCTTTGGCTTCTTTGTAGGTTCTTTACATTACAATACCTTTCAAGTCAAAGGAGCTACCATGAAGACAGCACTCTCTAGACCATTGTGACTGAAGTTAAAGGCTTGGAATTTAAGTTATGCTTTTGTATTTTTTCACTATTTCAGTTCCTTCAGTTAAACACATCAAACTTTGTGGAGTGGTAACATGGATGTGGTTAACCTGAGATGCAAACCTCCAGTAAAATTTGAAGATCCTTAGCCTGAAAATTAGTTACAAATCTTCACAAAATTGGCCTTTGTTACCAGATATTTGTGCCAAAACTGTGCAAGTAAATGTGTAATGTATCTCATACTTATTGAGATACCAGAAACTTTTGAATTTTGCATCTGGATGACATTTTAACTTTTCATTAATAACTTGAAAGAAGTGGATACAGTTTGTCCTAAGGTTATCTCAGATTCACCTTGGGTGCAAATCCATTACATATTTGGTGTGTTCTTACTAACGTAGGTACGGAATGATGAATTTCAACCTTAGATGCAGGAGGAAGAATAAATGAACTTCCAGAGTAAGACACCTTCCTCTGCCTATAAAAGCTTTGTATTTCATGCTAGAAGCACCTTTCCCCACCGACTTTAGTGGAAGTGCTAAATGAGTCATATCCTAACTTTGGTCTTTCAAAGTGCAGGATATCCAGATATTGCCCTTTTAACTTGCTACAGTAACTTGGAGCAGATAAAACATAGATAAGGCCATTCAGAACCTCCAAACTAGCTTTCTTTTCTGAATAATATTCTGACAGTGTGTGTTTGGCTTTTAGAGAGACTAATTACTTAAGCATCTAAAAAGCAGTGCTTGATGTAGGAACTGCGACTATTCCCTCTCTGTGTGCCCAGCTCAGTTTTGCATACTTAAGAATCTCAGTCTCATTTTATATGTCTAGTGTGTTACACCTGGTTTCCAGGCACTCTCCTGGATGGACATGAGTTTTCATAGGTCCTGTATTGTACTGGCTGCCTGCCGTGTTGTCAGGGCATCTCTGACAGCAATGCATACCCATGAACGGAGAAATTAATCAAACTTTTCTCCCCTGTTAATCAGATTCTGTCAATTGCATTTCAGCTAGACATCCTGGCATGGAACTGAAAATCTTTCATAGCAGAAGGCATTTTAGTTTCTAATAACAGGCATCTTCTAGTAAAGAAAACTGGGATTTTTTTCTTTTTAAAATACTTGACCTGTGCTACAGGTATTATTTCAAACAGCAATTTCTAAAAACATTTTGCAATTATAAAAGATTATATTTTTAGTATTTAAAAAATCTAATGCTTGGGATTCTGGCCAACATTTTCTTTTTCTTTCTCTCAACCAGTTTTCTCATAAGTTTGCCTGTTTGATTGAAATTTGCCTTGGTCTCTAAGACTGAAAGAACACTGGGGCCTCCTACAGTTTACTTTTTGATTGTAGTTTGTGTTCAAGTATCACACAGAAACCACTGCCACTACAAAGAGGTACATAAGTGAAGATGCTTTACTAATACACATAAACAGTTTATACTCTTCATAAAGGTAGGGCTTATCTGTCTAAATTTTGATATATACAACAGGAATTTCTGCTTGTGGCTTGATTATTGGAAAGAAAAAGGAACTTTTACGGTGCAATATATCTTAGTCTAACATAGATGTCTAAAACTGTCCAGGCAAATGGCATCCTAAGTCTCTACATTATTCCACTGACTATTAAGCAAATCTAGACAGCATGTTCAGATGTAAATGTCTATACTGCAGTTGTCTGAAGTTAAGTGAAAGGAATTGAGGGAGTTTACCATCCAAAAACAAGAATGTGGATATTGTACAGGGAAGGTCTGAACCATACAAATATTAAAGAACATGCCTAGCGTCACAGAAGACACCTGAGTAGCCATGGAATGGAACACATATTTCTTGAATTCCAGGTCAACTTTAACCACAGATCATCTTTTCTATGAAATGTTATGAGTAGGTTTATAATAATTTTCACATCTTAAAATAATGTTTCCAGCTACTACAGAATGATTTTGGCTAACCTCCCAGCCATACCTTCCATTCCCACCTACCCACAATATCCCTACACAAGTGTTCAAAGGATTATTTAGCTCTTTGCTTGTTTAAAGAAACTACTAAAGAACCCAATAATAGAGTCCAGCCAGGGACAACAGCATGGTATAGGATAAAAGACACACACCTTTTTCGAAATTAGAATTTTTTAGAAGAGAAAAGAATGCAGAGAGAGAGAGAATTGTATCCTTTCCTCTTCACATTTTTTTTAACTAAAGCCATAATCCCAGGAAAAATATCTGAACAGATGTTTTCCCTTGAAAACATTCCAGAAAATGAAAGCACACATGGCATACTGATCCGCTACTTCCTTCAACACATTCTCGTTCAGAGATAACAAATGTACCATGTGATGTTGCCATAGTAGCTACTTCTATTTTACCACGGAGAGAAGCAGAGGAAAAAGTGAATGTATCTACCCATACTCTGGGCATTGGACTGGCTGCAGTGGCAGATTGTGCCTCTAGCATTTGATGTCAGTCGTCTTTAACATTGCTCAGAGTGTTGTATTTTAGAGCACGTGTGCTGAAGTACAGTATGCAGCAAGCAGCCATTTAGATCAGGTATCTTGTATGTCCAGATTCTCTGCTCTGCTAAGGTCATTGAACACTGCTGAGTAGGAACAGCACCTTCAGGCCAGTGAGACCGCCAATGGACAAGACCCTCTGTCCAGAGTGGTCATCTGGCATGGGGAACATCATTCTCCCCTGGGGAAGCTAATCCTTCCCCAAGCCCCCTCCACAACTTGTAGACCAGGAGCAAGGACTATGTTCAGGACACATCAAGGCCCTTGGCATATATTTGGGCAGCTTCAGGCTTTGTCCTAGACTTGGCTTCCTTTAAATTAGGGACTGTAACTTTTTATAGCCTCCCTGTCGTATACTCTATCTGCATGTTTTTCAAACAGACTGAAAACTACATCTCATTGAGTTTTCCATTAATTTATACAATGGAGCTAGTCAATATTATTGCTTTTCATAAAGGAATGCCAGAAAATAGGAGTCAAATATCAAGCAGAAAAAACCCTAAACAACACTACAAATAATGCTGGAAGAGGACTCATCTGAGGCAATATCATTAGCAAAAGTACTTACCTACCTAAGAGACTGGTGTGATCAGTAGGAAATAATAGAAATGTTTGTAGTATCCAGTGAAGAAACTTGAAATACTGAAAAAGAACTGACAGCAAATATTATAGGGCAAGAAAGACATTGTTAAGTAGGAAACATGACTGAAACAGAGATATTTAAGGTTATGTGTTGTTCAGGAACTAAAGCAAGAATTGGTAGATCAACATATTCACATTCTTACATTGACTTTAAAGCAGGCTAATGAAATATGAATATAACCACATACACTGAGAAGACAGTAAAGCCTGCCTGTGTCAGCATTATTCCTGGAGAGAGCTGTAGCACAAGTTCTGTGCCTCTAAACCTAATGATGAACTTGAATAATGTATATAGTCATTAAATACTATTTGGTATGTAGCATGACTTCTCTTTCCAAGTATAGTGAAGAAGACAAATCATGCTAATAATGATAAGACCCAACTGTTTCTGAGCCCTTTCCTTTACAGAAAAAAAAATCCCCAAAACAACCAAATAAACACAAATACAACAGGAAGGATATTTTAGCTTTACTTTTTGAAAGTTCATGATCTTCAGAGGTGTTCACAGAAAATTGTTAGAGATTAGCCAATCCTGGTCTGATTCATTTAAATAAAATGGAAAGATACACATTGATATGGTTATAAAGAGGGTTCTCAGTTTCAAAAGGACAAATTAAGTTAGCTAGTTAACAAAGTCAGCTCTACCAATGAGCATATAGACTCCAATGTAACATAAGCCTGGGAATTCTCTCTGTTAAAGGTACAAAGTCTACTAAGAGCTACTATCCCAGGTATAGAACACTAACTTCTAAGCTTTTAAACCTGGGCTTTACCAAATCATAGAAGATATTTAAGAATAAGCAGAGATTCTACAAGAAGTGCAAAAATAAAGCAAAACAAAACCAAAAGAAGATAAGGACTGCTTTGTAAAGAAAATATTTTGAAGCCACAGCATGAAAAACATAGTTAAAACTGGCAGGAATCAACCCCAATTAAAAACTGCCGTTAAAACAAGAGAAAATAAATCAGAAGGCAATTTAAAATTATTTTTTTAATGCAGTGAGTGTTAATTAAAAGGTAGAGATACTTCAAGGATGAAAAACTAAATGAATGCTACCTCTTAATTTTTAACATTCACAGTGTTGCTGAATATGGAATCAGAGGTTTGATGGCTTAATGTGAATGTAAATATAGAAATTGACATGGAAATAAAAATTATAATATTGATTTAAAAGCAGAAATCAAGGAGCTTAATACAGCAATGTGTGAAAAGTTTCCAGAATTCTGAAGCTGTTAATCTGGTAGCAACTATTTTTAACACATTTTTTAAGTCTTTGGGACTAGTACTGGATAACTGGGGAACACCAAGTTAGCATTTAATATTCAAGCAGAGGAAAGTTGTGTACCCAACTACAAGATTAAACCTGAACATGGTTTGGTTAGGTTTGTAGTCAAAGATAAATGGAATAATCATATAAAGTGCAACATAGATTTGCTAAGGTTTGCCTATGCCATTACAGTACTGATAGCTCTCTGTGATGACACAGCGGATTAAAAAAAAAGTACATTTCTATTCCTGTAAGCAATTTTTTAAACGTATCGTGTAGGATATTAAAGAAGAGGATAATGGCTTATCAAATAGGACATGAATTGTTTTAAAGAAGAAGATGGCAATGGGTGGTGCTGAAAGGAACATCATCAAAGGGCCCAGTGCCCAAGAAGTAGGTGAGTTAATGATTAGTACCAGGTAGGATGAACAGCAGAATGGTGTCAAGGACCAGAATAATAGACTAAATTCAATAGTCAGGCTGCAGCTTATTTTAGGGACTAATAAAAGGCATCCCTGTTATAAGCCATATATTCCTCAACTAGAAATGACTGAGAAGAAAGTCTTAGACATATATTTATTGACAGAAGGATTACATCACCAACAGGCTGTTCCTGTGAAAAAGGTAAATGAGATCCTAAGTTAAATCAGCTGCAATAGGTAAGGACTTGTGCTGTTTTACAAAATGATGCAGTAAATTCTTCCTCATTTGATGATGTTTGCTGTGTTATTCTGTCAAAACGAAGGCTGAAAAGCTGCAAGAAAATAATAAAGTTTTCCATTAATATATCAAGCAATTCAATATCAGCTTGGAAAGAACA
The DNA here is from genome assembly GCF_963921805.1 of Phalacrocorax carbo. NCBI lineage: Eukaryota > Metazoa > Chordata > Aves > Suliformes > Phalacrocoracidae > Phalacrocorax > Phalacrocorax carbo. The sequence goes on from NC_087515.1 coordinate 116,275,680, forward strand.
GTGTGACATAAGAACAACTAGATATAAATGATTAGAAATTAATTCACCCAGAAATAAGTGAGATTCTAGAGCAGTTTTGCAATGGCACGAATGGGAGAAAGAATCTGAACTACATAGAATATTGAATTGGTTTAGGAAAAGGTTATTCCTAAAATGCTTGCCTGCAGCAACATAAAAATAAGCTTAGTGGTCCCAGAAGTCCCCTTGTATGTATCACTGTTTCTGATTTTGTAATGAACTCTTTTTTTTAATCTTAAAATACTCACATCTTCACAGAAACATATCTGTCTCATCGGGAATATTTATTTGAAGCCAGTGATATCACTCAAAAAGCCACAGGGAGAAAGTCGGACTTGAAGTGAACTCTCATAATTCCAACGAGAATGCAAAATTCTAGGGAATATGCAATTATAACAAATGTAAAAACATTACTTATTTTGCAAAGCATTGTTCCTCTTTTCTGACCAGCCATAATAATTATGAATTTGCAATCAACAATGTGTTTTAGTATTACTGAAATAGAATCTAAATTTATAAATGGTTTTATTGTCTTTAATTAATTCACCCAGATGAATTAATCAACTCAAGCACTAGGAAAAAAAGCATGGTTCCATGATTTCCAAAGAAAGGCTTTGAAAGGACCATATCTTTTCTCCATTTTACTGAAATGTCAGCCAAACTAAAAAAGATATTGACAAAAAAAAAAAATCACATTTCTATATAGGAACAAGACTAGGCAAAACAAAACTGAGCCTTCATAGACATAGTTGCCAAAAGAAATATGTACTATCCTTTTCCCTATAAGAGCTGGGTGCTCCACTGGAATATGCAATATTCACTGAATAGGATCAGACTCTGTCAGGTTCATCTGAATACTGAAGCTGAGTTTAGGGGAGAAGAGGGAAGGGAGAGAAAAGCTCTTGCTTCAGTATAGGTGCAGCTACCTTAGTGTTTTAGCTTGGACCAGGAAAATGCTTTTGAAGTGGGCCTCTTCATCCTTCCCATTACTGTGCTTTGGTTTGCATTACGGAGTGGTCTCAGAGTGTGCAAACTGTACTCCTTTGGGATGAAACTAAACTAGAAGATGTACTGCAGGAGAACAGCTAACTTGTATTTAAGCTGCACAGTCAGACTAGAACTAGGCCAAAGGAAAGGCCCTGAAATACATTTACTGCTGGCATCAGGTCCTCAGTACTGTTTTGCTCCACAGGTACACATCTATTAGGCTTGGCCATACCACTTGCTCAATGGAGACATATTCTTGCCTCTAGCACAGCACTTTTTTTTTAGTTTGGGTTTTTTTTTTCCTCGTGGGGAAATGTAATCACTGTATAGCATAAAACTGCCCAAATCATGTTCAAAAAAGCTACAGTCCACATGCAAATGTTTTCAAGATGGGGATCACACAAAAGGATGCAAACCTGAGGGCTAGGTTAGAGGGAAAAGATGGAAGAAGATGGAAGACAGCTCAGACAGCAAGAAGAGACTGGGAGAAATGAAAAAAATGAAGCAAAGAGCACTAAGGCAAGTGACATAGGTGGGAAATAGAATAGGTGAAAGGACTGTGAGTGGAAATATTAACCATGTATTCTCCTTTCCCATGTAATTAAAAGGATATGAGGGCTTTATTGCAACTTGTTCTATTTCTTGTTCTTTCATAAACACTATTCTTTTTTTTCTTCAAATGAAGCTGCTACCAGGAAATCCTAAAATCCTCCTTTTCTCTTGCATAAAGTGGGATCTGGAAAGCCTGGAGTGAATCTAGTGAGAGTTAGCTCTTCATCCAGTCTCCCCACATGAACATGTAGCCTTACTAATCTAGAGTAACACTTCCTTGTGTTCCTGTTCATAGGGTGGGCTCTTTAGGGAGACTTTTTCCTTTCTTAATATGCAAGTTCAGACAAAGTGATCAAAGAGTTTTCCCACCTCCTAGTGACCAGTCGGTAGTCAGCTGCTGCAAGTGACAGATATGGACAGCATCAAAGAGCCTCAGACATGACAGAGCAAGATCTTGTATGTCAGTAGCTTCTAAAATGGTAATTAGTGGCTTAGTAACAGAAAAAAAAATCAAAGAAAGTCAGCTGGAAAATAGACAGAAAGATGTGGACCTGTATGTTTTGGAGACGGTGGAAGACAGAAGGACAGGAACACATCAGTTCTCTTTCACATGCTTGACTTCCAGATAATGGAACAGTCACAACTGTTTATAATTCCTCCCAGCAGGTATGTGAGCAACTATATATATACAAAATTATGGCCCTTACCTGTTCCGCTCCAATGACATAATTAGTGTGTTCCAGTTATATCTGGTCAGAATAGTGGTTCAAATTGTAGGCCTATGGGATAGCTATACAAAATTACTTTTTATAGTCACATTCTCTTTCTATTAAAGGAAATTCTATGGCAAAAAGGTGTTAACAGGGAGCTAATGATAGATGGCAATTACTTGTGACCTTTCAGAACACCTAGTTTAGTAAAACCTCAGTTTCTAAAACCAGGACATAAAGAGTTAAGATACTTCACCTTCCTGAAGTGATATATAATGCCCCAGTACAGACATAATATATGTATACTTTACTCTGTCTTTGATCTACTGCGAGATGTGTACAGCCTCCCTCCAGTCAAAAGCTTTACTTAACTTCACAGAAGTTCACTGTTTTCAAGAAGTTCGAGTCCTCTATTAGGGATGCAATTCACTTCACAAACTAGTCCTTAAACCCATAGGCATAAACGTCTCCAGTTTACCTGCTGAGAGCTGCCACAACATGTCCCCAGCAATCTGCCAGAGACCTTACACAGTGGCTAAGCGACGTGCTTTGAAACTTTCAAGTTACTCGTGCCTCTCCTTTAACCACATGGTACCTGCATATCAGCCAAACTACAGAGATCACCTTTCTCCACCTTATTACCTTCCATGGCTCACCTCTGTTGCCTCATATCTCAATCAGAGCTAACCTTTCCATGCATGGTAGCCTCACAGCAGGTACAGACAGTGCCACCTGACGACTCCCAACAGCTCTTGCCAGCTGAAGGAAGGAAAAGAAATAACAGAAGTCACATGGCTGCTGTAAAAAAAAGAGGACTAAAAGCTTTCCAGTAAATGACATCCAAGCAACCCTTGGTGTAATTTCAGTAATCTCTTCACAAAGCTGTTCACATCTCAGTTTTCTAGAAATGTGAGTTTTACTGAACAAGTTATTCTGGAAGAGCAACCTGTACTATGAAAGATTTTGTAACTGAGTTAGAATGAGGGCAAAAAAACCACATGATTTGCTTTGTAATTCATCTCATAGCTTGCTGAGAATTGCTAGTTGCGCACACTTCATAGCTCTTTAAAGTGAATTGGATTAGTATTTTAAATGGCCACATGAAAACATACAGAGATATTGGCAGACAGGATTAATAGTTCTTGTCTCTCCCACCTCCTTCATGTTCTGTTATTTTCTATTTCTGATAAAGGACAAAATATGTCTAGTAGATATGAAATATTCTTGTTGAAATAAAAAGAAGACTAACCCATGGTGTCAATATTGCTGTTCTGTAGAATAACTACATTCACATAGATGTTAAACAATTCAATAATGTGCTAGGCAGTGTTTATAAATGTGCACAAAAATAACAATCCAGATGAGAGCTGTTACATTACAAGATAATTATGCTTTTTTTACATACTTTATAATTAAACAGACCCTTCTTCTTTCAGTTTAATAGCCAGGAATAGTATCTCATTAGCAGTGTTTTCAATTTAACCCTTGTAAGTTAGAAAAAAGCTGTCCTATAATTAGCTCAGGGTATTTAAACCCTCCCAGCAAAACAGTAAATGCATATGGGTGTCTAGATGTTAAACGAAATTACAGTAATGCACAATGTAAGCCTTTTATTGTACAGGGTTGTTTTTTTTCCAGTTGGGTTTTTTTTTTTCTCCCCCCCCCCATCAACTAGGGTTATTATGAGAGAAATAAATAACTTTTATAACTTCACTGCCTATACCAGCTATTATTTCATGGACTCTTTCTTGAGCTGGATTACCCAGCTCATTTCCAAGGAGTCTTGAGGGCAGCCAGCTGAACTCCAGGAGTAAAGCTTGCCCTTATTTCTCCATACAGTACTACTATGTAGCACAGAAAAGTGATTTGTGAAAATGTGCCAAGGGCTGCATTGATGTCATTCCCTGGAACAAGTTTAATTCTTCTCTCAAAGTGAATCCCTCAATTCTTGTTAAAGTTAGTCAGAGGTATAGAATGACAAATGCTCATACATAAAGGATAGCAATAAAATATCTTAGTTCATCTAACTTAATGCTTAAGAGTTACATGTTGTCCATATTAATAGCCCATGTGAACCAGACAGGGCTTCCATACACAAATGAGGCTAAAGGTTTTGGATAGAGCATTCCTGATAAAGAAGGATGCCCTGGGCTTTTAACTGTGCTCAGATCTTGTCCTCTACCTGTGGGCTTACAGAAGCAGCTCCCACCACAGGGCCTTCTGCCCCACAATGCAGAGTGGCCCAGATGCAGGAGGAGAAGTGACAAATGCAGCTCTCCTCACCCCAGTGCTTACCCATCACCTGCTGGGCAGGGGAGAGGGAGGGGCAGCTCTGAATGCTTCAGGCTGAAAAGGTAAATGTTTTAACCATTAGATTTGCTTGGAAAGAGTAGGATGAACTGATTGTCTATTTTGAAAGAAAGTGAGCCAGTCATTTCTATGGAAATGTATGGAGCTGGTGCCTGGAATCTGGAAACAGCTTCTGGCTCTGAATCCTCATTTCACATAAGTACCTCCCACAGAGCTGCCAGTGGGCAAGGTGGGGAGGTGAATAAACAGCTTTTTTCTCTCAGGCATTTTCTGTTTGCTAGCTGAGACTCCACTCCATCTGTGTGCTAGGCATTGAGAATCCTATTTTTAGGCATCCAGGTCTTCCTCTTCAATATCTAGGGACTTAGGTTCTTTTTGCAGTAATTTCAACACCACTGGAGTAGAGGTTTCCCAAATTTTCAACAACACAGTGCTTTGTGTTACAATGGCTAAGTCCAGGCCTGAGTCATTCATTATTTATTGCACAGAAAGCTACAATTCTGTACATTTGTAAAAGGTTATGCAATATACATTAACACACCTTCACCGTGAATTTAGTCATACTGATGTCAGCTTCTCTCTACATTGAAGTGGCATTGGTTTGCAAGAACAGTGTTTTGTCTTTCTACTGGTCTCCTTTGCACCAATGGGTAACACCTGGCTTGTCTGCTGCTGTCATCAGTGGTTGATCTGGCTTTTGCATCTGTCCTCTTGGGAACGAGACTGTACTCTACTTTCTGCCAAAGAGACTTTCAGAGGTGTTATTCTGCCACCACAACAATCAAGGTCAACGAAAGGGCTTTCTGGATGAGATGGGACCTCTGATATTGTCATGCCACAGTCAGGGACAACAGTGCACCTGTACATGGATGGAAGTTAGGGTGCTAGGACACAGTGCCTATTTGGCCATATAGCCAATATATATATATATATATATACATACCATATGTAGCCAGACCAAGATATGACTACTCCTTGGCCAACATTTTGCAAATTCTGTCCTTCTGAGACCTTCGCTCTTCAAAAATCCGAGTGGCATGAAAGGAAGAAGTTGTAAAATGACGCTCTGTTCCATATAAGCCTAGAACAAACTGCTCTTACCTAAATACAGTAAAATTATGTGGTCCTTGCTCAACACTGATTTAGTAAGAAGGAATGCTGAATAAGGACTTCAGAAACTCTACTTAAAGTGAAGCTGTCTGAAGTGGATATATTTCTAAAACTATGTTATGTACCTATTATGCTTTCTATTTATTCTACTCCTTCCACTTTTCTCTGGGTACTACAGATGCTTCGTGAAACTTCCAAACTACAGATCAAATCCATCTGTACAAAACAATAAATAATAATTTTGTAAAACAGCTTTGTTTTATGTTAACCTCGTCACTGAATACCAGCAACACCAATTAGCTCTTGCTACGCTATCTACTGTATAAGGCCTAAAGATTTGAACAGTCTTTCATCTGTTAGCATTCAGTAGACTGATAAAAATTTACTCTGCTTTTAAACAAGCTGTACGTGACTGAAATTTACCTCATCCTGGGGTGTGCTATAAATAATGTCAATCTGAAGAGGCTGTGAATTCTTTCACAGCTTTGTTTCAGAGCTATTCATAACCATGGTTATCAATGACTGCACCACAAAATTTCTGTCAGCTTAGAATTTCAGTCACAGCCAGGAAGTTTGATGGATGATTGCCCACTCTTCCCTAGTGAAATATAATTATGAAGGCATAAAAATCACTTAATCACGATGCTGGATTGTTTAAGCATAACAGTAATTAGTTCTTCTGTAATGCTTTCTATCTACAGATGTACATATTTTACAACAGAAATTATGAATACTATTTTATAGTTGAAGTAAACTGAGGCAAAGAAGGAACAGAACAGGGCACTTTTTACATTGTGGGTTAGAAAGAAAGCTTTGAAGGAAAGACAGCTTTTCTCACTGCCAATCCAGAGTTGCCCTTGCTCATGCTCGTTAGAACAAGGGCAGTCAGAGAAACTGTCAGAAAATACTGTGGGCCAGACTGTGCTTTCTGCTAGAAGAGCCTCACTGAAAATAGTAGTAGTACTACTGCTACTATTTAAAAAGACCAAACCAACAAACCCCCATGCTTTAGAGTGCACTCATTGGGAAGTCTGATAGAATTTTCTGAAGAAATTGAAGTGTTCAAAGCTGGCTGGCCAACAGTGTGCTCCAGCCAGGAATAACAGAATAGGACTTTGGCTCTTTTTTGTTGGGTTTTTTTTTTTTGGAAGCAGGGCCATGATTAAGAGCAATGGTTTAGGGCATTCATATTGTACCACTTGAACTGGAATTCTTGGGCCAGTGCAAGATGAACTAAAGCAAAAGCATTTGCCAAGAATGTTTTCATTAATCAACAACAAAAGCTGGAGGCTTATGGCCAACTCACTATCAGGTGGCCTTACTCACATCATCTGCCAGGCAGCTTGTAGCACACCCAAGTCTTTAGGTTCTGGGGGGACGTTGGTTATAAGGGCACTACCAATAGTGGAATCTGAGACTTAATTTAATTCAACATAGGAAAACTTGCCTGTTTAGACATGGACAAGATTGAAGGAATATTAGCTTTTTCTTGATTTCTTGCATAGTAGTACATGGCCATTCTTAGCTGGTAGAGAAATGAGTCTGGTTAACTTTCCTATTGTGTTTGATCCTAGAAGAGATGTGTAGATTTAGCCTCCAACAAAAAGCATGAAGATGGCTGTCAGGAGGAAAAAGGCAGTTTAATATTACATATGTGGCCAGACACATTGGCTGAAGACCAGCCCTGGTATGGGCTGGTTAAATAGTAAACATTTTCACTAAGTTATTATGAGTTCTTCATTTTGAGTTACTAATGACCTCATAACTGACAGCTGAGAGCTCTGAAATGCAGCTTTTCAGCACTTACACTTGTGTGGTTTTGCAATGCTTCACATCTCCCAGGGTTATCCCACCGTTGCTTTATTGCATATGTGATAAAAAATACCATATTATCTTTCCTGGTAAAATCTTTCCTTTTTTCCTTGCACAGTTGATAAAGTATTTCCTGCACCTAACTATTAAACAATATCTTGCTCTGTTTTTTCCAAACTCATATTCAAACAGTGGACTGACTAATTTCTAGTGCCTCAGTAGCATTTCACCAGCATGGTCCTGTCATTCTAGGAAGGAAAAGAAATGAGAAGAAATAATGAAAGTGTGAAATGTTGTTCTCCCACATAGAGCAGTCTGAGAGACGGTACAAAGAGCTCATGATGGAAGGATGGATAACCTATTAATAACTTTCTGTCACTGGTGAATTCAAAATTCCTTCAACCGATGTAGCATGAGGGTCTTAAGATGGTTTAAGACTAGCATATTTTTTGTTTTAAAATAACCATGCAAATTGCTTAAAACAGCTTTAGAGTCTTCTGCCACCACAGGATGTGTTAGTGTCTTTTATTTATTCCCCTATGGGACCTGAACCACAATTCCTGTATATCTCAAGTGATAACTATGCAAAACTTAAAAAAAAAAAAAAAAGTATTAAAAAGCTCTTTTGAGTAAACAAACAAATGTTTTGAAAGACAGAGCACTATTTTCTCTGTATTAATCTGTAATTGAGTACCCACCTAGAAGCAAAAAATGTGCATTTTTTTTAACATATCTAGAAGTCCACACACTCATTCTCTTTTAAATTCATAGAATCATTAAGGTTGGAAAAGACCTCTAGGATCATCAAGTCCAACAATCAACCCAACACCACCATGCCTCCTAAACCATGCTCTGAAGTGTCACGTCTACACGTCTTTTAAAAACCTCCAGGGATGGAGACTCCACCATCTCTCTGGGGAGCCTGTTCCAACACCAGACCACTCTTTCATTGAAGAAATTTTTCCTAATATCCAATCTAAACCTCCTCTGATGCAGCTTGAAGCCATTTCCTCTCGTTCTATTGCTAGTAACTTGGGAGAAGAGACCAACACCCACCTCACTGCAACCTCCTTTCAAGTAGATGTAGAGAGGGATAAGGTGTCCCCTCAGCCTCCTCTTCTCCAGGCTAAACAGCTCCAGTTCCCTCAGCTGCTCCTCAGAAGACTTGTTCTCCAGACCCTTCACCAGCTTCGTTGCCCTTCTTTGGACACACTCCAACAACTTGAAGTCCCTCTTGTACTGAGGGGCCCAAAACTGAACACAGGATTCAAGGTGTGGCCTCACCACTGCCGAGTAAAGAGGCATGATCACTGCCCTGCTCCTGCTGGCCACACTATTCCTGATACAAGCCAGGATGCCATTGGCCTTCCTGGCCACCTAAGCACACTGCCAGCTCATATTCAGTCAGCTGTCAACCAGCACCCCCAGGACCTTCTCTGCTGGGCAGCTCTCCAGCCACTCCTCCCCAAGCCTGGAGTGTTGCATGGGGTTGTTGTGACCGAAGTGCAGGACCCAGCACTTGGCCTTGTTAAACCTTATACAGTTGGACTCGGCCTATCGATCCAGCCTGTCTAGGTCCTTCTGTAGAGCCTTCCTACCCTCAAGTGGATCAACACTCCCACCCAATTTGGCATCATCTGCAAACTCGAGGATGCATTTGATCACCTCATCCAGACCATTGACAAAGATACTGAACAAGTCTGGCCCCAAAACTGAGCCCTCGGGAACCCCGCTTGTGACTGGCCGCCAACTGGATCTTCTGTGGGTAAAAGTTGGTGGTAACTGAATGAGTGCAGACTACTGCTGTACAGTTGTACTTTTCAAAGCAAAATTGTACATGCAGGTGTCATTACACAAGGAAAGCTTGGGTGAAGGGTAATGATTATGATATGGACTAGATGGTTAGGTAGAGCCCCATTTTTGGAATTAGTGCCTAGCTGCAATAACCAGTGTTTAATGAGATATTGATTAGGACAAAAAAAGACCAAACCAAACCACTCTGGCCCAGAACTGACCCCAGTGCTGGGTCAGACCACTGCTGTAGAGACCCTGACTCCTGTCTTCTTTTGTCTATAGCACTGGGCAGAGCATGCCAGGGGAAAAATGAAAATGGGTCACCAAACAGCTATCACTTTCAGGATTAGAAGGTAGAGTATGGATTTCCTGTAGGTGAGCGAAATACCAGGTATGATATAAATGGGATTTCTGGGGTACACCCACCCACCCTGATAGATGAGAAGCAGATATACATCCCATCTATCAATACAACAGAAAATGGGCAAAGTGAAAAGCTTATTCCTTAGCAAATGAATGTTGAAGGCTGATACTTGGAGAACATTTAAGACAGAGATTTAGGCATGCAGGGTGAGTAAAAAAAACTTTGAGGGAAATTAAGGGCTATTTTGAGGGAAATTGAGAAGAGAGTCCAACATTTTAATGAAAAGACTTTGGTTCCACAAGTAATAGAATTCAATGTTTGGTCTCAGAACTGCATTAAAATAAAGTCTAGAATGGAGAACCTGTATTTTCAAACAGACAGCAACAAAAAAAGAACAAACAAAAAATTTGCAAAGCCTAAAATAAAATCAGAACAATCTGCACACTTGAAAATACAGACTTGGCCCTTTGCATCTGCTAGTGGTGGAATAAATTCTTAGCCTCCAAACATTGTGAACGGTCAAAAGTTCATGTTACATATTGGTTAGTGTGTTCCTTTAATAAGAGGGCTGCATATCTGAGATAACAAAAGTACCATGTGTTGCGGCAGATACTACAGTAAGGACTATTCTTACTGAACAGCAAAGAAGATAATCACATAGACCTTATGTAAATAAGCAGAACACACATTACAGCTACAGTAAATCTAAGCAGCTTTCAATTTGCTCTTTCCTTTGCTGCCTAATTTTTCAAGTCTTTTGCTTAACTGTGCATTTTTTCCCTCTCCTGCTTGGCTACTTCCTGCCTTCTTTGGTTTAACTCTGCTGTTCTGCATAGGAAACCAGTCTTCTACAAAATCTATATAAGCATCTTTATGGTGTTGAATCTCATTTAGAAAACAATTCTGTAATACTGCACAAATTATAATCAAATTCATCAAGTTGATAAGGCAAGCACAATACATGCTGATCTAAAAAGCCTTCCTATGGCATATTTATTTTTATCTGCCAGAAGTGGTATATATGTATGCATATCTGTATGAGAGAGGAAGTGTTTTTATGTGCTCATGACTGCATGTTTTTGTGTGCTAAAATATATAGCTGCATCTATTTTACATATGCACATTGGTATCTGGGGATATATAGAGCTAATCACATCTAGAAATGTCATTTGCTTAGCATTGCTGAACACTAGAAAACACCCTGAACAATTTGCACGTATGTATCCTAAAACAGATCACACGCACTAATGTCAGCCAAACTTAAAACATCTGAAAACTGGCTAATGATTGTAAGAGACATTGTGATTAAAGATACCAGATAAGAGACAGGAGGCCCAAGTCCCATCCTTTGGTCTTCTATTAACCTCTTCAGGTTATTAACAAATTACTTCACTGGCTCTTCACTTCTATAAAATATCCTCCCTTACAAACTGTGATTTAAAAATCTACATGCAAATAGTGACATAAAAGCAGAATATTTATTATAATTATCCAGGTGAAAAAATATCCCATGTGGACATCCTGATAATCAAGCAGTATCTGAAAATTAGAGTCATAGAGCAATCACAGAACAAGCCTTAATTCTCATGGTAGGATTAGCTTACTGAAGCATTTATTTAATTCCCATCACGCTCTGTGAGAACTGCTTGGTACATCTGTACTTCGAGAATCAGATTCTGATTTTACCGAAGCCCAAAAAAAGCTATCAAGGGAACAAAACAATCACAGTTCTGCCATGTTCCCACTGCAAAATCACTGGTTTCAGCTGTTTCCAGCTGATTTCAGTGCTGCCTTCTATAGTGTGTCCACAAAGGTGCTATTTGTGACATTGACGTTTGTTCATTGGGTGCCATCTTGTTCCTTTGGGAACTAGATAAAGACAAGTGACTCCCACCATACAGATCACTAAACAAACATTTCTGGCATTCAAGTTTTAAAGCTGTAATTTTGATTTGATTTAAGGTAATTATTTACCATAGTTACTGTTACTCTTCAGTGTATTCAGGAGCTGAGAATTAGACCTCTGGGGTCTGTAATCCTATTTATGACACTAGGCTCATTAAATCAGTAGTAAGGGTGATGTCAAAATCAGCAGATTAGAAGCAAAACCCCTCGCTATTGCAAATCTGCACAGTGCCAGCAACTTCAAGGCAGATATACAACTGCTGAGGCGCTGGTTTGGCAGCTTTGGAGGAAGCTCGTATTACTGGAGCAAAGAAAAATAAATGTTTTCTTCCTGATGTTCACAAAGAAATCTTTTTTTAAACTCCCTTTCTTTCATATCTGTCTTAGGCAGGAGTATACTCCTATGACTTTGGTTGAGGAATTTTGCAGTGTATGGAATGCCAAATAGGGCCTTTTTTAAAACAGCGAAAGAGAAACTGAAGTAATATAAGAGATATGAGCAGTAATATTGTTGAATGAGACATATTTCAGTGTTCTCTATGAGGCCTAAGCAGACCAATACAACTCTCAGATATTCTTGTTCTTTCTTGCTTCAGTGAAATCTACGTTTGTATGTGTCTATGGAAAATGCAGTTTGTGTGACTACAGTGAATATGAATGATGTATATACATGAATAAATATAGAATATAGAAAAAAAAATCTAAATTTCTGTGCCAGTAGGGTTTCATGTCATTATAAATGCTAGGAATCAACAGATACATATTATAATGGCATAGACTAGGGCATCAGCTTAAATATGACAAATACAAAGAACCATTCAAAATATGATGGTCATTTAAGTAAGTATCTGCCCAAGAAATTACTTTTCTCTCTTCACTTGGCTCTCTAGTCTTTTGTAGTTACTTACTGATGGATATCTTGTTTCCTTGTGTCTGTGTGGGAGGACGAGTGAAATGAAATGCAGTTTCAGCCCCCCAAAAAAAAAAAAGGGTATTTAACTGCAGAGCTGAGAATGTCATCAGAGATGTGAGCATAGCACAGAAAGGTTGGACAACTCTGTATTGAAATGTAAATCTCAACAACAGTCAGGGATATGTGTAGACATAATACCTGTATAGATGCAGAAAAACAGCCTTGGTGCCTGCTTTGTCACCTACAGGACACAGACCAGGTCTCTTCCTGTCTGTGCCAAAGCTGGGGTCAGGGTCTGTGCAAAGCTAGTTATTGCTGCAGAAGTAGGACCACTTCAGGAGAAAGTCTTTATATGGGCTGCTTCTGCACTTTCTGCTAGGAGCAACGAGCCCAGTTCTCCTCCTTTCTTTCCCCAACATGCACCATCTCTCTTCCTACTCCATGCCATGACAGCCCAAGCCTTGTGTTGACCTGGTGGGAATGGTAATATTGTTTTGCCTTTACCACTTTGAACTGCTTCTTAGGAGACTGAATTCTGCTTTTTCTTGCTATATCTTTAGTTGAGACGCAAAAGCAGAAATCACTTTCTTTGTGTGGATATTCTTCTAGGCACAGACAGTAGTTAGACCAGGTCTTTGAAGAAGAGCCCTTTAGTGAGGTAACTCTGAAGCTGCAGAGTGAAGGAAAGGGGACACAAGTTGCAGGCAATCTGCAGGTTTCATGGGTCATGCACACTTCAGGCTGGCACGGCCTCTTACTCCAGGGTGCTCAGCATCCAACACCAGTTTTTTCTGGCTTTTCCCTCAGCTAGCAGGAAAAGGAGTGGTGGGAAGGCTCCTTCTTTCCCTCTCATGTTCTCAGTATGCAGAAGCAACACTAAGCATTTCAGCAGAGAGTTTGCAGTTGCAATAAAATTTTGGGAAGACCATGTACAAGCTAGAGACTTCCCATCCAAATTTTCCTGCTTACCCCCATCAGCATCTATTAGCAGATGACCCAATCAAGCACATAAACACTCACACATTGCCAAACAAAACAATGTGTATATGCACAAATACCTCTCCATAACCACTCTTGTGTGATGATACTGAAGAGGGAATCTTTAAAATATTATCCTATTAACTTCAATTAACCTTTGGAACCTGGTTATTCTAAATCAAACACAATACCATTTGGCCACACAAGGGGCACCCAAGGAGAGGTGACAAATACTACAAAGAAGATAAAAGATAATTTAACAAGAAGTAAGTTGTAAAGGGTGACAAAGTGTTATTTCCATAATAAGCTTATCTGAGCCTGGGTAAGTTCCTGAACAGGGTGTGGATTTGGCAGTAGTAAAGAAACAGGCCACACAAAGAATGTCTGTTGAGCTAATGAATGCCACTGAAGTGGTTGACTTTCATTTCTCTGGTTTGGATCCTTGCCACCTTTACTCTAATGTCAGACTTTGTTTAATTGGCAAATACAGCATCAAAGGATTGCAGAGCCCTCCATGCTGCTCTACGGGCTGTTAATATTTAATTGTGATTTGTTAAAGGCATACTAGCAGTTGATAAAAGTATGTGTCTGGGTGTTTTATTGCAGTGCAAACCAGCAGCAGGACTTTATACATTTCTTTTTTTGGGGGAAGGAGGATATTGTCTCAGAGAAAAACATAAATTTGTTATAGTTTTCCATCGTAAAGTTTCTTGCAAAGAATCATAGGCATTGATGCAAATACATTTTGGAGGTATGAAATTAAGAAAGTGATTTTCGTATCTATCTTTACTTCAGTACAAAGGAAAGCAATTAATTCAATGGGAAATTACTGGTATTTAAACAAGACAGAATTAGCTTTTTCCTATTGCACTTTCAACTGTGTTAACAAATTTTGGACTTGGAGAAGGAAGTTATTTAAATTGGGCCTTTTGGATGATCACTTTGAGAACACAGCAGCAGGAGCTGTCTTGGAGTTTGTCCATGTATATTACATTTGACTGAAGTTTCATTTCCATTGAACTTGTAGAAAGCAAAGCATCTAGGACACTGATCAAACCAGTAAGTCTGAAGGACTATGTTGCATGAAGGACTTAAAATCATAAGAAAGTGCCTACACAATTTCTAAATGTCATTATCTGTGTTAACCAAATGACAAAAAAGTCAGTGTAATAGTCTTCATTCAAACAAAATTTACATTCAGGCATGTGATACAAATAGCAATGTGGAAGGGAAAAATAAAAAGAATACCTGGTAAAATATTTTTAGTCTTGGCCCAAGTGCATTCAACAAGAATCACCCATCCACACCCATTTCTTTCCTGTGAAAATCTTTAGCTCTTTTTAATTAAATAACTGCTCTATTACAGTAGCTTTTTATCTTCCTAAGAAATGTGAGTCAGCCAATAAAAAAACCATCAAAGAGGTTACTTAACACCTGTAAGCAATAATTTACACTGATGCCAGCCCTTTGAAAGTGAAGGGGCACATTACCTTCTTGACATATGTGAGTAATTCCCCTTGAGTCCATATCTGTTATTACCATGTAGAAAACAAGGTTTATTCACAGAGAATAAATATGTAAAAGCCTTTTTAAAAAATCTGTTTTAAAATACAGCAGGTCAAAACGTGGATCAATATTTCTGCAGCTACTTTGGCCTTTTCCTTTCCTCAACATCTGAAACATTGCTAACCTTGGAAATTTAAAAAAGTTCCTTTATCAATAAAGACCAAGCCATAATCTGATATTAGTTATACCACTGAAACCTCAGAGAAGTCAAGTCTTGATTTATTGAACTCTTGCTCTTTTTCTTCTTGCAAGTTTCTGAGGCTGAGGGAAGATAATAACCTCATATTACCTCTAGCTGATGAGCTGCTGGACACTTTTCACAGAATCACAGAACCCCAGGTTGGAAGGGACCTCAGGGATCATCTACTCCAACCTTTCCAGGAAGAGCACAGTCTAGACAAGATGGCCCAGCACCCTGCCCAGACGACTCTTGAAGGTGTCCAATGTGGCCGAGTCAACCACTTCCCTGGGGAGATTATTCCAATGGTGACTGTCCTCCCTGTGAAAAATTTCCCTCTGGTGTCCAATCGGAATCTCCCCAAAAGCAATTTGTGTCCGTTCCCCCTTGTCCTCTCCTTGTGACTCCTTGTAAAAAGGGAGTCTCCATCTTCTTTCTTTGTAGCTGCCCCTTAAGTTCTGGTACATGGTGATGAGATCCCCTCTAAGCCTCCTTTTCTCAGGGCTGAACAAACCCAGTTCTCCCAGCCTATCCTCATATGGCAGCTTCCCAGTCCTTTGATCATCCTGGTGGCCCTTCTCTGGACCCCTTCCAGCCTGTCCACATCCTTTTTGTATAGCGGGGACCAGAACTGTACACAGGACTCCAGGTGTGGCCTGACAGGCGCTGAGTAGAGTGGGATAATGACTTCTTTCTCTCTGCTGGCGATGCCCTTTTTGATGCAACCCAGCACCCTGTTGGCCTTCTTGGCCGCAGCAGCCACTGTTTGCTCATGTTGAGCTTCCTGCCCACCAGGATCCCCAGGTCCCTTTCCAAGGAGCTGCTCTCCAGCCAGGTGGATCCCAGTCTGTGCTGCACTCCCAGATTATGTTTTCCCAGGTGCAAGACCTTACACTTGTCCTTGTTGAACTTCATAAGGTTCTTGTTAGCCCACTCTTCCAGCCTGTCCAGATCTCCCTGCAGAGCAGCTGTCCCTTCTGGAGTGTCTACTTTCCCACACAGTTTGGCATCATTCCCCACTAAATTTGCTGTTTTGAACTCTTTGACAATTTCTCTCCCAGAAAACAGGGAGCATGATTCCTGTTCAGGAATCATATGAAGCTGCTCCAATAGCGTGTGCAGCTGCTGCAGCTAGGCAGAGGTGCCGCGGCTGCAACTGCACACATAGCCACCCAGCATGGAGCCAGTAGCTACCACTGCAACTTGCAAGGAAATAACAAAACTAGGACCCAGAGCCTGAGGCTCAGGTGACTGGCTTAAACTAAGACATGCAAACCAGTTTCGTTCTATGCTATTATTTTTGTACACTGGAAGTAAAATAAGGCATTTATGGTTTTGCTAATAATTTTCTTCATAGTGCTTAACGTGGGGACTTTGAAGCAGAGTTGTCATACCAGCTCATTTGTAAAGTCCATCTAAACCAGAGCTACAGTTCGAAAACTCTGTGGTCAGCATTAGTCTGCCCTTTTCATTAATTCTCAGACTAGTCCTTTTTCCATATCTTGAGACACTAATTTAAATAGGTTTTTTTTCAGAATTGCTATCATCATTTATTGTAAGTTTGGCTCCTTATTACTCATCTGTGTGTCAGATCACCTACAAAAGCCTTGGTCACTGTGATCTTCTGTGGCAGCAATTTCCACAGAATCGTCTAGCATTCTGCAGAAAGCATTTCTTCTGCATCAGCTGGACAGTTGACACTCTTCATCTCACTGAACATCACCTTGCCTTTTGCTCTGGGACAGGGAGAATGAGATAGGAATGAGACAACTTTTACGAGATCAGTAAATCGGTACCAAACATGATACACCAGATGAATTGTAAACATGCCACACAATAACACAAAAATCAAAAGCAAATATTCCTAAATATCAAGAAACATTCATTTTACATAGTATCTTTTTCTTAGTCTGCTTTCCCTTTAAACACTTGCACAGCCACACTTCTCTGGGCAAATGCAGAAGTTATTCAGGATTTATTGCATTACAGTTTGCTCAAGGCTCTTGCAAAATGTGCTAAGATACGCATCTCCCTGAAGTCAATAGGAGTATTGGCAATACAGAATACTATGATTAAAGGTGGTAGAGTTTGCCTCTGAATTCAATGTTATTTTTGAACAAACCAGCTGAATTTGTCTGCTCTTGTCCATTACGGAAGTGCTACATTGTGTTATGGTGCACACTTTCTCCTTCACTGTGTTTAGTATCACTACTGTTTGAGCCAGTTCACCAAAACCCACTGGGTTATGAGGTAGAGAAGGAGGAAGAGAAACAGAGAGATGGCACAAATTAGCAAAAAAGGAACAGAGAGCAAAGAGGAGGTAAAAAGCTTTTATATTTTACCTCCTTTCCTTTTTGAAAGGTCTGATAGAAAAACTGAAAGCAGCAACTTATTCTAATTGGGTTTAGTAAGGTTTTTTTTTTTAACATTGCCTTGTATGACATTCTCCTAAGCCAAAAAAGGAAATATTATCTTGAACAAATGATGCTCTGATACATGCACAACTGATTGAAAAAAACATACTCAAAGAGAAGTTGTCAATGTTTCCCTCTCAAATTCGCGACGCATTTCTGTGGCACCCTTTTCTATTCCTTACTTTCATTAAATACATGAATGACAGTACAGAGACTACCCATGCCATTTGTAAGTCACGCAGAACTGAAAGCACATAGGAGGCTGTGGCTGCTGTTCAAACTGATCCTGACGAATTGGAGAAATAGTCCAAAAGCAACACGATGAAATGGAAAAAGAAAGGGCAACAGCTGAGAGAGGAAATTGAACACGCAAACAGAAAATCAGGAATAACTAGCTGGACAGCATGCTAGAAAAAGAAAAGGTTGAGGAAGGGAAGTTAGAGTGCATCACAAACCAAATCCAGGTGAAAAATATGATGCTATTAACAAGTAACAGGCTGTGGCAAGTAACATAGAGGAGGTAATTATTCTTTATCCTGTACACATAAGGCCTCAGCTGGAGTCCAGTTTTGACTACTCTGCTATAAAAACGAGGTAGACCAATTGGATAGAGTCAAAACCAGCAGAACAGAGATAAAAAGATACTTAGAATGAAATAACATTAGGGAAAATAGAGCAAATAGGTTTTGTCCAGAAAGGAGAACCCTGAGGAGAGATAAATCCTATTGTATTTTCCTCATTCTGAGCACCACAAGAACCACCTATCAAAGAGTTTTCATTCTGTGGCTGTGTAAGCATACCTGACCAAAAGCTTTTCACATAAGTCTACACCTAACTGGTGGTGAAGTTATAAGAAACCTGTGTAAACAAATGTTACACAAAGTATTAACACAATGGGGTGCCACTTGTAGTCTTGATATCTGGGTCATTTAAAGCTCACTATCAAAAAGAGATGTGGTTGCATCCTACATTCAGGTTCAACTCACAACCAAACCCATTGTTGATACTATAAAGACTATTGTAACCCCTTCATTTTCAACACATTTTATATCTTTTTCTGATTCTCTCATCTGTTTGTTGTATTTCTTCAGATTTAAGAGAATAGTCAACATTTCCCCTCTGAAGCTTTACTAAAAGCTACCTGAATTCACTGAAAACAAAGTAAAGAGAGTTAACACAACAGGGATCACTTTCTAAATTTTAAATTCAGTCTATATTTGAGAAAAAAAAGCACTCCCTACATTTTTTGCAGTTCTTATCAAAAAGGCATAGCCCTCTCTGAACAGATTGAATACCATTTCCAGCCATCATTACACACAGCTTAAGTTCTAGATGGACCACAAAATACACTGCATATGTCACTTTGAACTTGATATAACTAAGTGCAGACAGACAATGCGTAGCCCCAAAATGTCCTGTAACTAGTAAGGTAATGCTGTGCTGAATTTAATTTTAAGAATATTCTAACTGTATTTTGAGAGCATTTTATGTTCATTTTGACAGTGTTTGATTTCTGCATGTCACTAATGCCACACTCAGAGTGGGCCTCTACTAACTAAGCAGAAACTGAGCCCAGTCTGCTCCCCAAAAGAATGATACTTTCTAAGCTAGCTTCATCTCCCAGCTCATGACTTCTATACCATTAACATCCACATTTTTATTTTGGTTTTGTGGCAAGGTTAACCACCCTGAGTACGACGATTTCCACAGGGAAATCCCACCTTCATTCCTTTGTCCTCAGTTACCATAAGCAGCTAAAATTTCTAAATCCTTTTCAGTCCATAGTGCCAGTTGCAAAAGATCTCAACCGCAAAGGTCCAGTGAACTGCAGAAAGGTCATAGGAGGATTATTAGTGACTTTGTGTTTCATTGTGAAGTGGAGAGATGCCAACATAAACTGAAGTGGAGTTTGGCTTTTACCCATGCCCATTAGCCATGAAAACAAACATGAATTCCACAGAGCACAGGGAGATTATATGGGGATAACAAGGGAGTTGGGGGTTAAAACAGGTGTAGGAATGCCATGATGGCATGGCCCTAAAACCATGCAGTCACTACCTCAGGGCTGCTGGCAGCTTTGACCTTCTCTTTGTTCAATCCTGAGTTAAAACTAGAATTATTATTATTATTTTTTAATATTCTGTCTTCCACTCTTCGTTGGTGGAAATAGGAACTCTTTCTTCCACTCTTCTCCATGTGAGGATACGTACCCCGCGGTAATTCTTCCTGTCTCCACATGAGATTGGTATTTCTGGCAAACCTTTCATAATTCCTATATGTTGCTGTAACTGTCTGCTCTGTACTTTATTCCTGTTTACTCCTTTACTGATCCTGTTGCTCTCAGATTTAATTTATAATGGCAGTGACCTGAATTAACCCAGTAATTTCTCTGAAATTTGGGAGCGTAGAAGAGATTATGGTGAATGTAGGATTTAAGATTGACCAGGTAATTACACTTTAAGTAGCAAAAGAAGGATGTTTGGAAAATACTTCTTTTATGGTATAAGGTACATATTTTATGTGAGACTGAATAATACATAATGATGCTTAATTCAGAACAAATAAAAAGAATGTACATTAGAAAAGTTTGGAAAATAGAAAAAAGATGGTGCAAATCTGTTTCAAACTCATAATTCATTTCATCATTTATTTCATTAAGTCCAGACCACAGCCTCTGATAATAGGGCCTATCCACAGCTGATTCATATCATATTCATAGAATACTATAATATTCAGTTAACTTAGAATGAGGACAGAGACAAGAAAAATGCATGTGAGACCATACTACATTTGAAAGTTTGACTATTGCATATGGTTCATAGAAAAGTGAGGATGAAATAAAATAAAATTTCTCATTTTTCTAACTACTTGACCTTATTGTTGTATCTTGCCTTTAAAAAGTTTTCTTAACACAATTTACTATCCAAGTTTAACATTGTCCTCAGATAAATATAAAAACCATGCTCACACTGCAGAATAGACATGATACTAGTCTTTTCATTTCAACAGGGTTTTTTTTTTGTTGTTTTATCACCAGGAAGGCTGAGGCTTATCTAGCCTTTTTCATTCAAGAACAGTTATGTTAAGGGCCACTGCTTTTCAGACAACCTAGGAAGTGTAGGAAGGCTGTTTGTGTGATACTGCTATTCCAGACTTCTGTAACCTGAAACCGTGGAGTCTGTTCTTTCAGTGTCTCTGGAAGGAGTTGGTCCACAGAAAAAAGTCTGCGAGAATGATTCTGTCAGCATAAAACATTAGACGATGAAAAATGTCATAGGTGTTTTCATATAGGAGCCTCGACCTATCTAGCACTTCAGCAAAAACACTCATGCCAAAATTTGGAGATGTATTTAGTAAGATATAAATGTAAAGGAAAACAGAACAGGACCCAAAGTATTTAAAAATGTAACCTAAATTTATCAAATTCATTTTTACTGTGAGAATATTAAAAGCAATTGCTTGCTTTTCCAAGCAATGGCTCTTGGTGGGAAGGCAAAGATAAATTCTCTTACTCACTTTTGAGCTGCTAATACACCTTTCAGTGCCTTGGAAGGTGAAGAGAAGGGAGAGGATAAAAGCAGCAGCGTAAAGGGAGAAAACTCAGTGGTAGAGAGCTGTATGATGGTGGAAAATCATGAATCGCTTTTGTTACTTGCAGGTCATATGAAGCCAACTGCTAATCAGACCTGGGTCAGCTCTCAAGCCTGATCTTGGTGGCTGGCTAGAGCAGGAACATAGGGTGCTTCAGCACACTGTTTAGGAAAGCCTAAAAGCATCAGGGGTTTGGTAGGAATGGTGCCCCTGGATAACTTTCTGTTCATTATTGCAGAGGGAATGTGCTCCTGTTTTCACTTGTGGTCTGAAACCCACCTCTTCCCTAAGAAGAGCTTGTCTTCCCCTAGAGGTGTCACCTGTGGTGTGGGCAGCGGGGTTGGCTGGGACAAGCTGCTGGTCTCCAACGTATCTTGCAGGAGATGTGTTGGTGGACTTGAGCACCAGGAGCCTGTGGATGGTAAGGGCATACCCAAAATGGGGAAGATCCAGTCTGCCTGGAGATGTGCATCAGAGGTGTGCCTAAAAGTGGGAGGTTCCCCACTGGAGTTTTGAAAAGGTGTCACCATGACAGTCCTCAAGACAGCACCAGTGCTAGACTAAGTGGACAGAGGGGGACTGGGCCTCATGGACTTTATTGTGGTCATGGTAAAAGGACATAGTAGATCAAACATGCAAAGCCTCATCCCTGGCTGCTGCTTCCCACTTAGTGTGTGTGAAAGGGGGCAATCCTTCAAATAGGGACTAAATCTGTTAAAACAAGAGAAGCTCAGCATTGTAAAAATCCATACGGCAGCAAAATGACTTTGTCAGACCCTTACAAAGCTTTAGTGTAACTCATTAAGCTTGTGTTTCAATGTAGTATTTGTTTGACTGTAATTTTTCTCAGATGCAGACCTTCTTACGCTTAAATTGTAAGAGCATAGGCACTGACTATTTGGGCGGTTATTGAACTAATTCTCCAACAGTCAAAACAAGGAACAACTGTGACTTGGAGTTAAGGGACTCAAAAAGCTCTTCTTTCTGCAAAATCAGCAGCATGTCAGCTGCAAAGAATTACAAGCATTTTCAAGGATTTCTGCAGAAAAGAAAACATTAATAAAACGATTAACAGACTTTTTTCCCCCTCTTAATATGTTTAACACTCAGCACCTTTGCTTACCTTTCAGCTTAATGTCACTAGTTCATTTATTTTTGTAAAGACTGCTGCAGGATATCATGGTATAAAAATAGTTTACAATGAGGCCTGTTTGGGAAGATCTCAACATACCTAATAGCTGACTGATATGTAAGTTAACTACAAGCAAAACAGAGTTTCTTACCTGCTGGAGATGAGTCCAAGCTTTTACCCTTCCAAAGGACATGTTGGGAATTCATCAGAAATCTAAGGCCTGTGTTTAATTTGCATTCAGCTGAACAGCTTGCACCTCCCTTGCAGCAGTGGGACTGGGATGAGCTGTTCTTCGCAGTGCTTCTCCATCCTCATCCAAGAGGCCAGGTATGCTGCTGAGCCCAGAATATTGTGTTCTGCTCAAATGTCCACTGAGATTAAAACAGAGCATCAAACATCTCAGTGGCAGGATCTCCTTATTTACAATTTCCAACTTCAGGTTGCAGTTCAGTATAACCGAGCTGCCTTCTTTCAGCTGAACAGGGAGACTGATCCACATAAAAAAATATAAAGCTAAAGATACACTCCAGTTTTAGGCTCTTTTCAATGACGTTGTATAAATTGTATATGAAGGTCAGTTACAAAACAATTTAAAAATTGAGATACACTTGGAACTTGTTGGGGCCATCTATGCTTTTAAGGATTAAAATTACATAGATGAGTAATGGATGTGTTGAGCTGTCTGTTAAATGGGTGAAAAGATCTTTACTACTTTGGTAACTGGTGTTACTATTTGGGCTCATCTATTTTACATGAAACATGGAAAAAAAAGTTAGCTGGTCTCTAATTATATTTTGAACCCTTACTAAGAGGTGGAAACAACTTTAGTGTTCAATTAATGCAGTAGCCAAAACATTGAATTATATTTTATTAGATTTTAGTGCTATTATGAAGCAAAGGAAAGAATACAAGCCTTACTAATTTACTAGCATCTGCTCTAAAAATGTCAAAATCTTAAAAATTTAAGAGACCTTTCTGAAAACATTCATTCCACTGTACAGTGAAATTACTGCCTAAAGGTAAAGTGATGTAACGGTTATTGCAAGAAAAAACACATGTGGCACATTACTCACATAGGCCTTGATTCAGCAAAGCGCTGAAGTGTATCTTTAATATGTGAATATCCCACTGACTTCAATAGAACTATTCATATGCTTAAAATTAAGCCATTGCTTAAGTGCATTGCTGATTTGAAGCCACAGAAATCAACTCAGACTTAAGAATATGACATCATAGCTTAAAGGCTACATGTTATAGTAATTCAGAGTTGGATTCATCTGAATAAATGTGAACACTTATACTGTAAGCACTGACATCTGAGCTAATTGTTTAGAGTACTAAAAGTACCTATTTCCTCTCCATTTATGGTAAAAGGAGCTTCAGAAGGTTATTGGCTTAGATATAGACATGTCCCGCTACAGATGTCCCCAGTTATATTAGATTAATTTAATTCTTGTCTCTCCTCTTCTTTTCTGTGTTATCCTAATTTCTTTATGATCTGATATAAACTAAGCATTTGTCTAAGCTAAAACGACACCTTGAAGAACATGCCTGTCTGAGTTTAGATCAAAATGTATTCCCATAAAGCAAGAGCCTTAACATTTTGCTAACAAGAATCTACAGAAAACCATGTGTTTGTTTTCAGAGTGTTAATGATCTTCAATTGGCAGGAAGCACCTGATTTCCCAGGAGCTGGATGATATAAACCAGTAGGAAAAGAACTGCAGAAATAAGAATGCTACATTAAGAACATTTTTTTTTTTGCTTCATTTGCTTTCTCTGGCCTTTATTTGTTATGAAGTTTTCTGCCCCTTGCTTTCAAATTCAGGTTTTAATTATGGTGATTATATCTGGGTCCAATTTAAGACCTGATTCAGTGCTGTGAACTGGCTTTGGCAGAATTTAAAGCAAAGTTCTGTGGTTTAATTGTTGAGCATTTCCACAGAGAAATCCAATGCTTACCATAATGCCTGAGAGAATTTGGAAAATCATGATTTCCTAGTAAAGGGCTCAATCTGCATGATGAAAGTCTTATCTTACAATCTCTCAGAATCATTTCTTAGTTTTTATATTAGCAAATCCTGCCATTACCTGTCTACAGACACCAAGAGAATGCCTCCAACACTGAAAGAACTGTTTGAATCCAGGAGACTTAAACCTGTGCATACCGGAATGCAACATCCTTCAGCTAATACATCTAAAATAATCTATGAAACTACAGCTTTGCATCCAAAGGAGCTCACAAAGACAGTCAGTGAAGGGCTATGGAAGAAAACCTTTTAAAAATAATTAGCCTTTCTTCAATGTCTTAATATTAAAACATCTACAAAAGATAGCTTTGGGTATTAAAATTTGTGATGTCTCTAAAAATCATGGAATAAAATGAGGTGCTATTTTCATGGCATATACAACATTTTTAAGTTCTCTGCATTGTAGTTCTGCAGGCGCTCTTATGTCACCATCTGTAACTCACAGAGCTGACAGCTTTTATCACTTACTTTCTGCTTATGTTCCTCTCTGATAATAACTGCTCTTCTCTCTCCAATTGGCTAATTGACTACCACAGTTAAGTTTAAAATAGAGTTATTATTCTCAGCACGTATTTAACTTACTTCTATTTGAGCACTAAAAAAGGGGTTGCTCAAAGCCCTCATTTTTCTCCTCTGTAGCAACAGTTCAATTAATTTTCTCTGCAGATGTGTTTTTCTCTTACACCCTAAGAACAGTGTGGATGTAATAATACAATTTTTACACTTGACTCATTCAATGTAGGGGACTATCAGTCTAAGACTTACTCTGCTTGCCAAGCAAGAACATCCAGAGGAAAGTAATTAGAGGTGTACAATATTTTCAAAGCTGAGTAATGAAATTGCAAGTATCTGACCCCTTAGTTTCTCATCCATATGGACTTGCATCTTCTCAAATTTTTATTCATTGCTATGAATGAACCCAACATATCCAATGAAAATAAAATTTTGTCCAAGCTATAGATTTTTGCCTGACTTCAAGTAAAAACCTAGTAACATTTCTAAGTTTTTCAGAATTTTAAACCAATTCGGAGGACAATACTAAAGATTGGAGGTAAAGGATTAATTCATAAAAAATTACAATTAATATAAACATTTAATAATGATGGGATTAATTTGGTTTTTCGTGTCCTGCCAATCCTTCCTGAATACCTGTTTCTGATTCAGGTGATCACTGTGAAGTTCAAATGTGAGTAAGATAACAGTAAATTTGAAGATTATTAAAAAAAGAAGTAGCTTAACTTTATTTCATGGTTTTATTATGTTTCAAAAATTTCTAAGACTTATTATTGCATTGCTATAATATTGATTCAGATTTAGAACACCCCTAATTTGAGGGCTTTTAATTCATTGTTGAGGACTTTATAATTCATTCCTCCAGGAGCCTCTGTAAAATTTCATTCTGGATCTAGATGTAAATGAAACATAAATTCCCAGGATGTGATTCTTTGGGTCTCGGTTTTATTTTGGGCATCTTTCCCTCAGACAACTATGTCCATCTTTCTTGCATTCCAGACTTCACAGCATAAACAAAGAAATAAAAAATATCCCAGATAAACAAAGTGGCAGGAACGGTGAAAGACCAGTTTACTGTACGAAGATGTAAGCTAGTACAGTATTATACCTTAAAGACATCTTGGACATAGTTAACAACTTTAGTTATACTAATAATTAATAATGATGATTATTTGATTAATTAAGTTACATCCCTCTCTTTTTATGAAAATTCAGCGAGAAAGTTACTGTTCTGGCCTTAGGTAGTAGCTCCTAGGACAGAATTACTTCTCACCTGTATTTCGGGTGAATCACCAGCCTATTGAGCAGCAGCTGTGTAAGCCTCCGGTTGGGAGTTGATTGAGCTTGTAAAAATAACATTGTTTGAACAAGAAAAATATTGAGTATGTACCCTTTCATTAGGACATTCCCCTGGAATATAGAAGATTTGTGTTCATGTTTCACATCATACATGTTTTACATGGGAAGCCTGTTCTCCTGTGCCTCAGGACTGTGAGACATTGGCCGGGATCTTGATCTCTGCGCAGTTTTTGTCTAATTGTAATAAAGCCTGAAATCTCTTTTTGACACTGTGAAGTTTTCCAAAAGTAACTTCTTCCAAGCCTTCCCTTTTCTATAAAAAGTTACATTTTGAACTTTAATATTTTCTAATGAAAATCCATGTAGTTAAAAATTCCTGATCATTTCTACAGCAGTTAATATTTTTCCCTCCATTTCTCATAAAAAGCACTTCCTGGAGAATTATAAAATATAGCTAGCCAGTTTTTAATCTAATCTGGCTTGGCTTTCGGTATCTAAATAGTACAAAGTTTGCCATTGTGTGTTTCTGAAAGAATTATGAATTGCGGTTTTCCCTAACTAAGTGGAAGGATGTCTTCCTTAATTTAGATTTCCCTGGCACGTCCAGCAAACAATGATTCATGAAAACCCTATTTTAAATTCTTCTTTACAGAAAGCTTTTTCTTTGCTCTGTACACAGGGAGAAAATTGACCACAAGCTTGTCTGCTGCAGAAGTGGTTTCCTCATCACATAACTCTTCCAGCAAAGGACAATGCCTTTTTCATCCCAGTAAGAGGTAGGTTAACCAGAGAGGAAAGTGTGTCCAAAAATGATTAAAAAAAAAAAGAAAAAAGAAAACTTCTGAAATGATCAGGAATCAACCTTGCACGTAGCACGTATAGTAATTTGGTGAGGACTGTTGGAGATTTTGCATCTTCTTAAAATGGGCCAGTTTCTTGGCTACCATAAGCTGGGTATCAGGGTGGATACCAGAATAGTTACAAAGGAATTTTAACACTTTATAATTTTGCTCAGCTATTTAAAAGTAAATACTATTTTCAGGAAAAAAAAAAAGATTTTATAGAGAAGGGTCTAAAATAATTCATCATATGTCATACCATTCATGTCAGTGAATATCATTACAAAAAAAGAGGCATATAGACTGCACCTAGACAGTCATTATTTTATGTTGGAGTTCTTCCAAAAATGGTGCAGGATAAAATGCTAACCTAGAAGAGTGCATTAAGAAGTATGAAAAAAAAGTAGTAATTACAAGTGCAATGTAGATTTTTAGGTGGTGTCCCCTTAAGTACCTTGTGATGTTTGGACTAGATGACCTTTAAAGGTCCCTTCCAACCCAAACCATTCTATGTAGATTCTCCAGGTGTGAAGAGGTATCTTCTATTTAACTTTCTGTTCATAACATATATTTACAGATGGTTTTAAAAAGTCAGATATGTGGTGGTTGGATAGTGAGTTTTGGTGAATTCAGGCACCCAGAAACCTAGCTGAAGCCTCATTAAAAACCAACCTTAACCATTTAAAAATTCTTATTCCCAAAAATTATTCATTTTGGGGATCTGTGAGTTTTCTTAGGTTGTCTATGAAACAACTATAGCTTTCTATTCATATTAATAAGAATTATATATACATGCGCTAATACTGTGGAGTTTTTATAACTGGATTTTGCCTTCAAATTCATGACCATACTGTTGTAACTAACTCTATCAATACAATCAATTGAATCTAGAGGGAGCTGCAAAGAAAACTTTGACAACCTCATTTGAATTACTTCCTGGTTATTTAGATGAGCCTCCAACAAGAGGTCATAAATGTGAAATAACGCCTACAGAGAATGTGAATTAGTTCTGCTATATTTTTTATTTTGTTTGCTGACCTTAAGTCTGCATTTTCATCCCATAGTGCAAAAATTATTGTGAAACTGTAATATCTGTCAGGAGCTGGATTTCCCGATTTCAAGGTGAACAGCCAATTTAGACAAAATAAATTCCATTTATATTTCCACCTTCTCTCTTGTCTGTGCCTTTTCTTTTCTTCACATCTAGTTTATGGTGTTCATGTCCCCTACTCCAGCTTTCATTTGGAGGTGACTACAAAATCTCTTTGTCTATTAGGCTCCTCAGCATTTGAAAACACTTTTTTGGTGTATTTGAGAGAACAATTAAAAAGCATAATCTGCTGGGGTGTACTAATGCTGAAATCAGTCAAGGCCTCAGATTAGCAATAGAGGTTGATACAGAGGTCTTGACATATAAGATCTATGTCCTATAAATTCACATTAAATCTTCTGTATGCTACAGCAGGAGCAATGTCAGGTTTGCATCAGAAAGTATTCACCAAGCCAAATCAAGCCTTTGGCTGAAGAAAAAATTTGAATAGGAAAAAAAATAAAGGCTTTTCAAAATCAAATAAATATTTCAAGCTTTTTATGCAAATATAGTTCATGTGACCTGGAACTAAACATTTTATTTATTTTTAGGATTATTTAGGCCAATTTTTCAACATGAGTTCTCTTTAATTTATGTAAATTTTTCTAAGGAGCATTCCTTAATATTATTTTTAAAATCCCTCTTACCACTCTCTTTTGTTTCCATTATTATTCCCTGAATTTTACTCTGATTCTTAAGTAGAATTAATACTTCTCAAACTCAGTTTTGGGGTGAACATGGTATTTTAAAAATTTTCTTTCTGATGAAGTTCTGGATTTAACTGACTCCTGAAGCTAAACTGGTCCTGTGAGTAGTTTCCTTGAGTAAGTGTAACAGTCTGTTATCTTTCACTAGTGCCAGCTTTCACTTTGTGATGGCAGGACATTTCAGTTATATATATATGTGTCCAATTTTCCTCTTGTTTACAATAGCTTTTTATTGAATTTTGTGAAATTCTACATTCGACATTCTACTTGGAAAAGAATCATGTTTAATATAAGTCACTATGCATGGATACTAGTGTTCCTAGAAATTTTGTTATTGCTGTTGTATAGATTCAGATTCAGCTCTAGAAAACACATTATAATATGTTCACTATTTACAATTTAAAAAAATGAAGCTTAATGACTTGTCTAAGCAGCTTAAGAAATACTAGTAATCTTTACACCAAATCTCTCATGATCTACAGACAACAACTTTATCTCTGGAAGAAAAATCTCATTCTCCTCAAGGATGAGGATAAGTCTGAGTCATCTGGTCTAGTTGGCGCCAAAGAAGAGATATTGGAAAGATTATCAGCCTATAATTAGGGATTTATAATTACCTAATTAAAAGCCAAATCCTCTCAGGCCCAGCCCAAGAATTCCCATTCAAACAAGTAACAGCTCTGAGTAACATGCACTAATTGGAGAGTCCAGCTGAAGGCTGTAATCTGGAGAGCGGCCTGGTTTCTTCTGGCCTCTCTTAATGAGGTCCTGCATTGTGTGAGGTTACTTTGCCTATGGCTTCAGTGTCATTGCAGCTACTATGAGTGACAGAGTAGTCCTTGTCTTACCATATTCCTCTTGGAGGTCTATATCACTTGATATTGTACCTGCTAAACTGGACTGGTTCCATTTGAGATGGGGTAGGAAAGAGATCCATAGGTCATTGTAAATTTACAGGGTTTGAATTCCAGCAGTGTTGAGTGGATTACACCAATCAAATCTAGGTTTAGGCCTGTAGAGAGAGCCATCTGTTGTTTGTATTTTAAAATTGAATGCATAAAATATAGGACAAATCAATCACCTGCCTAAAACATTGACTTTCTAGCTAAGAGTGAATAGCTTCCTCAGCAAAAAGGAGGCTTTTTGGTGGGAGGAAAATCCAGCTATTGATTTATGTGGCAAAATGTCAACTGATTAATCCTATCAGAGAACTTTAATTAGATACATGCTCATTTGCTATCCTTGTCCCAGGGCTACTACTGTGTCTAGTATTGGCTGGCATTTGGACTTGCTGGTGTCAGCACTGCACAGCCAGTTTGCAACATGCAATGTCATCACTTAAAGACTTATTGCAATTGTGCCAAAAAGCTATTTAAGCCTAAATAAATTGATTTCTACTAAAGCTTAAAATTAAAAATGAATAATTATAGTTGTACTTTGTGGTCTTTAAAAGCATTTTATTACACAAACCCACAAATAAAGGCCAGATGGTGCAACACACAGACATTTCAAGGCCTGTATTAGAAAATCCAGTCATGGTTCTCAGTGGAAGTTCTCTGAATGAACTGTAGATTTGCTGGAGTGATAGCTAAGGTAGCAGAAATCTATCCATACAGTTTGAGACAAAGATGCAAAGCTGTACACCACTATCCTTTCAAAATACAGCCCCCTCAGAACAAAAACCCAAACAGTTGTCAAATACAGAAATCAAGTCAGAAGAGAAGATGTGAAATTCATATACAAAAGAAAAGCATTTTCTCTCAAAAAAGAAGTGCCCTTTCTGCCTCTACTTTCCGGAAGAGTTTGACCTTCACTGGAATTTCACTGGATTTTCAAATGCCCCAAAAGAAACTCAAATATTGACAAATGAAATCTGATCAACTCACTGCCTCACACTGCTTTTTAATATCCTGCCTACTTGTCCTCTTTTATAAATAAGTTTAAATAGTGCCTTTCTCTACTCATTCAAATAATGATGAGAGATGAGTTTGCAAACCTCAGCATCATATCACATGTAGCTTAAAGGGTATTATTTGCTGAAATGCTGAGCATAGAAGTGTTTCTTTCAATTGAAGTTCTGATTAAGAATCAGTTAATATGTATATCCATTGCTATTAAGGCTTATATTCTATCAAACTTATCTGGGGATGTCCTAGGTGGAGTAACATTTTCATAGCAGCAACACCACCACTAGTGTAGTTTTGCCCTACACTGGATCAGAAGTAGGAAAGCAGTACATCCTCAGTGGATGCCAAGTCTTTTTTGTTCCTCTCTTAAGCTTACTAGTAAAGGCAATCTAAAATATTGAAAAATCAGGTTGTCAATAAATGAATGAAGAGGTGATGCCTGAGGCATAAATGTGGACAAGTTGCTTCAAAAGGGAAAAAAAAAATTAGACTTTGCATTTTAAAGCAGAGAAGATGGAAAGCTTTTGCTTTGAAAGGTGAGCACTGAAAATCCAGGGATAGGTTTGAGTCTTGGAGGCGATGCAAAATCATTCAGTAGGAAGCCAACTTTCTTCAGACTAACCCATTCACGTGTCTGTTGTGTTTGAGCATGTTTAAACAAAGTGACCTGGAAAACACTTCATAGACAGAAAAACTGAAAGGGCTGCAGTAGTTCAGGTCATAAAGAAGGCAAATAAATTAGATGTGGAATACTAAAATAACATGAAAATGAAGAAAGGAATTACAGAAACTTTAGTAATGTTTCAGATTCCCTGCCTTTTTCCCAAAGAATGTTGCCTCTTCCTTGTCCATTCATTACAGGTGCTGTCCCTGTCCTCTCAATTCCCTCCCTCTTGGTCCTTCTTGGTCCCCTGTCATGTATCCAGCCTCTTCACATCCTGGCTTTGGAATGCACCTGCATTTGTCAAATAGTTTTCTTCCAGGTCTGGCAGCTGCTCCCAGATCTGGTCCCCCATTTATTTACATTGGATATGTGCCATATCATTTCTCCTGTCTTTGGCTGAAATGGCCCAACCAGCTTTCTCCCAGAGGAAACCCAGCTACAAGTGATAGAGCTGTGCACAGCAAAGCATGCTCCAGCCAGATAATATGAACATTAATTACACCAGGTTTAGCATCCTCTGCCCATGAAAATCCTCATATCTCTGTAGACCTTGCCCTTGGAAATGTCTCCCACTACCACGTCTCAGCATATGCATCACACATTCTCAAAGGGACACTATAAAAACATCATTCTGGCAAGCTCTCACATTATTTCATGCTCTTACCCAAAAGTAATTACTAGGACTTAAAGCCACCTGGAGTCCAGAGAAGATCCAAGCCAAGTGATATGCATAGTGAGTACACAGTCTTGAGGCCAAGTCTAAGAATATGCATGCAAGCCACCTTGCTCTTTAGGCTTGAAGGCCACAGACAGCCTACTGGGCCAAAAGTCTTAGCAGTGCACAGACAGAAGTACAGTAACTGAAGTTCTGTAGTGCATTTCCCAGTTTAATCTGAAAAGAAATCTACAATGTGTGCTGTACCATGTGAACCAGAACACAGTAGCAGGGACCACCAGGAGATTTCTTTCAAAAGTACACTCCTGATCCAGTGCTAAACTAGTTGCCAGTGTTAATAGCCGAACTAAAATACTCAGATGCATCCTTTACCTCCCACAACAACATTCAGCTGCAGGACTTCTGCTTAGCCATTAGCAGACTCCTCCAAAACAGTCACCATTCCTAGCCCTGTCTAGCTACTTGAGCTGCTTGTAACCCTAGCACCAGTCCTGGCTCCCCATCTCATCTGCTTCTCTCTTCCCTCAGCCACTGACATCCAGTCACTTCTCCAATCTCCATCTTCCACCTTTCTATTGAGTTCACCTACCTCCTTCTTTCAATTTTTGTCCCCCATTTTACATAGTACCCTACAACCGTTGTTAGCGCTCGCACCTGACCCAGCTCAGGGACCCCAAAATGCAGGATTATGAGCATTGCAGAGGACGGGCTGACAGAATGTTGAACGAGGCCAAGGCAAGACATTTGCCTGGCCAAAGTTTGGATTTAGGTGAAATTTTCCAGAAAGAAAAGAGTGGTTGCATAAAGACAGCTAACATTTGACATCCCACAGGAAACGTAGTTTGGCAAAGCAGGGTCTAAATGACAATGTCAGGCAACTTTATCGATTAGGGATGTCCCTGAAGTCCTGCTGTATATTAAGAATGGTTTGAGGAAGTAAGATTGAATGACTTTGCTCTCAATAATAGCAAACAGAAACAAGGATGCATTTTGTGACATTAAGCATAACACTCAAATCAATTATAGGAACTATTTTCAGAAAATACTATTCAGACGTAGTATGGTGGGTTCACCTTGGTGCTGCTAGATGCAACAAGCTGCTCTATCACTCCCCTCCTCAACAGAACAGGAGGAGAAAATACAATGGAAAAGCTCATGGATCAAGATAAGGACAGGCAGATCATTTAGCAATTACCATCACAGGCAAAGCAGACTCAGCTTAGGGAACTTAATTTAATTTATTGCCAATTAATACAGACTAGGATAGTGACAAACAAGAACAAAACTAAAAACACCATGTCCCTACCCCTCCCATCTTCCCAGGCTCAACCTCCCTCCTAACTCTTCTACCTCTTTCCCCTGAGCAGCGCAGGGGGTTGGTGAATGGGGGTTGTAGTCAGTCCATAATACTTCATCTCCGCCACTCCTTCCTCCTCACACTATTCTCCAGACTGGGGTCCCTCCCATGAGGTACAGTCCTTCATGACCTTCTCCAGCGTGAGTCAGTCCCATGGGCTGCAGTTCTTAATGAACTGCTCCAGCATGGGTCCTTTTCACAGGGTACAGTCTTTCAGGAAGAGATAACTCCAGTGTGGATCCCCCATGTACCACAGCTCCTGCCAGAAAACTTGTTTTTTCGTGGGCTTTCCAGTTTCCTTCCAGCTCCATGGGCTGCAGATCCTACCAGGACCCTGCTCCAGCTTGGGTTCCTCCATGGGCTGCAGTGTGGATATCTGCTCTGTCATGGTCCTCCACACGCTACAGAGGGACAACCTGCTTCACCAGAGTCTTCTCCAAGGGCTGCACCTGGATCACCGCCTCCCCCTCATTCTTCACTGACCTTGGTGTCTGCAGCGTTGTTTCTCTCACATTTTCTCACTCCGCTCACAACTGCCGCACAGCTTTTTTTGCCCTTTCTTAAACAAGTTAGCAGAGAGGTGCTACCAAAATCACTGATGAGCTCAGCTTTGGGCAGCAGAGAGTCCGTCTTGGAGCCATCTGGAACTGGTACTGTCCGACATGGGTGTAGCTTCTTGTGTCTTCTGTGAGAAGACACCACTGCAGTCACCCCGCCACCCACTACCAAAACCTTATCACATAAACCCAATACACATTGATATGTGAAAAAAACAAAATTACTCCAGCCAGACAACCAGCATCAGTTATTCACAAAAAAAAGACAATTTTAAATTTCCAATTTTAAATGGGAAAAAAGCTCTTTTTTGTTCTGTAAATTGCTGCTAGTGTAAGTAAAAATAATTTTTAACACCATTATCATACAAAGTAACTAGACTACAATGAAATATAAGGATTCTTTCTACACAGCTCTAATTTTTCTTCTTGATTCTTAGGAGTGGTAATCAGTTAACAGAGATTAGAGTTCAGTTTGAGATTATTTCTTTTCCCACTAAATATAATGATTCTTCAGTTCTTCATATACTTTTAAATTTTCTTTAAATATTCTGTTTTGTTTTTCCATTATGTCTTGATTGTTGGGTTTTAGTTAATTTCCTTTTAGTTTAATAATAATTAATTTTCTTAATGATCTCTCATTTCTATTTGCTTTTCTAGTTCAGATAGTTCTAATAACTGGCTATGCTGTGATGCATGTAATGTATCAGTATTGAGTAACTGCAAAATCTTTAACTTAATTACAGTTGTAGAAATAATCCAAAGAAATGTTCCATTTTGCAAACATTCAAATAAAAAATTAATCAGATAAATCTGTATGAAAATGCAGTTTCACTTGAATTATTGATTGATCTTATTGCATCTAGAAGCTAACATTTATAAAAACCTGATATGTACAGAAATAGATAGTTTGAACTAATCTGTTATGAAATCTTTACTTGAAAACATTACTTCACAAAAATTCTGACAGTGGGGAAAATAGCAGATCATCCTTACACAGAAGTATTTGTTGTTGTGTTCATAGTAGCCACTGATAATTAAATTGGGTTTGCAACAGATGGGAGGAAGGTAAGTCAGTTTGTGGCAGAAGGCAGACATGCTAGCTAATGCGGATGTGAAACGTCTTTTTCCATACGAGTTTTCTCTTGGCAAAGAGCAATCTATGAACTTGCCAATGTAAATTTAACTGCAGGGTTCTAAGAAAATTAGTAATAACTAGAAGAATTTTAAACTATTTAGGTTAACAAAGGTCTCCTATACCTAGATCTAATACAACTTGAAATAACAGTTGACTTTATATTTATGAGACAGACTGTAGACAAAGGGACCATTGCTTACCAATAGCATAAAGAAAAATATATAAGCATTCAATTATAACTTCAATGAAATGTTTAAAATATGAGTTGAGTGGAGGCAGAAGCATACATGAATCATCTGGCGTGACTGATTTCCCCCACTCCATTTTATTTAAGCAGCTTTACTGTGCCATTGAGATGGGAAAATATAAAGAATTTGTATAAATTCCAGACTTAGACCCATGTCTCTTAAAATCTCTGGAAGACTGGCCCATTTTCCAAGCCATTATCTTTCAGGATTGTCTTCACAGGGGCTTTTTTTAATACACAACTGGGTTAACAATACAGGATTTAAAGGCAGCATTGTTAAACCAGCTGCCCAAAGTTCTATTGATGAGCTTTACTGCTTTCCGCATTACCGTGGGGCTCTCACCTGATTTGTGGGGGAAGGTGGCCAGCAGGGATTGTGTATGGCGCAGAGACTACCATTGCACTGTGTGAGTCCAGCTCCAGGAACTTCTGCCCCAGCTAAAGTGCAAGATAGTTTGTACAAGGCATTGAAGGATGTGAAAGAGAAGGTCACTATCTGAAAGTCAAGTCCTTCATTTACTGAAGTCCTATAAAAAAGTACCCATAGCATTACACTCAGTCCTCCTTCAAATGGGTTAAAAACATTTTTCAGACGTGTATTTTTCCCATTAGTCTTTTGAATGTTTTTAATGTTTGTATTTAAATAATATAAGAAAAAGGAGAATATGTTGCGTGTGTTACAATAACAGAATCAGAACAGAACAGCAGGCTCTGAAGCAGAGATTTTTTTGATGCTTCACCCAAAGAATATTAATACATACATATTTTGGATGTCTTATAAAGACCAAATGGTTAATATTAAAAAATATTAAAAAAAACAAAACAAAACAAAACAAAAAAACCCAAGCAAACAAAAAACAAACCCAAAAAACCCCTAACACCTAAGGAATCTGTCTAGACTTTGTCTGGTCCCAATCTCAAGTGTGTGCCTTGGCCTTGTTGAAACTTGATTGCTCTTCCCCTCCCACCCTTGGTTTCCATGCAAAGAAAACACAGGTATGCTGCTCCAGACACGTTTGGATGACCTGAGCACCAAGTAGATGAACATAGGACCAGGATGAGGGGGTGATGGTGCAACGTAAATTCTGACAAGGTACTGCAAAGACATGTGATCTGCTTTTCTTGGTAAGGGGGATTTTACTTTGTTGGGTTTGGGTTGGGTTTTTTTTAGTATAAAGACTTGCAGTGGTTACATTCCCTCAGAAACGTCTATCTGCCCCTCTTGTGCCGAGTTCCACTTTCTTTAGCTGTGGGCTGGTGGAAAGAGGCAGTTCTAAAGAACTACTTTTTATGCCTTTATCTAGTAACAGGAATGCAATAAAATAGATGAGAGTGAGCCCTGTACATCATAGAGCATTTTCTTCATTCTGGGGGAATAAATGAAAAAGGTCTATACCAGTGTTTCTTTCTTTCTGGGAATACTCTGGGAAATAAGTTCATAGCACACTTACCAGCTCTGACCCTTCAAGCAGAGAGGACACCTGGAGGGTGTCAAAGCCCAGGGAGTGTGTTGCCTTCCAGGGTAGCAGGTGCTGGGATATTTTGGGTGAAGCAGGTGAGCTCCCAGGTCCCCATACAATTATAGTCCTCAAGGCCTTTATGTACATTCAATAAATTCAATGGATCTCCATCTGAGAGGAGAGCTATCTGTCTCTTGAAGATCAGAGGACTGATAAGATTCTAGGTCTAAATATAATTATCTTCTTTTACACCCTAGTCCACATTTTTTCCGAGAGATACAAACAAAAGATATGCCTTTATGTTCCCAGGTAGCACTATCAGGAAAAGAGCTCTCAGATTTACTCAGGCAGAATTATTTTGATTACTCTGTCAAGAAAAATGTTTTTGTCAGGTCAGCTCTGTATTTCTTTGTCAAGAATAAAAGGCTTGAGAAAAGGCATACAAGAAAGAAATGGGGACATATCTCTTTTGAAGTACAAAAGCAGAGTATTCTGAAAGTTATGTTTGAGGATGTTATTATGGCTGCTTGTGTACCTCCACAAATGAAGCTAGAATGCAGAGGAGTCAGCATTAAAAATTGTTTTCAGAATCCATTGTACTGAAGTGTTTGATTGTAGAAGAAAATGAAAGGAATCTGCTGTACCTAAAGCAGCAATGTATAATTCTTTTTTTAATTGCAGAATCAGATCACAAGTTTTTAACGTAAAACACTGCAATAATTAATCCAATTTGAAGGCTATAAAAATTAAACATGTTCACAGCTATGCAAATGCTCTTTTTAAAATCAGACCCTGGGACCAATCTGCTGGCAAATGATGTTCTGTGTCATGGGTCGCTCTCTAACAGATCGTCCTCCCAGACTTCACTATAGAACTGTTCAACACTACTTTGAAATAACAATATTAGCAGTGAGCAAAGCCAGCATGTGTCATGGTTTATCCCCAGTCAGCAACCAGACACCACATGGATGGTGCTCTCTCTCCCCTGGTGGGGTGTGGGAGAAAAACAGAAGAGTAAAAGTAAGAAAAATGGAGGGTTGAGATAAAGACAGTTTAACAAGTAAAGCAAAAGCTAAGCGCCGAAGCAAAGCAAAACAAGGAATTCATTCACTCCTTCCCATGGGCAGGCAGGGGTTCAGCCATCCCGAGGAAAGCAGGGCTCCATCATGTGTAACGGTTACTTGGGAAGACAAACCATCACTCCAAATGTCCCCTGCTTTCCCTCTTCTTCCCCCAGCTTTATATGCTGAGCATGACATCATGTGGTGTGGAATATCCCTTTGGTCATTTGGGTCAGCTGTCCTGGCTGTGCCCCCTCCCAGCTCCTTGTGCACCCGGCAGAGCACGGGGAGCTGAAACAGTCCTTGGCTGGTGTGAGCACTACATAGCAACAACTAAAACATCTCCACATTATCAACACTGTTTTTAGCACAAATCCAAAACACAGCCCCATACTAGCTACTATGAAGAAAATTAACTAATGCAGCCGAAACCAAGACAGTATGTTAACCATTCAAGCATCTCTTTTGTTCAAATTATAATGTAATTGTACTTTAGTTTTTTGTAATTATTGTAATATATTTTACTTTTTATGAGCTTTTGTCACAATTGTACTTTTCAAATGTGGAATGTTCTTCTATTTTTAAGTATTTTTTCAATGTGTTTCTGCCATTATGATTATTTTCCCCTATATATTTATTTTTTCTTCATTATCTGCTATCCTTCTCCCTACTTTCCCACTGTGAAATATTTTTATGTTCCTCTGCATTTAATGCCTTTGGATGGTTAGTTTACAACAACTGTAAAACTCCAAGTGGTTCTTTCTGAGAATAATATCAGTATTAATGAGGTAGAAAGCAGCTAGCAGTAGAAAGCAGTAGAAAGAGGGACTGCTTCAGTACAGTGCAGTATTAAAGGCATTTCCACTGATGCGACTTGAAGGATTTAAGTTTGCTTTAAACATGGAAGTGCAAAATCAAATAGACACCTTATTTTGTGTGACAGAGGAAAAGGTAAAGGCAAAGCAAGCCCACTGGTAGCATCTTAAGAGGAAACCACACATAAAAATGGCACATTAAAATGTTCCCAGCCAGAACAGTTGCTTTGGTAAAACATTTGTAAGTGTGTCAGTGCAAGAGACAGAGTTCCCTCAGAGTTGACCCAAAGTGGGAAATAAATTCCCACGGGAATGAAGAGCTAAAACAAACTTCACCACCTTCTGCTGCAAAAGCAATCTGCACATCTTGGACCTTACCTTGACTACTATAAGTATATAGGGTGTATTCTAAATACTCCATTGGTCTTTGCACATGATTATTGCCTGGGAAAAGAGGAATAAACAAATATGTAATAGATGTTAGTCATGTCCTTGTATGCCCTAGCAGAGACTTAGATGCAGCAGGGGTGAGTCTGATTACTGAATGTACAGCAGAAATGGAGTTGTGACTGCTTTGTTTTTACAAGCTTAATCACAAATAACATGCTTCCCATACAATATTCAATGGTCTGGTCAAATTCTTTATTAGT
Organism: Phalacrocorax carbo; assembly: GCF_963921805.1. NCBI lineage: Eukaryota > Metazoa > Chordata > Aves > Suliformes > Phalacrocoracidae > Phalacrocorax > Phalacrocorax carbo. Next base: position 116,315,021 of record NC_087515.1, read on the forward strand.
TTACAGCAGTTTGACATGAAGGTAGTTCCTTTGATGTCAGGACAATTGTTATGATTTAGATGGGCTTGACCAAAATGAGAGTCAGTCCCTGGTTTTTACAAATACAGAAATACAATAATGATGTTATTTATTAATTTATTTTTAGTAAATGCCATTATCCTGAGGGTTGTATGAAACTGAATTAATTCTGTAAAGAAAGAGCTGCCATAAGGAGTCATGAAATGACTTTGTGAAACTGGTAGCTGAAAAGCAGCTGTTGCATGTGAGACTCTAGGCATGAATTACGATGTATAGTTTGGGGTTTACCAAAGGTTTATATCTAAGTGCTTTTTGTTGCTTGATATAGTTGTGTGAATGTGTGTGCATGCATGTGCCTTCACGAGGGGGAAGAGAGGAAGAAATCCAAGTATGAAAACATTATAACAGGACTTTGAGAAAGTAAGATGGAAGGCAAAATTCCACCAGGCCTTGCAGCATGATCCGAAAGAAAAAAAATACGAATGGTGCTTTGGGGAGCGCTTTGGAAATGTGAACAAAAAACCTCCTGACTCCATACTCCATTTCTCCCTCAAATCCTCCTTGCAAGAATCCAGATATTAGATAACTGTCTTTAAAAAAATCAAGTAGAATGCTATAAATGTGGTTTATGTGATGGCTACTGTATTACCCTTATCAAAAATCAGACAGGAGAATAAGAATCTGTTCAAAATTCACCGCTGAACACTAGACCATTCACATTCTTGTTCTGCCTGGAAACTTTTGCAAAAGAATATTTAAGACAGGAACAACCCTATTCCATTAATAAAAATGCTGGCAAGATATGAAAAGGCCTAAAGATTACGTGACTGCTCTGGTTAGGTGAGCTAAACAAGCACTGGTTTAAGTAATTGCTTTGTATTTAGAGAAACTCTCCTGAAAGAACAAGCATTAGCCCATTAGAAAATTAAATATGCTACACCTAAGTGAATGCTCGTAAGGTCTATAGCATTGCAAATAAAGACAAACTGTATGGGTCCAATAGTTCCCGTAGAGATTCAGGTTAAATATACACAACACTAAAATTCACAGATCATTCAAACATAGTTAAACTGATGAAATTGAGGCTGTAGATTTTTGAAGTTAATCTTTTGGTGAACAAGTCCAATAGGTACATAGTTCGCCATATAACTGATACTCTTACGAGCTCTCTGGGTAGAGCACTAACACACTGGCACTGCTGGTAGTGTTAAAGTTCCTGCATGGTTTCCATTATAGACTCCTTTTCATCCAAGCACTATTTTCAACTCGACCATCAAAATTCACTATAGAGCTGCAATCAGCCAAGAATAAGTTATTCATTCTGTAGGTCTGTGTTTCTTAACAGTCTTTTATTTTTAGAAAGAAAGATAATAGTTTTCTGAATTGGGTGTTTTCCCTCAACAGTAATAGTGAAATCTACCCCCAAGCTAAGGGTGTGTATCTGAGTCTCACTTCAGCCCCACTTGGAAACAGATCCTACAAACTATTATTTAAGACACAGATTTTCCAAATGTAAGTAATGTCAGTGAGGTTTACTGATGCAGATAAATTTGTTTTCCGGTTCAGATTTTAGGCTCGAGCTATTTGTGTAGCCTTGAATTTTAATACCAAAATAAAACTAGCTATCCTCAGCTATCTGAGGAAAAAAAATCCTGAAAATGAACCAATATGAAATTTCCACTTGTAACTTTTTGAAATTTTCCATTGCTATCTAAATAATGTGTCAGGTTTGGGGTTTTTTCATTATTTTTCAACCCGGGAGAAAATTTTTCTTATCTTCTCTGTCATCTGAAGAGGAGAGGATTAACTGATGTGAGGCCAGACGCCTGAAACAATTTTAGAGGATTTTTTTTTTCTGTTTTATTAAGAAAATTGAATGAAACAAAACACCTGCTCATTCAGACCCTGCCTTTGACAGAGAGTACATGCAGTCAATGAATAATCAAGTGCTTTCATCAATCACACTCGTACAAGGTTCAAGCAGTGTTCAGCCCACTGAAGAGCACCACCAGCATCAATACACTGCAAATATTAATTCAGTTCTCTTGCCCTTCTTCATTTCAGTGCTCCAGCCTCTTCTCCCTCCTGTCCTGCCTAGAAAAGGAACAACTGAATCCTGGAAAGAAAATGCTCTTTACTTGTTACGTAAATGAAAATATTTTGAGGGTTTGGGTGCAGTCACAGGTTTGTATCACATTATTTTTCTTCTGAATTCATTTTTTCATGTCTCATCATAGTAACCAGTATTTTTAACCTCAGTTAATTGGCTACCTTGCTTGCCAGCCTGGAAAGGGTATGTTGTTGGGGAGAAGCAGGAATGTATAAAGGCATTCAGTTAGGACGTTAGGCTCCATATGCTTCCTCTACAGTCAGGAGAGAGCAATAAACACCTCAGGAAGGCAATTCAAAGCATCAAAGTTAAAGTAGGCCCTTTAGTCAGCTGAATCACTCTCTAGACCTACAGGCTTTATGGACCGTATCTTCACTGACTACAGGAAGACTTTAAACACTTAGCTCATATATAGGCACACATATATACACTCATAAGCATAAGTGTCCCAGTGAACCTCCTGCTGAGTGAGTGAGGTGAGATGCCCCCAAACTCTCAGTGTGTTGACATTAGGAAGGATTTTTCCCAGTTTAAGGGGAAAAAAAAAATCTCCATTCTGTCAATTCTGTAATCTACTGCATTTGTTGTAATCCTTCATTACATATAGATTATGAATTTAGGCCTCAAACAAATCTTTCAAAGCAAAAAATTTTAAAAAGTAGGGAGAGAGGTCAGTATACGAGCTCATTTTCTCTTGGCTACAAACCTCACTGAAAGGCAAAGGTGCCCTTGTTCATTAATGTGCAGGGTCAGTGTAAAAATCTGCTTGTCAGTGTTTCTTAGGTGTAATCCTTTGGGCTTCTCTGTGGAAGATGGTGATGCAACTCCTCATTGTATTCTTGGTGCTTAAATGATAGGACTGTGAACTGACTGGAAATCCTCAGGGCTTGTATACAGACACATGGAGTGAAACCTTTCTGCCATGTATTTAAATGTGGATAACCTCCAGCCCAGATGCCATATAACCAATATTAGAGCAACCTGGTGTTTGAAATATTAAGTCTTACTGAGAGCCATGGTATGTAGGAATGAGCACAGCATGGCACAAACATTTCTGCAGGGGATATTAACTGAAACGCAGCATTTTGCTAACACAGCTACTTGCTTCCCAACAGGAGCTTGCCCTCAGATTAATAAATAGATATAATCTGTATGTGTCACTGGTTTCACTGGACAGTCTGCCTGTGTAGACTACAGGATAAACTCTGCTGTGGGTGAAGAATCTTTAGTGAGTGGTAAATGTGCTCGAAAGATTATTTTTTTACTATCTATAATTTATTTGAAATATAAAATTACACTACTGCGTGCTTGATGTGCAAAGAATATTTAAGAGAATTTTTAATGATCTTCAGGAGCTTTCGGACCTTGTCCACAATCCTTCAGATCTAAGATAAAAGATAGCCTGTGCCTGCTGGTTCCACTAATACATGATCTGCCATGTTGTAAACTCAGATTGTTTTGAGGCATTCTATCTTTACACAGAACATATTAAGTCTCATACTTAAAGACATTGACCTTGTTTTCAGTGTCACATTCTTAGCTTGTATCAGCCGATGGTGCGTTCATTAGCTTCTTTGAATGGCTAAAATTTACACCAACTGAGGATCTGGCTCCTATTCTTGAAAATCCAAGCCAAAACAAAGGACTTTCCTCTCTGCTTCTTATAGGTCTTTCCAGTATTACAGCTATTAATCCCAGATGTAGCTTGTGCTGCTGACAGATGTCCTCAATAATTATATTGTTGGGTCTTCTGCTTACTATGTTTAGCATGATACTGACATATGGCAATGCTGCGACGATACTGGGGCACTGAGCCAATGTTGTCATTTCCTATTTAGAAAGTAATATGTTTGGGAACCAACATGAATTCAAATAGGAAGGAGCTTTCTGAGGAGGGCCCTGCAGTCAGTCCTGGTTAGCGGGAGGCATAATATGTAAATGGAGAGATTAAGTGCTTTATTTTAATTAATCAATTACTTAATTAAAGGGGCAGGGCTGACAGCTGCATAATCAGGGTTGGAACTTTGGAGGTTGAAACATTTTTTTTTCTCTTTTCAGGCTCTCAACCTTGATGTCACCTTTCATTTCTTTCATCCCTTTTCCCACCCTAATGTCCTGCTGCTTCTTTCTCTACAATACTTAAAAAAATTAGTGTCTTCCTCATCATCCCTGCTGCCCAGACATATTGCCTCTTTGGCATAATTTCTCTTCTAGACTGCCACAGCCACCCTTCTTCCCTTGTTTTCTACATAATTCCATATACAGCTGCAGACATTTTCTGCCTGTCCTCCAACTGCCTCTGTGGCTCTCCTGCTCTTTCTTTGCTCTGTTCCCCAGTGCCAGGATTTTCCACAGGGATAATTCAGATATATCCTTTTCTGTTTGACACTCAAGGTTTTTGCATCTCTTCTCAATTGATTTCATAATGGACTTTCTACAGTGCCTCCTTTGGCCTTCCTGCATAGCAAAACAAATAAACCTCGAAGCTTGTTCGGTTTGGAGGAGATATGAGTGCTAAAATCAGGTGTTTCACTAATCTCTTTTATTTACAAAGACTATACAATGCCCTGTTTAACTGAACTTAGAAGGAAGCAAACAAGAGGACACTTCTTCCTGTTAGAACATTTTCATCCCTCTTTCAGCCAGCGCTTTGTCCCCAAAAAAATCATTCTTGATAAGCTCTGTTTTTTTGTTTGTTTGTTTTAAGGGTCAGGCTCTCAACACTTGTTTGGAGAGTGACTAGTGTTTCTTTTCTCAGTGTTGTTTTTCCCATGTCAGTGGCCTGAGCACACACATCTCTCCTAAGGCAGAATACCCCCAAATCCTTTGTAAACATGAACATCACAAGGGCATTGAGTTTGATGCATGTACTTTGCAGGAAGTTTTCTACAGATTTGACCATCTGGTTGCAAAGTGTTTAACTTCATATTATCTAACAGATCTTATAGTCTTCTTGTTTTAAGTGAAGTTCAACTCAGACCATAATTCAGAAACAAAATGGTCAAAGGCAAAGACTCAAGTCTTAGGGAAGGACCCCTTATAACCAGATACAGTTACCCGTGACAATGGATTGGTCATTCACAACTAGAATATTACACACTTTTGTGGAACAGAATATTCTTGCCTAGTATCACATATGCTGTTTTATGTCCAACTCAGGTTTAAAGACAGAGACAATACAGAAGGTTGTAGGCCTTCTGGACCTCAAGTCTAATATTACCTTGAGAAAAAAACACAGAACTTCACACTGGCTGTTCATAAAGATGGAACCGCTCGGACTGAGACAGGTGCATGGTTTGATTCGGAGGTTCTGCAACCCACAAGCCACTTGCAACCTGTGGGGTTTTTTTCTGCAAAGAGACAGATTAATTCAAGCACTTTTGACAGAATAAACTATCTATGAAGGCTGTAGCCAATTCAGATCTTTTCCAGTTGTGCTGGTCCCGGTATGAATAATAGAGCACTTAGGGCCTGAAGTTGTCAGCCAATTAGAAGATGGAACACTCTGTCTTGCTGAGTTATTAACTAAGCTCCCTGGCTTTAGTCCAGAAATCCTACATACCACACTCCAGCTGATTCTCTGGAATCCTGTCTCATTCCAGCAGCAGATTGGCTCCAAGAGTGCCATACCTAGACCAAAAAGTCTGTGATTCATCCATTTATTTTTCAGGTCAAGCAACCTTACCAGTTGAAATGGGACCATTAGAAGTCTGATAGTCTACCCTGGAGAGCACAGATAAGATAGATGCTTCAGCGACAACCACAGAGCAAGAGAGGATTGCCCTTGTGACGTGCAGATTTGGGTCCAGACAGATTGGGCAAGCCTAACTGTTACCAGGACTAGGGAAAATCAGCGCTTTTGCAGCTAGCAAGAGAGAGGACACCTAAATCAAGAGATGTGATAATCAAGATGTGAAAAGAGGTGCTTTCTGTCACCTCCAGAGAGTCAAAACCACAGTGAGTAAAGGGCACAGGAAGGAGAGGTGGAGGGGCAATAAGAAACACCACATGGGTTGGGCTGCAACAAGCAGCTGTGTCAGACTGAACTGTTGCAAACCTGAGGACTGAGTGTTGCTCACAGAACTGGGGGCATGCAGAGAGCAAACCAACACGAGTGAAAGAGATATGGCTAATTTTGGCAAAGATTCACCACTGTCAATCTACTGAATGCCAGTGCCCCCAAAGATTAACAGCTCTCTTGAGTTCGTACACTTGTGAAGAAATGTACCCCTTGAACACTCTGTGTATGTTCAGGCTGAGAACTTGAATAGCTGAAAAATGGCGCTTTGTCTCCATTGTTCAAAAAGAAAAACCTTTGGAATCAAAACAGTCTCAAAACTTTGGCAGTGAAAGTCAGGTGTTCCCCTTCCATTCAAACATGAATTCAGCAATGATAGTGTTCTTTACCTTCTTATAAAGTTTGTATTATGAAGGTATTTCCATCTGCATCTGCTGAACACACAATATCTACCTTGCCATAGAAACAACTCTCATTACACTGATGTCCTAGCAGCCATTGTCCATGGATTAAAGGTTGAGGATTTAAGTGAAACAAAAACTATAATTGGATGAAACACAGAGGTGGCAGCCCCAGTCTGAGGTGAATTCAATGTTAGGCAGAAAATCAAGAATATCTCGATGAGTGCTTTGATATCAGCTCACTTTTACTTAAGTTCAAGAGTGTCGAGAAACCACATGTTATGAATAAGAAACTTTGTTAGCTTGTTCTTCATGAAAATGCATTACAAACTGAACTCTGAGGAAGAAATTTTTGGTCTGGGACCTTCTTTCGTCCTTGCTCAATAGAGCAGTGAAGATCTTCCTGTTCATAATTCCCTATACTGTGACCCTTAGCGAGACATTTATACAGTTTCAGAACTTCCTTCCAGCTTCTTGAGACATATCTCCAGTGGATCCACATCATCAGGACAGCCAAAGTAATTACAACCTTTGAAACTATCAGGTTAATGTGAAATGCCCAGAGGAAAATCGTGCAGCTGTGTCTGTCTTTTTTGTTCTGTAACATTAGAAGGATGGCAAACATTAAGGGGCCTTCCTGGCTCCCCCATGCCCTTCATTCTTATGCCCCCTTTACTTTGTGGATCTAAAGTCCACGGTGTCTTTAAAGTTCCTTTTTAACAGAAAGAGCGTGTTGCCTGGTGAAATTTCCCCTCTTTGATGGAGGCAAACTCCCCTCTGCAGGCTGCACAAGGACAAACTGCTTGGGAAGAGCTAGAATCCTCTTCTCCAATTGTGTAACTCTCTTGACTTCAATGAAAGCAAAGAATTTGACTACAGAATCTTTTTGTGTAGCATAGTGGTTAAAATACCTGTTGCAGCTATTATCGTATGAAGAAATCAGTTAAAAGCACTATGATTCTTTGGCAAAGTTCTGAGCCCTCTGGATCTGATATTTCTAGGGCTTAGTATGTGGGCTGGTTACCACGCAACTGAAATTTTTGTTTGTTTTGGAAATACAAGATCTCTTTTTTCAGTGCATGGATTGGGTGAAATTGCCAAGTGCTATAAAGAAAATCTGAAAAAAAAAAAATTATCCCTGCATATAATTTCCATTTATGAGCTTGAAATTACTGATCTATTTCTCTGTATCTAATTGTTAAAGGATGTGCATAATTTTTAAAAAATGAAGCTATTCAAAGCAAAAAAAAAAGGCTAAACCCAAACCCAAAATAAAACAACAACCCCACATCATAATAAAAAATATAAAATTAAAATAAAGGTGAAATAAAGGTATAAAATGGAAAATATCTGTGGACACCGTTACCCTAGGAGAATGTCCCTACTTTCACATCCTTTCCAGAAAGTATGAATTAATAGAATAAGTTTCCTATTATTTTAACATCTTAAGTATCTTTGCTTTCAGAAACTGGTATGTCCAATGCTACTATCTAACAAATTGATAGTGAGCTGTTACTTCTTCACCTAGTATATATTATTAAGGTGATTATTGAGGTGTTAACACACCATATGCATGAAATAAATATGGTAGATAATACACCTAGATGACCTCTGTGTAGAACCCCATTCAAAGAGAGACATATGTTGCAACAGACAGTAATGTGTCACCTAAAATTTAGACTTCTCGTGTAGGGGTGGAAAACACATCAGCTGCTCACACATGGGTGAGAAGGGTGCCAACAGCAGCTGGTTTGTTCTTCCAGCTGGAGATAGAATTGTATCTGAAATTGTGTACCCATCTCTGTCTTGAGCTTTGGCATCCAATGCATATGTGTAGTTGATGTTTGCTCCTCACTTAAGACAGAATGCAGACCCTTGCTATCTCTGCTGATTTGTGAGCAAGTACAAAATCAGGTGTTTTGCTGCTGATAACTGGAACAGAAGAAAGCCCTTCTTAGTTTAAGGGAGTTAAACTCAGGTCTTCTCTACTCTAAGAGGATAACCATAAGCTTAAGCAGTTCACATGGTAACTGCAGTCCAGCTAACAAACGTGGGACCAAAAATACAGAAAGTAAGACAAGGCATAATAGCATTTTCTGTTCTGCTGTTGTGGATTGCTCCTACATTTCAATTTAAACAGACAAATGAACATAAAAGGAAATGATGTACAGAGCAGAACCATTTCTGCTCTCTCCCAACAGTGTTTAAATCACTGAACTACAAAATTATGCTTTCTCTTACCTGTTCTCTCTCTATGGTCTTATCGCTCTTACATCCTTTGCTGCAGAGTTACCCATTTTCAAAAGAAAGGGGAAAAAGTAGAATTGCAGTTTTCAGTATGAAATTTTAAATTATACATATTCTATTCCCTGTGCAAAATCTTTAATGAATAAACTGCTCTGGCACCTCTTTTTGTCGTGTTTCACAGTGGAAGTCATTGCAACTTATATTTTATTCTGAACTCCATGCTCTCAGAATATGTTAAGTCTGACTTGAGGGGTAAAACATATTTAAGAGACTTCCAATGTCTAAACAGATTCAGGGCTTTGGTTTGGACTGTTGTCCTGAATTTAGAGGTATTACATTATTTCAGAAACATAAATTGTATTTTGAAGCTTTCCCTAGAAACTAATTTTCAACCTGTGACTTATAAGTATGAAACTACATGTTTTTTATGGCCTTAAATATACTATCCTGCTTTTGGCAGACCTGAAGATCTTACCTTCTCCTGGGTGTCATTAGCATTGTCTGTCACATTGTATCTCAGAGAAATGCTTTTTTTTTTAAATTTAGTTCCTAATTGAAAATTTAAGATTTTTAATGATTGGAATGCAAAATGGACATTTTGGCCTCAAAGCCCCTCATGCCCAAATGCTTAGCTAGTGTAAATGATGATTTACACCAGCTGACACTCTGGCTCCAGATAGCCAGCCCATCACTTTGGGAACTTAAAGTTACCATTTAGGCATTTAACCTTAGACATACAACTTTGCAATTCAGGTCTTAACTGTTCAGTACTCATCTCCATAAGAGAAACACCTCCCTTAGGAAGATTTCACATGTTATCAGCTCTGTTTTTCATTTAATCAACAAGTAGCATAGCAACTGCCTTGTCTCTCATTAGCTGTGAGAGCCTAAGTAGATACTTCAAAGCCCCTCTTGAAACTATAATGAAAAACAATTTCTAGCTGAGAACAGTAGAATCATTTGCTTTATGTTCCCACGGCACCAGAGAAGAGAGAAGAGCACAATGAAGCTGAAAAGTAATGTGTTGACAGAGAGAGAGGCTGAAGGCTATAAAGACATGTAAAACAATAAACATTGTATGTCATGCCATCAAAATATTTCAGAGGGCAAAGCAGTTCAGGAAAACAGTCTGCTTTTGCAGCCTTACAGTTTGTTTTTTTCCCGATTCTATTTATTACAGTAAAATTACTCTGGATGCCCCTTAACTTTCCATTGTAGGGAATGGCCAGCAATCAAGCTGTATTGTTACCCCAAAGGCTACTAGAAATGGTTATTTAAATATTGAAAAGTATTTTTGCAAAGGAGGCGTTGTCACTGCAGGTGTTTGAGTTCTTTCACTTTGTTTACACATTCATATTTTATGCATCCTGCAAGAATGGCTTTGTTTCTGGATGTGCTCAAAATTTTCTAATTTCCTTCTCCTTTTTCCTGTCTGCTTCTGTTGTGGTATTGCAGAAACCTAGGGGGGAAAGACTGCCTAAAGCCAAGCTAGTGAGTCCCTCTCTCTAAAGCTGAGCCTCTAAATGCAGGGAGGAGAGGAGGATATGGTCCCAAATACACAATCCAATTTGCTCTGCTGCCCTGGATACATGGCTTGGCCTGTTGTGTCATTACTCATAGATAAAGAGGGTTTATGCTCAGTCCTCTAGGTAAGGCTCACCTGGTACCAGGTACCAGACCAGACCATGGCAGAGATGACTGCAGCACTTAAGGCAGCAAATGTTGTCATAACTTCAGAAGAAACTGGGGTGACAGAAAAGAAGACCCCGAAGACACTAATGCAGCCCCCAAAAGGCTGAGGAAAGTATCATCCAGGATCCATTTACTGAGCACATGAATGCTGCAGGTTACTATGGAATGAAGTCCTGAAGAGGTAGCAATGGTCAACCTACTTTCTTGAGACATCTACTGCAGCACCCTCCACTCACTGAGGAAACTTTCTGTGCCAATAGAACTGGCATATTCTACTTTTCATATATTCCTGGCATATTCTGCCTTTCACTTTTGTTCATTCATGAGTCTACACTCCCCTTTTCTCCTGGATTCTTCACTTCTCTAGACAGCAGGGAAACTTTCTGCATCTACTTCTCAAAATTTTATTTTCAGTGACTCAGGCAATGGAGGAAAAAAGAGCTTCCACATATTTTTACATAACTTATAAAGATTTACATACTCTGTGTAGAAATAAGCAAGACTATGTGCCTTTTTTTCTCGGTCTTTGAGTACACAATGCTTAGGCTGATGCTCCACCTCCATTCACTGGCTAATTACTCCTCCCGTGTGGAACTAATTTGCTTAGACACATCACGAACTGATGCAATTATACAGCTGCAAACTGAGGCAACCCCTCTGCTTGGGCTGCACAGTCCCCATGTGGATATGCCACCTTATTCAGATTCAGAATGAGGCTCTGTGTTTCCCAAATAAGCAGATCCAAGCAGGTCATCAATTAATCAGCAAGTATATTTAATAATTACTAACACTCATTTTAGAACCGTTGATGATGTAAGTATTCATATTTCATCTCTTGGACCATGAATTTATGTGGTCCTCATTATTTATTTATTTAATGGCTGCTACTTTCTAAATTCTTAACTTTAGCACTTTCCAAACCCAGTTAAATTTGTTTTTCTCCCCTCCCAGGTCCTACCACTTTTGATGCTTTATTTCATTATTTCTATATTCCATTCACAAAATTCTGCATAAAACCTCATTAGTACATTTCTTTCTTCCTTCTCTGTTTCACATGCTCAGCGGCCGAAGCATTCATTTCTGGGCTGATAACTGCGCATGCTGTTCCCAGGTCTGGGGCCAGTCTGAAGGTCAGTCAGTTGTAGCAGTGACAGAAACACTGAACTGTGTATCATCCCCCAGAGGCCAGCAGCTCTCCTCTCAAAATTATTTTCTCATGTTCTGCTGGCCAATGGCCTCCTACTTGGTGCCCTTTCCATTATCTTCTGAGCTGGCAGCTGTCTTTTGGGTTCGCAATGGTTACACCTGAGTACCAAAGCCCTAAGTCTACACTGAAACTACAAATGTTCTATGACAAGGTCTTACTACCTTGCTTACACTTACGCTTAATAAATACTAAGTGAATCAACTACATAACTTTTAGTAAAGTTTAAACATTCAGGACTGTTGAAGTCTGCAGATGTAAGGAAACCCACAGCTGACGCCTCTTGTCTTTTTACTTGAGTGTTACACCAAAAGGGATCTTTTAAGTTCAAAGACTTCTATAAAGCTAAGTGTGATACAGACAGTTGGAGAAATAGGTGAAAAGCTGTCACTCTGCAGTTTCAACACCTTTGGCTTTTAATGGTTCAGGTTAAAAATTCAGGGTTGATTCTTTCTTCAGGGAAGACAGACAGCAGCATAGCATATAGTGTTGTATTCAGCACAGTATGGCTACAATTCAAGGCAATAAAGAAGCGTCTGTATAGAGGTGTTTGGATGAGGTTTGCTAGTGTAGACACAAAATTATGCTGATATTGTGCACTTGTGTAACTGAATCTGTATATGAGTTTTTGCTGGAATAACTCCTCAGAAAGTTATAGCAATATAAACTTGTGCTTATGGTGAAACATGAGTAGTGTTCCAGCAGAATTATTAAGGAATATATTTCGGGTAACACCTGTGAAGAGGAGCAGAGTGGTAAATTCAATCCACACTGCAGAGGACTGAGAAATACATTTACTGAACACATCCTGAGTCAGCTTAAAGGCTTCCCTTCAGGGCCTGCCATTGATGAGCCAACACAGTTTTCTTAAAGCAAAGAGTAATTTAATCTCCACATAAGTAACACAGTGTAACAAGGGAAAGGGTTAATATAAGTCTACAAGAATGCTTCTATCTTCTACATGAGATCTTTTGCACATTCCTCTCTTTTGATACATTAGGCTGGAGGTTTTGCTTTACTCAAGCAAAAGCAATGGATCTCTCCCTTCAGAGAGACTAAATTCCTCTCCTCCATCTTTATCAATTCGATCTCCTCCACCTGTGTTTATTAACCTGGGGAAGAGAGTCTGCTGAGCCCACAACGGAGCAGAAGTAATCCACCACAATTGCTGGGGAGTGGCTATTTCGGCTCTTGTCCATCCTCCTGATCATCCAGCTATGGAATTTGGATAGTAAATGCATAACCTTCTTAATATTTGTCATCAAGCAGTGCCAATAGATTATTACAAACTGCTCCCAGCCTGCTACCACAGAGTTGTTTATTGAGCACCTTTAGTGTCATTGGCACTGCGAAGCAAATGATGGGACATGTGGACATTATCCCAAAGGGAGAATGCTTGTTATGTCCATTAGAGAAAGCACTATGGAGACACAAGGAGCTGCTAAACTGCCCTTGGTCGGAGGAGAAAATGATGACACCATCTATGCGAGTTGAGTTTGAAAGTGATTTGCATGCTGTATGTTAACTGTTAAAGCTAGATTCTCACCTTGTGTATAAACAGCTGTTAATGGAAAGATGAGTGATCCGGCATTCCTGTGGCAATTCCCATGCATCTCACTGTTTGTGCTGCATCTGTTGGCTTCTGTCACCTCCTGTCTTTCACTTTAGATTTGTCTTTTAAGATCCTTAAAACTGGGTAAGGCACAATCTTTTCATTGTGAGTTTGCATCACACACAGCCCAAGGAGAGCATCCGTGGAGCACCATGATGTCTGCACCGCTTGATGGGGCAGTTCAAGATCAAGCCTGGGTCTGAGACAACAGTGCCTATAGCAGATGTATGACTAGAGCCCCTGCATAAGCCAGGGCCCCTGCCTGGACACCTGCTCCATTTGCTCAGGCCAAGAGCCAGGTCATTAGGGAGTTTGGGCACAGAGCAGACTAACCTGACAAGAGAGACTTCAGGTGAGGTTTCACAGCCGCTTTGAGCTAATCTACCCTTGTACTGACAGGCTAATTCTGCTCTCTCCCTACCCCGACTTCTTCTTCCCACTTGTGCCAGAGCAAGTGTTTTTATGATAATAAATATAGAACGTAAAAAAGTAATTTCAATTTCTTAATCCTTGTAAATTCAAACCCACGGAGCCAAATACATTATTCTCGGCTGACAGTACTATGGTTGACAGCAAGTAGGAGCAGAAAGTGCCTATGTTATTACTATTTTTTAGGTCAAATCTTGCTTATTTAAATTGATCTACTGTGGTCAGATTCTACATTTCTTTAGCTTGTGCAATTTCAGGGTCTTTGGCTGGGGTTTGTAAGATATAATTTGAGTAGACTGTGTAAATCATTGTCTTATACAACTAACAGTCCAGATATTTCCCCAAGCAGCTGTATCAGAACTCTTCCAGTTCTTACATTATTTTGTCTAGAAAGATGGATGATATCTCTTCCAATATTTCTTGTATTCAACTTTGAAAATCATTATTCAGAGAGCATTAGTCTGCATCCCAAAATAATTAATAATGGAAAATGAACACTGCCTGTGGCATGCTCCCCTAGTTAGACCAATTTACAGCAATATTCCCTAAATGAAATTGTACTGAAGATGTATATACCACATACACCAACTAAAAATACTGAAAAAGGTGGGATTTTTAAGATCATTTTGCCAAGAAAATATTTAAATATAAATTTTTAATTGCAAATTACTGTGGTTTTCCAAAACTTTAATTTAAAGATCCTTAAGTATACTATCATCAGATTGGATAAGTGATTCTACAGGAACTGGAGTGCTGAAGGTTTGTTATTGTTTCAGTAATGGACAGAAGGAGAGTTATAGGCAGGTTAGGGTACTGGCTACAGAATCCTCCTATAAATCTGAATTTAAAAGAGCATATCCCCAAATAAGGACCCTTGTCTACGCTGAGAAGTTCAGTCACTTGTAATTGATCTCATTGTTCTGCTGCTCTTGAAATACAACTTGTTCAGCACTTCCACACTAGCTGGGGAGAATCAGGGTCAGGACACCCTTTAATCCTTGACCCAGACTAGCTTACAAGCACACAGATTTAGCTGCAGTGCCTTCTGGTTTTGTAGTCCGCAGTCTCTGAGAAAACAGCAAGTTTGGGGACTTTTAAGGATTCTTCTGGAAGGGTCACGCATTCGCAGGTTGTATGAGAAGCTCCTATTATTTCTCTGAGATGCCTGGGTTAGGAGGGGGTTCAGTTGGATTAGAAGCTATTTATATTGTTGCAGCAAGGACACTTTTTTATACCTGTGAGCTTAACATTACTGGCATTTCATTTTTCTCTTAATTTGCTTTCAGTAGAGTTGATCTTGACTTAAGATAGGGGATGACCTCTCAAGGTCATACCCTTTCTGTCATCTGAAAAGCATTAACCGTGGGCCATTCTAGGACTTCTTTTTTTCAACCAGCAGGCTTGCTGCTTGAGAGCACAGTTTCAGATTTGACTTATTAGTACCTTTTATTAAAACTTTCTTTTGCTTTACAAATTCTTCGGTATATATTATATTCTTCTGCCTGTGAGTATGAGATTTCAACTTCTTCCAGTCTAGAACCAGTGTTAGCAAGTTGATCATTCTGAACCGTAAACAAAAATTGCTACCAGGTCACTGTTCTTAAAAACAATAATGAGAAAGTTATACAGCATTTTTCACATAGGTCTTATGGAAATTGCCAGCCCCTTTCACAAAATTACATGCTTCCAAAGGCACAGACATGACTAAAGATGGTCATTCCCTTGATAATTTCTTCCAGTGATATCCATATACTAACTATAATACATTTTACCTCAAATTTGCATGTCTTCAACTTCCAGCCATTGGTTCCTGTTACTTCCTTCCTCCTAGATTGAAGGGTTATTTAACACCCATTACATTCTCCCTGTGAAAGTACCGTGATTGTGATCAAGGGCAAAACGACATCATGCTGGCAGAGGCATCCAAGGCATCTGAGCTGTCTCAGTATATACTAACCAGCAGAAGAGCAAGCGTAGAGAAGTGCAGTACAGAGACAGCAGAGCTGATTGCATGTTGAAGAGGCTGAATCCAGAGAACAGCGTAGTTGTATTTGCAGGCAGGCTACAATTAGAGCCAATTATCAGCACTTTTACCGTGCTGAGACCTCACATCAGGTTGCTCCTTCACTTTGATCCATAGGTGTTTTTCAGAGTCCTGTTTATGAAAAGATCCAGATCATCCTGCCTCATTGCCTTATCCTTATTTACTGTTTTACCAAGGGATTTTTTTTTACCCATTTAATTACAAATGTTGTTATAAGTGATTTATTATTTACTTTCAAAAATAATCAGTGAAGTCGTTGAATGGTATCAAGTCTGCTACTGATCCCCATGAAACGCCATTATAAGTATGTTCAGCCGTTGATAATTTCCTGGAGACAATCTCTTTTTAAGATCTATCACTTAACCAGTCCTTAATTCATAAAACATTTGCTTTATTAATAGTATAGAATGCCAATGTTTTAATCAGAACATCCTGTGCTGCTAAATTCGAATATTTTACAAAAATCAGATTACTCAAACAAGCTTGCAACTTCATCAAAGAATAAAGTGAGATTTCTTTGACATGATCTGCTTTTCATAAAACCAAGTTGTCTGGAATTCATTTTATTTCTGTCCTTTAATTATTTCTCAGCTGATTCTCTTCCCAGCTTTTCTGTTATTTTTTCTGGAACAGATGTCAGACTAATTGACCTACACTTACTCCAGTCATCTTGTCATACTTTCTGGAATATTGGCACATCATAAGTTCACTCTCAGTCTTCTAGAATGGTCCTGGTATTCCAGAATTTGTTAAAAATGAGGGTTTCCTAGAGCAATTTGTGTGCAAACCATCTGTGTCCACTGAATTAAAAGTGTTTAATTCTACTTAAAGTTGCTTTATATTTCCCTCAGATCATGACAAGCCAGAAAGAAATTTGCTGGTTTTTTATGGTAGATGTACCTCATTTGTATTTTGTTTCTAGGAATCCAGCTATTTTATGAATTTTAACTATTCTATGTCTTCTAATAAGAATTTGATGATTTCCAACATCAGAACAATTCTCTGCTCAGGCATGCTTTTCTTCCAATATACATTAAAAATGTACATTCTATCATGCTATCATTTCCCTCAACACTTTTAGCTTCTCACATCCTCTTTTCAGTATTTTTCTTAACCTCCAAGCTACATGCATAGGTATTTCTACATATTGTATATCATTGCGGGGAGGGGTCCTGTCACCTTATTTCTTAATATAACCAGGTTTTTTTTGTTTTGTTTTGTTGGAGTTTTTTTTGTGTATGTTTTCTTAATAAACAATTTAGAGACTTCGATGCGAGTCATTGGAAGGTTTAGGTATGTAGCAAATATATATTAAAGCAAAACCCATTATCAGCCTAAATTTCCTGTCCAATTCCTCCTCTTCATCAGGTTCTCCAAACTGTTTTTGCTTTAGTAAATTGAATCCTTTTGAAGACACTTTGAAGTAATTAATAAATACATAATAAATATTTTTTGAGATATACCTTCTGTTTTCTCACCTTAAATATAGACAAATTGCAATCAACGGTCTTTAAGCACCACGTTTCCAGTCTAATGCCACTCTTACCTTTATCCATCACTTAACCCATCTTGTTACACTGCTGTGGAAGCTTGGAAGCATGGAATGATGCTCCATTTGTTCCTGAAGAAGTTTATCAGCAAAGCTGGCTTTTATGATCACAGCAGTCTCTGTCCTGAAGAATAAAATGAAGTTGTCCCCCTTCAGTGGAAGTGTTCTCCCTAGTTTCTCTACTAACTGTTCTAAAATTGAAATCTTGCAAACATGTTTGCCATGACTGACTGTACAGCAAAAAACAGGGCCAATTTGGACAAGGTGTAGTAATTTCACATGTAAAGAACAGTTGAACAAATATCACCAGAGAAAGAAAAAACCTGATTCCTCACTGAAAACACCAGCCTGCGTGCAAAGTCAGGCTTTCCACTGAGCATCCTTCAGGTTTCAATGAAAGCCAATTATTAAGGTAATTTGCAAAATACTGCAGTGGTCCATAAGATGTTTAAATGAACTCATTACCTCTTATTGGAGCACGTCATAAGCTTTGCTACGCCTCTGCAAGACAGAACCTCTTCTGTTTTTTTACTGTAGTTTTTAGCTAATGGGGAACTGAGGTTCATACACAAAATGTGCGGCAGAGCAGGGATTTGAATGCTGTTTGCCAAAAGCTTAGAGACATGAACTTGTGGACTGAGCTCCCTTTCTGTAAAAACTACAGCTGTTCTTTGACTGAACAAGGAATTTACTTCCTGTGCAGTCAATTCACCCCCCAGCAGCTCTCAGCTATACTTTCTTCCAGTTCTGTTACACAGTTTATCTGTTTCTAAATCTAAACAGCAGATAGAGAAATGGGCAGCCCTGAAATGAAGCTTGTGATGAAATGAATTAGAATAATGCCAGATAGCCCACTAAACCACTATCAGTCTACAATGACAGTAAACTTACAATAATCTATATTCCCACCTTCGTCGTACGTTGTTCTAGTTAGGCTGTTTGTTTAAGCCTCTTAACCTAATTACTGAAATTCATTGTTCTCATTAGTGCCATTTGTTACCAAAAAAGAAAAAAAAATGTTTTCCTGCCAGAGTTGGAAAACTCCCAAAGTATGCGGTTGGCTCCAGCACTTCTCTCATTCTTGCAAGCTTAGGCCAGTACAGAACATCTTTGTTTTGCAGTTGTCAAGGCTCTGAGCAGTTGTTGGGGTCTCTGCACATTGCACATTTGCCATCACTTATGGACAATATAAAATATATTGACAGCAACATGGGTATAATTCCCAGATGAGATTACTAAAGGTAATTTTTCAGGAAATGGAAGTGCTGCAAATTGATGCTAGCATAAGGATTTACAGGAAGAGAACACAAAAAAGCAGACTTTACTGTGGCTAACATCATTCTTTTCTTGGGATAAACTTATAACTAGATGCTGCCAAAGGAGTTTGCAGGAATTACAGTTTGCATTCCTGGCCATCTCATTCCAGTTCATTGGCCAGACTCCTTTTCCCACAGTACATCTATATTCATGACTGCCTTTTTGTACAAAATTAAGTTCATCCAAGAAGCTCATCCTCTACTTAATTGAAAATATGGGAAAACTGAGGATCTGTGTTAGCATTTCTTCAGCACCATCCTCAGGCTCTAGTGTTTTAGTGTTCAGTAGCAAGCCAACTTTTACTACAGAATGTGGACATGGTCAGATAAAATTTCAGTTGGAAGTGCAATTTTGACTTGCATAACAGGTGCACTGAAAATATGTGGTGTAAACCCTTGGAAATGAGTTTGGAGTGCGTGTCATTTTTTGCGTGTGACATGACTGAAAAATTGTGTACTTGTTCTTGTAAACACTTTGAGAACTTCCTTGTAAAAAAATCTGATTTTTCAGGATGACATCGAAGTTTTCTAATCTTGCTGAGTTTTGAGAGCTTTAAGACACGTGCACTTAGGAATCCAAACCATATGTGAAAACCTATTTTCTAAAATACAGAGTTGCCTTTTCCCCTGTGTTTGTGTATGCAAATGTCCTGGCATCTCTGTTTAACAAGTCTGTATTCTTTAAATTATTTTTCTGAAGCTACGTTTTGTCCTCTTAGTTTTGTCCGTATATTAATGAACACATTGCATCTTATACAAAAGCACAAATAACTACTTAAAATAAATTATCTGCATAAAATCATATCATGGTTGGTTCAAAGCTTTTTTAATTTAGGTTTAAGGAATCAGTTTGGATAGGAAGTAATTTCCTAAGTAAAAAACCTTAAGCCAATAGAGAGATACAGAAGTTTGTTACAATTTCTGTTTCATTTTACATTTCTGCCCACTACCACTGAACAAGCAGGGCAGGGGATTAAGAGTCAGAAAATCAGGTTTAAACCCAGCCCTGCCAACTTGCTGTTGCCTACCCATAGGCAAGTTACTTCAGCTTCATCTGTTTCTTCCCTTGTTATTTTTTCATCCAAGTTATAGACACTACTCTCTTGAACAGTGTTTGAACCAGAATTAGTGCTGAGTCCCACTCAACAGCATCATGATATCCAGTGCATTATATACATGTTATTTAATGTTTAGTATGTAAAATTACACTGTGACCCTGCCCAAAAAAGTAAAGGTTCTTCTGCCAGTTTTCCACACTGATAGACTGTACCTAGAATACAATTTCTCATGTGCTGTCCCCATAAAGCATCTCGCAATGTAAATATACACTAAAAAATATGCAGCAAATCACCCTTTTTACATCTCTTCCTCTTTCTCTCTTTCCTTCACCTCTACCTTGAGCTTGGTAGTGGAAGCAGGCTCTTACTTTCTACTCCTCAAGCCTTTCCACTCTTCTTCAGATCACAGGTCATAAATGCACATTTCTTTCTGATATTTTTTTTTTCTGCTATAATGAATAGCCTGACCAATTCTAACAGGGACATTCCTTCCTGACACCATGATGAATCACAAACCGCTTAGATACAAATGAGACTGAGTCAATTTAGGAGGTAGAATCCAAAGAATCTAATAGTTCATTTAATTTTGTAAAGAAGGTTGGCCCTTTTAGAATTTAAATAAAATTATTAGAGAAATCAATTAGCAACCAGTTTTGATTGTGTGTACCATAGAATGTGCTTTCATTTCCTTTATGCAAAAAAAAAAAGCATTGAGTACTTTACCACTGAAGTATGTTGCTGGACTACTGTTATTTCAAAGAGTTAAAGTTTAGAGATATGGAGGTAGATTTCTTCAATATTATGGACTGAAATCCTAACTTCAGTAGATCAAGGGGACAGTGGCATTTATTTCAAAGGCACTGAGATTTCACCTTCCGTAGCAAACTCAGCAATTCTCTTTGCTCACAAAGTGCTTGGATCAGGCCCCTAGGACATTGCAAAGACCAAAGCATTTTCCTCTTCAGAAGCTTTTCAGAAAGCCCTAGAAATAAATGCTACCTTTTGATTTGGATGTGTCTGTGGGGTGGATTCTACCAGGGCAGGAAGGTCACCCTTTCCTTCCTGGACCTCAGGGGGAATGTGAAAAAGAGGATCCCCTGAGCACACGCAAGTCTCCTTCAGTAATGAGCCACATGCTTGTTGCTAAGTAAGCATAGTAAGTATATTATATCCATGTGTAGCTTTTTATATCTCAATTAACTGAATAGTACTAGCATATTATTTGATTAATTTTGCAGTACATATGTATAAAATGTCAGTTTCTTGGGTTAGACGTCCTGATTTCCAGTATTTTATGTTGAACAGTTATTTGTTGCAATACAGAAAGAGTAAATTAACTGTGGCCCATATTGTT
Organism: Phalacrocorax carbo; assembly: GCF_963921805.1. Classification (NCBI taxonomy): domain Eukaryota; kingdom Metazoa; phylum Chordata; class Aves; order Suliformes; family Phalacrocoracidae; genus Phalacrocorax; species Phalacrocorax carbo. The sequence goes on from NC_087515.1 coordinate 116,336,073, forward strand.
CTCTGTCACTGAGGTCAAATGACACAGTTAAACCTCCATTGAGAAGTTCTCACTCAGTATGAATGACCAAATGGAGAACATTCACCCAAAGTCCTACTGGAAATAGTATTTGCTCCGTGATATCTTCTGAAGCATTTCTGAGGCATTTGGGATAGGGAGGTTGGCCCCAGCTAAAGACGTGTCAAGGATCTTCCTAACAATTTAACAGCACAGATGATGAAGTTCCAGTCCCCAGGGGTGTTCAGTGGAGCTTTTCAATGTACAGTAGTAATACACAACACAGCTGAACAGCTGCAGGGTGAGGACTCAGAGCACACCCACAGTGAGGCCATCCAGCAATACTCTTGCCTATGTCCTCCTCCATCACCTGCAGGATTTGAAGGTGTTAGCACACATGGAGGAGGATAATAGAGTACTTATGATGGATGCACCACTAAACCCAGCCAAGTGACTAATTTAAGTGGTTCTATGATTAAATAAGGAGTTGACAGCTGATCTCTGACTGTAAGATGGGATGAGGTGTATTTATCACTCGGAGCTAATTTCATAGTTGAACCAAGCAGGTGCAAATCCTCTGTGGTTCTCTCTTCTGAGCTAATTCCCTGACCGTTGATTAGTAAGAGTTGGTGGAAATTAGGCAAGCTTAGAGCATCAACAAAAGCTGAAAATGTATTCTAGTCTCAAATCATGTGAACCAGCATCTTATCTACATTTCCTGCCTTTTACGAGTACCAGTATTTAGCTTACCACAGTGACTTCAGAGTGTCAGTATGTTTCACAATTCAGTTAGTCATTCCCAAGTGAAGTATTGTAATTGATTCTTTTTTGGTCTCCACTAGTGATAAAGGTAATGGATGTTTTTGTCAAGCAAATGGACTTCCTCTAAATATCTGCTTCTCCATGTCACTGCCTCTGAAGTAAATGGTGAAGTGTATTTCTATAAATAGACAATTAGCTGGCAAGGGGGTGGGGGGAAAAGAGAAGGGGACAAAAAAGGGAGAACCATATATTTCCCGACATTGCAACTTTCATGATGGCTTAATTACCACAAATGTACATTCTTGAACAACTCTTATCTTAGGGAGCATTGCAGGAAGCAGAGAATAATTTGGATGTTAGCAGATACTGCTTAAAATACAAAAGGAAAATTAATCAAATGGCCCTGAACGGTGTCAGTGGTTTCAGTTTGGGGGAACTGACATTCTCAGAAAAGGCTGAAGTAGCGCCTCCACACCAAGAGCTGTGGCTTCAAGCAAGAATTGATGTACCAGTTTCCAGCAGCTGGTCTGCACTTGAAAAACAGCAAAGCCTGAGAAAAGCAATCAGCTGCATTTGTGACAGCTCTATGAAGTTCTCAGTTATGGATATCATTAACTGAATAGTTTCCCTGCATGCAGTGAGGGGCAACACACCAAAAGCAGGGGTAGAGTTACCTCAGAAAAAACCTTGAATGCCAGGTTTTAGGGCCTTCCTCTTTGTAACACTTCCTTTCGCCACCTAGAAAAGACTCGCTGACCTAAGAAACATCCTGGATCACATTAAAATCCCATCACATTCAAACTCTCTGGGAAGAATTTTTTCCTCATGGAAACCAAAACTGCTGATTCCTTGGCTTTTTGCCAATGCTGCGCTGTAACGAAACAGAAACATCTGGCATTTTGCCAAGACTGTACACGTGACTTTGGGAAGTACAGGAGTAGCCATCAGAGGTAGAAAAATATTATTCTCTGTCAGTAATGGTCCTTTCCTTCTTGACATCCACATGAAGATGTTAAAAGGAGAAATTCTGGTATCCTGAGATTTTTCAGAAAATTATAAGATAAGAGGTATACCCCTCGGTAGCTCATGAGGGATTCCTTGTGTGCTACTGCGGTAACTCTTGTTCCACCTTGCATTTAGCTGATTTTATGAAAGACCATGCATCACACACAGTAGAATATGTTCTACTACATTCACCAATCCAGTCAGATCTATAAATCAAGGGCTTCTAGAACTGTAGCTAGAGGAGAAAGCTTTCAGAAAAGTCTGACGATGCTCTCCCTAAATTGTGTGAAAGCTCTCCATGCTCTTGCCCTTGGGTGGCATTTTAAAAATGTGACCGAGGCCATTGCATATCTCAAGGCTTATTTCCAAAAGCAAAATTATATTAATCTGCAGCCAAAATTGTTTGGGGATAGACAGTCTTCTGAAATTTATTGGCAATCTCTGTATGTTATAATTTTTCTCCTACAGTCTGTCTCCCAGCCTAGAATGGTATTGTCATGCACTTGTAAAATACTGCAGAATTTTATATTAAAGCTGCATAAGGAGGTCCTAACATAGCATATTTGTAATTATTAGGAAAGTAATCTGAATCAAAAAGCCTTATATGCTAATATAAAGTAGGATTTATTATAATTAGGGATGTAAAGGATTGATTAGATTAATTTGTCCCATGATCTCATGAGGGTAAGCTATAACTTCCAGAAAACATTACCTCCTGTGTTTCCATTTCCGTGTAACTTATGTTAAGTGCCTGAGCATTTGGAGGCTTTTAAGAATCTACCAGTTAAAGTAGCACATCTGATCTGAACCTAAAGATGACAGCTTAAAGGTTTCCCTTCTTCCACAGGTAGAGAGCACTACAAAGCAAATGTGAAGGGCCAGCTAACAGCTCTGTGAGCCCATGGTCATCATGTTGGAATGTACCTCTTTGCCCTCTGTCGGCAAAGCGAATGCGGTGTTCCCATCCGGAGTGGAAACGGGCCAACTTCACTGGCATCTCACCTGTGCGAGCTGCTGTTAGAACCGCCCTTAACAGACAAAACAGATTTTCTCTTCAGGAATTTTTTTTCTGCTATAGTATGCTAAGTTTCACAAGACTTTTGTGTGTCAGTATTTTTTTCCCCTGCTGGTAGAAGAGATGGGCATAGAGAAATTATGGCAACTTTCTCAGCTCTTCTCAAGAGAACAACTGCCTCCCTAGCATTTTCTATTTAGTGAAAATAAAATAAAGTTATTTTAAGTCCATAGCCTTAGCTGGTGTTTTGTTAACGTGATCTTATTGATTTTGATGGCTGATGATGCCAGTTTATTCCAAGTGATGATTGGGCTGTCATCAAAAAATCACTTAACTTCCAAATCTCTTTTCAAAATTGGATATTATGTTCTGCTTTATGTTACGTTCATGATAGGTTATAGTTCATATATTTTGAATAAGAAGTTGTAACACATTTTCAACAAAGTTCAAGTTTAGTTACCTATCTAATCTACTTATCTAGACCCCACCCGTACTGATAAAATATACAGGCACCGCCAAAGAGTGTCCATAAAGCTCCTAAAAAATAGCTGGCATGAATGTTTCTCTTCAGAGATGCCTGCTTTTCTCTATAGAGAGGGTGATCCTTTAGGCAATTCCCAAAGTCAGGAAAAATCTGGGTTTTATAGAGGCAGGAAAAACAGTTTGCTGATAAAAGGAGGTTGTACCAAGCTTGTTCAGACAACCAGAGTTGGTTTAGGGATGAAGTGCGTTTGTTCCAAAACCAATTCACTGGGTCCATTAGCCAACACTGGGAAACTGGAGGTGGTGTTTTTGAAAAAGATGACAAAAATAGGAGTTGCAGATATTTTTTCCCTTCATAAATGTAAGAGGGCTCTCTGTGAAACCTTCACTGATCCACAGCTGCATTGTGATAGCTCAGAGTACTCAGAGATTGGAAAGCGAGTGCATGTGGAGGAATGGCGCAGCTCAGCACTAGCACTAAAATGGCACAAGATGAGCTCACCAAGCAACAGTCAGGGACCTCATACATGTGTTTCTCAGAGCTCAGCAGGCCAGCTGCAATGGAGAGAGATTAGCTTAAATGAAATGGAAGATGAAAAGTCTGGTGAAATTGCCACAAATGAGGTAAAGAGTTGTTCCTGGAGAGACAAGCAGCTCCATCTGCAGCAGAGCTAATGAAGCTTGGGGTTTTTTATGGATTTGTGTCTTGTGGTTGGATACTCTGGTGTGAGTACCAATTAAAACTTTTCCGGTGGTTGGGGCAGCCATAATATCTGTCTTCTCTGTGAATTCTCCCGTGGGTGGAGAGCACGCTGCAACCTTGTGATCAGAGAAGGTCTGACTCGATTAGACCACTAATGATGTCTCTCTTTCCTGCTCAGCAGCCTAATCCTACAAAACTGGATATTTAATTCCTGCTAACTTCTGTTATACTGGGTTGAAACTAGTTAAGTGATTCAGAAGTTATTGGGATGTAGATGGAAAAGATGGGCAGACCTATGAGCACAGATCCCTGCACAAATGCAGTGTAATCTCACAGAGTTCACTCAGAGAACATCATCTGCTGTGAAAGTATATATATGGACCTACAATATTTTGCCCTGGGTAGTGTTGGATTGTGAGTTAAATAATAAAAGCTGAAACATGTCTTCTGTCAAGGTGATGATGTTTACTAAGATGACAGTGAGTACAGAAGTGTTCTTGGAGACACATGCCTTTTGGTTTAACAAGGCACAGTACAGGCTAGGGGGTAGATACCTCTGTGGGACAAAGGCAATGTGAAATTTATGGGGTAATTTTGGGACAGCAACTTCAGCTACAACTTCTCCTGCTTGTAAGAGGAAAATAGTGATCCCTTCCATCCATATGTTATCCTCTTCATTAATTTCACGTCACGTTTTCATGGACTGATACCCCTTTCGCTGGGGAATGGTCACATATTACGATGATGATGGTGATGACTGTTGATTGTTGGGTATCCGACTTGTGTCACCAGGACCAGCTATTTCATATGATAGCACTTTCATTTTTGGGAAGCAGAAGTCACCTTCAAGAGAAAGTCTAGAGCTTTAAAGTAAAGGTCTGCAAAATTGGAATGAATGTTTTGGACACCCAGCTCTTCTTGGCACTGGAACAAGTGGACCACTTATCTGAGCATCTTACTTAACTCCTATTTTTAGTAAACTTTAAGAGTGACAATAAAATAGTAGAGGTGGTCTTATATTTGGCACTACCCTGGCTTAATTTCCTGGCTTGATTGCAGCCTTTCTGTGTGACTTGAAATCTTGTACCATTTTTCACACTGTGAAATTCTTCACTAACAGGGTCATTGTAAATTACTACTCCTTTCTCTTTTTAGATATAAAGGTACTAAAGCATAAAAGTCTATATACATCCATATAATCATTAATGTAAGATTAATATATTTCCAGAGCTACTTAGTAACTCACAGATATAGGATAAACAACTGAATTCAGAAAAAAGGCTAATGTTTCATAGACTACAGAAAACTATTTGCAGAATTCTTACTTTGTTCCATAATTTTAACAAAAACAAAAAACACCATAGCTGTTTGGGGTTTTTTCCCCCCTGAAATCTTCCCCCAGCTAGAGATCTAAACAATAAACAGAACACTTTTGTTAGGGTAATTGTTCCACATTGTGTCCAATGATTATATTAATTATAATGCCTTCCCCCAGAACCGTTGGCCCAGACTAATTGCTGTGGATTTTGGTGTAATAGGACTCTCAGAATAAAACCATTTCTATGATCCAGTCAAAATGGTGATCCCATCTGCTTGCTGTCAGAGCTGGAACACAGACTGAAACCAACTCTCCCCAGATGTCAGCAGAGAATTGCCATATATTTGTGCATCTTATCCTTGAGAAATGTTATGCCAAGAACACCCCCACCTGGTCAAGGAAAGAAATGGAGTCAGAGGAAGATTTCCACATCTGAAATATATTGCACAAAAAGACTACTAACTTTGCTTATTATTGGAAAACTGCTGTTCATGAGTATTAATATGAATGAAATTCTACAGGTCATGGAGGGAGGAAAAAAATGATAAATGACAATTTTTAATGTTTTGGTATTGTTCTTTGGAAATTTTTCATAAAATCCATGTATTTCAGATTGTAGTGTATATACTTGCTTGCCTGGCATCAGCAGTCAGGGCTCTACAACACCACTTCATTTGTTAGTACGGAAATGCATCAGTTTTCTTGAATAATAATCCCAGCACTAGATATGGAATTCCTGTGCTTACAGGAATAATATCATATTGTACACATTTATTATTGAGTTCTGTACATATGGCTGGTTTTGTCGTCATTTTAAAATTCCCAATGAAATCTTATTTTCCAGACTCTAACAAAACCCACAATATACAGAAACTGTTTCAATCCTCATTGAAATTACCTATGAATTTTTCAGTGTTACTTTGGTGATGCTTGGCCTGTGGCTTGGTCAGGTCCCACTGTGAAGTTAAAGCCAACAGCCTGTTATAGAACTGAAATAATTGAAAAAGTAATGAGAATGAAGCATAAGACCAGACTTACAATCTCATGCAGGATTCATATAATAATTTTTCTATCACTCTTTTCAAAGGAACTTTGAGGTTACAGCTGGGTAAAGCAACGGTATGTCTACCCTGTCTCCTGAGAAATGAGCCCAGGCACATTCACTGAAATAATTTTGTGAATTTTAGCACATGGGTTTTTTTAAAATTTTATTTTATTTTATTTTATTTTATTTTATTTTATTTTATTTTATTTTATTTTATTTTATTTTATTTTATTTATTTTTAACGAGAAGATTTGTACAGTGTTGAACACTCACAAAGAGTGGCCACCTACATACAGCAGTGCACAAAAAACATCAACACAAACATTTTTCCTGCAGTCACTCTCAGCTTTCTAAGAAGAGCAGAAAAGAAAATGAAGAAGGCCTGTTTTGTTTACTGTAGACAATCAACTTATAATCATCCCTAATTAGGCTTCCAACAAGATGTTTGGTTCCAGTCCAGAAGTTCTTAATTAGTCTATATAGCCATCGATTTCAAGGGTAGTTCTATCTGAGTCAGAATTTTGAATGAGATCATGAGGAGTGAGCCTCGAGGAAGCAAACAGAGCCTCACCCCTGTGCAGGTGTGTGGGTGAAGTTACAAGGAGCTTCTCCAGTCTCTGTAATCTTTTTTGTCCCTGTAGGGAAAAGGCTATATTTTTAGTGTGGTACTGCAGGAATTTAGAAGCACCCAGACAGGGTCAAATGTGCCTCAGAAAAGGAAAAGATCTCAGAAAAAAAAAAAAAAAAAAAAAAAAAGAAAAAATAGGGAAAAGTTCAGAACAGCTTTAGAAATATGAAATGAGAGGTTGAATATGACACTGGGTTTTTGTTGGGGGGAAAAAAAAGGCATGTAGCAGGAGACTGGGAGGAAAATGCGAGCAGGATGTGAAGAGCAGTGCCTGCGAGAAGCTGAGGCTGGATGGAAAATCAGAGGTCAAACCAGGTGCCTGGGACGGGGCTTAGGGAGGTCTCTGGCCAAACCTCCTGCTCAGCCACAAAAAAGAAACTTGGCCTGAGATCTGGTGGGTCTGTAAAAGTGCGGACAATGAAATGAGAAAAAGGAATGACTTTACAGAGAGAATGGGGTGACATGTGCTGCTGTGGGAAGACGAGGGCCGAGACGCTGTAAAAGGCACAATCCCTCCCTGCCTAATTTAAAGTCCCATGGCATGTGGGTAATTGGATTACTTAAAGTAAATCACCTCTGTAATGTAAACAAAATCATATACTTTTCTCAAAAGTGATGTATTAGTTAAACTGCTGAAGAATTTTGGACAAAATTTTCTATGCATGTGCACAGAATTCCACACAAAGCAGATGCTTGGCTTAAAAAATAATAGCCCAAAACATAAGGGAAATTCTAAACAACTGGAAACAGATTCCTGTATGCAGCAGTGCCTTTAACCTTAATAAGATACAGTCCCTCCCTAAGATTTTAAAATATGAATTGAAAGATTTAGCAGACTGTGTGTGCGTGTGTAGGCAGATGATGAAGTCTATTAAATGCAACTGTAGCAATCAATAGGTATGTATTGGCTTTGTAATTACTTTCCTATTAAAGATAGCTAAGGTACATTTCAGGCATTTGTTATAATTTAAAGGATTGCCGATAATTCTTTTCTTATTGAAAAAAGATTACTCCTTATTGGAAAGGCCATAAAGCAAACATGAAAATCTTTACCCATGGAGTTTTTCTCACAGCCCATGCTGTCATCAATAAAACATCTCATGGACTGCTCACTGCTGCTGTGCAGAACTGAGGATTATTAAAAGTAGTAGGCATTGATCATTTTCTGTCCCGACACACCCTAACACATGTTCTAATGTTCGCATTGCTCTTGGATCATGTCACACTCCTTCAGGACACGTCAGTTCAGCACCCAGCTGACCTATCGGCATTCCTGACATACCTCAGTCAAGCCTCAGGAGCTGATATCCATAAAAAGCCACTTTAGCTGACAGAAAGGGTACAATATCCTGGTTTTAAATGCCTACTTTTTAAAATCCGCTTCATAAAACTTGTTTTTGCCTGGGCCACCCAGCTCTTGTTCTTTTATACTGCAAGGAGCAGCTTGCATCTTCCCCCCACGGCTGTTACCAAACAGTCTGTGGGGGGAGAAGGCAGCGGTTAATCTCTCACAAACCAAATGTTAACTCTCACAAATCACCTGTGGGGGGAAGAGCCTGCCTTTACATATGTCCCTCTTAGGTATTCTGTGCATGCTACAGTTCATCTCCTATGCGGCCCAGGCAGTTTTCTTAGGATTATGTGATTTATATTCTGTGTAGGTCTATGTGGATCCATGCCCCTCGGCAGGAGTGATTTTTACAGATTTTCTGTACCAGTCAGAGGCCAGCGTTCAGGATCTGAAGTTTTTTCTTAGATGTAATTCACAACAGAGTCTCAAGGGCAGAACATCCCCCAGCTGCCACAAGCTTAAACTCCTGGGAAAATGATACATGTCCAAGGTGGAAAGTCCTTCCCAATCTCTGCCTAAGACTTTTTAAAGGAGCTAGAGAAAACTGAGGGCTCTGACACAAGATCAATATATTGAATATTAATGAGTTACTGTGCATCAGCTGAACCACAGCAGCTCACTGCATGCTTAATTTTATCCCATTGCTACCACCAAAGATAACATAAAAGTATTACCTTTTTCACTGAGGTCTGGTGTGACTCATTTTATCTACATTCGCTACAAACTAAAAGCACACACACACAGAGCCAGCTACTGCCACTCAGCTGACATGTGGTAACTCATGGAATTGTGGTCACAGGGGATACAGGGAAATCAGCAATCAGGTTCATCAAAGTTGCTCATGCAGTTCTGAAATGCCATGTCAAATGTCAGTACAATAGAAAAAGCACTAGCAAACATTTCCTGACTTAAAAAAGACATCCTTCAACTGTCAGGAGAACAACCACAGTGATACTCGGAGCACTACCTTGACTTTGCCTATACAGTGGCTCTGTTCCTAAACTTTCCCTCCACCCTAGGAGCTTGTACCTCACCCCAAAATAGCTTGTTTCTCACCAGAACTCCTTTGCATGGCCACCATGCTCTTCACAAGATCATGAAGAGACAGTTTGCAGACAAGTGCAGCCCCATCTCAGTAAGACATGTCAATCTTGTCCTCTACAATTCAGTATGCAGCACAGCTTAGTTTTAAAACAATTTTTTTTTAAGTTTATGCACACAAAAAAGCTGTGTAGGTTATTAAGAAAAGTGGCCTTTCAGGATTTTGGAGGTGGTTTTGTTTTGTTGGTTTTTAGTTTTGTTTTTGGTTTTATTTGCTACTGCAGAAAACAGCACATGGGCTCTATCCACAAGAAATATTTTGCTTTTAGATAATATCATCCAGTTGCGTGCACAGTATAAGAACACTAGTAGGCAATTGATATTTTGGGTGATCTCAGGGGGCAGAAGCCACTGAACACTATTAAAATGGTATTGCTATGGAAATCGGGTAAATAAGCTATGCTACAGTGATCATTGAAAGCTTATGAACACAAACGCTAGGACAGGGGAAGTTTCTATGGGCCTCCAGGTGTTGCAGTGTAAGGCAAACTGGATTGTTACTTTCAGAATTCCTTCCCTGAAATATAATACTTCAAGTATTGCCCTTCAACATCATTTAGAGTTGTTTATATTTGTTCCTATTTTGATATTGTGCAGCTTATTTAATGCAGTTCAGCCTCAGTATTCTAAGGGAATTGAGTATTCTTATGGGCCTGCACCCAAGAGAGAGTCACCTTGAGCTTAATGCAAGCTAGCAGCATGCAAATGCAAGAGTACAGTGCATGTGTGTCTGCGACGTCTGTGTACCTACACCTCCTGTGCACTAATCCCAAAAGTTTCCTTTGGTAGGGTTAGTTTGCACTGAGGTAACTCGCAGTGGAGAAATCTCTTTGCAAGTCCATTCTTCCCTACTTCCTGCAAAAATGGATCTAAAAAAAAAAATCATATTCCCTGATAATATATGCATTACTAGCAATCTATCAACCTTATTGATGGTTTCCCATTAAAATCTGAGTTTTTCAATAGCTTCTATATGGACATTCTAAGGTCGGATTTCAGAAAGCATGTCATTAAGTGAATTTTGTACAAAGCAAAGTCACTGGAAGAGCTCCAGAAAGATAAAAGTAGAGTTATGGCAAAGCTAGGAGATTTTCAGAACAAAAAAACCCCAAACCAAATCAATCCAAAGAATCACTAAGGACAGCTTTGCCATTGTTACTGCAAAATGGCTTCACTGAGTGAGGCAGGACCATTCTGTTCTGATTGGTGAAGAAATAATATTGAAAGGCTAGTGTCAATGTGAAAATATGTTTGCTTTTTTTCATACCATTCCTTTAAATTCCTGTTCTGTTACTATACCATACTGATGATACACAGGAGTAATGTCTGTTGAAAACATGATTTTATTTTATTTCCAGAACTCTTAGACCTTTGAGTGCTTTATGCCTTTCTATTTAAGACAGTTCAAGACCTTATATCAAGGCATGATATTTGCAAATAGCTTTCACTTTTTGTACATTGTTATTTCAAAGGACTTTTTGCAGCCTCGCTTTCTGTCCCCTGCTCCTGCACATTTCTTGAGGCCATGGATCCCAGGAGCACAAAGGAGCCCTGCAATGGACGTGCAATGGTCATGCCCGACAGGCGGTTTTGAGGAACTGTCTCTAGTGGCTGCTTCTAGGCAGAAACACTGACCGTGCCCACAGCACATGGTCTCATGCCCACCGCCCTTACATCTTGTCAGGGATGTCTAGCTCCCTGTGTGAACTACATATGGAATAGAAATACATGGTTTTCCTGAGATCAGAGGGCCTAAAATCCTGTGCCCCTTTTTTCTCTTTTGCACTAGAGTGTGCCTATACTTGGAAATTAAACCACACTAAAGCCCATTCCTTGGGCTCCCAGGCCAACAGCCAGCATGAGCTGGCCACGTCCACAGTATTAAGCTCTTAGAATCATACAATCATAGAAAAGTTTGGGTTGGAAGGGACCCTTAAAGGTCATCTAGTCCAAACCCCCTGCAATGAGCAGGGACATCTTCAACTAGATCAGGTTGTTGAGAGACCTGTCCAACTTGACCTTCAATGTTTCCAGGGATGGGGCATCTACTACCTCTCTGGGCAACTTGTTCTGGTGTTTCACCACCCTCATTGTAAAAAATCCCTTCCTCATATCCAGTCTAAATCTACCCTCTTTTATCTTAAAACCATTATTCTTTGCCCTATCGCAACAGGGTCTACTCAAAAGTTTGTCCCCGTCTTTCTTATAAGCCCCCTTTAACTACTGAGAAGCCACAATAAGGTCTCCCCACAACCTTCTCTTCTCCAGGATGAACAAACCCAACTCTCTCAGCCTGTTCTCACAGCAGAGGGGCTCCAGTCCTCGGATCATCTTTGTGGCCCTCGAATCATCTTTGTGGCCCTCGAATCATCTTTGTGGCCTCCTCTGGACCCGCTCCAACAGGTCCATGCCCTTCCTGTGCTGAGGGCTCCAGAGCTGGATGCAGGACTCCAGGTGGGGTCTCACCAGAGCGGAGCAGAGGGGCTGAATCACCTCCCTCAAGCTGCTGACCACGCTGCTTTTGATGCAGCCCAGGATACGGTTGGCCTTCTGGGCTGTGAGCGCACATTGTTGGCTCATGTCCAGCTTTTTGTCCACCAGTACCCCCAAGTCCTTCTCTGCTGGGCTGCTCTCAACCCCTTCATCCCCCAGCCTGTATTGATACTGGGGGTTGCCCCGACCCAGGTACAGGGCCCTGCTTTTGGCCTTGTTGAATATCTCATGGTTCACACAGGCATACTTCTCAAGCTTGTCCTGTTCCCTCTGGGTGGCATCCTGTCTCACAAGTGTGTCAACCCCTCCACTCAGCTTGGTGTTGTCTGCAAATTTGCTGAGGACACACTCAGTCTCACTGTCTACATTGTTGATGAAGATAATAAACACTGCTCGTCCCAGTACGGACCCCTGAGGGACACCACTTGTCACCACTCTTGGTGCTTCCAAACAGGTTGCCTGTGTTCATATTGCAACTGGGACAAGGTGCCTCTGAGAGACTCAGGTCAAACCGAACTTCAGTGTTCAGGTACAGCTCCTGGCACTTTACTAGTATATGCCTAATAGACAATTTTTAAGTTTGTTATCTATCTGCTTGACAAATAATAAAAAACCAGCACAGTGGCATTTATCTGTAATATATCTATGGTAAATGTCTTCATCTGCAAAGTTAAGAGACAAGAAAAAGCCCTATACCTGTTACCAAGGCAGAGGTTAGCATTTATGCAACCACAGCTTCGCCATAGCACAGTGTTTTGATTCTCCAAGGTGGAGAGATTATTTCTATTTTTTAATTAAGATTCCCAAGATAAAGGTGCCAAGTGCTTAGGTAAGGAGGGAAGCCGCATGCCCTGAGGTAAAAAAAGATGCTGTGAGGAAGAGCGGATTTTCATTTTTTTAAATAAGCATGATAAAAGTGTTTAGTAAGAGTTATAAATGTAAAGAGGAAAATAAGAAATGTAAAGAGAAAAATAAGAAATGTAAAGAGGGAAACTACATGGGTCATGTAGTGAGGACATGACAGTCATTTCTCAGCTATGCCTGTTCAGAAAGGGACCATTTGCTGTAGGTTTAGAGACTTAAACATTGCCCCCTCCTAACCTTGCAGGAAGTTATGTGTAGCTTTTCACAGTTCATAATTTCAGTGATCCCCCAGGGGGGTGGAGGGCTGCAGGCACATGTGAAAGAGTCCCCAGAGCCCTGTCGCTGATGCGAAAAAGATTAGCACTGCTTGCAAAGACATGGGACACCATGTTAGGGGAGATAACTCAGTGGAGCGTCTACCCCAAAATGATTTTTTTTACTAAATTGCCATCAGGTTGGCCTGACAGCCCCCCATTCGCTGGGATTAACATCAAGGCTCTGGCGCGGGAACTGTTCCAGAGCAACCGGCGAGAGAGACAATAGACAAAGCTGGGCTCTTTCATCTATGGGCTGCTGGAGCAGAGCCCTGACAGGTGATGGATGAGCAGAAACCGACACGACTTCCCCGTGTCCTCCCCAACACTGCGCGGTTTATGGCCCAGCACACTGCGCCCATTATCCCACCCCATGCCCCCGGCTCTCCCCGGCCCTCCCGGCAGCTGAGGGACGTCCCCACAGACCAGACCGTGGGGGACGGGTGCCCCAGCCTGAGCTGCGACTGGCTGGGCAGGGGGTGGGAGGGCGGGGGTGTACGTGCGTGGCTGGCACTGCTGTGGGGGTGTCGCACGTATTGCATTGCTGCTTACGGCATTGCTGCGCGTGCGGGGCATGGCTGGCTGGGCATCACGTCGCTCTGTGCGTCTGTGGCAAGGGCACCCAGACCTGCGGACCTTTCAGTGATCCATGTTCCTGGGTCTCGGCTGCCATCACCCCCATCACGCCTTTAGCCGCCTGAGGCACTGAACGCCCTTTGCAGCCCTCTGTCACTTTAGGTATTCTATGTTTTGTGGTCATAATCGCCATCAGATGTGACCGTTGTGCAAATGTTATGGGATGTATCCCTCCAGGTTCCCAGAGGGAGACACTTAGAGAGGAACAGGAGCACAAGTGGTGGATTCCTTCTGCTCCATCCTTCACTGGACAGCTGGATTCAGCCTTTCACAAGTCTCAGCCCAGGAGGATTTTAGCCTGTGCACATGGGGCTTGTACAAAAAGATAAAAACTATCTAACCTGGTTGGCAGGTCAGGACGTTTCGGTCTAGTTGCTACTATATGAGGAAATATTCATTAAGCACCTTTACAGCAGCTTGTTTAGCTCTCCACTGATATAAAGATTTAACTCTGTGATTCAATCATTTCCCTCAAAATCATCTAAAGTCTAAAATGCTCTAAAGAATCTAAAGTCCTCTTGGTTATGTGCTTCAAACTCATACTTACTAACTAAGAAAAAAATTAAGCTTTAAAACTTCTGGTGGCACAGCAGTAGTGCCACTTCGTAAGCTAAAAAAAAGATCTGATTAGAAAGCAAGAAATTCCCTGCAGTTTAACCTGGAATTTTTCACTCACTTTCTATTATATTTCAGATAATGAGACAAGAAGGATCATGAAGGATTAAGTACAAATATTATAGAAGAGATAATAGTGTATTTAATTGGGCTTGGGAGGGAGTAAGAACTGAATGAAGAATGAGTGATCTTTAAAAAGAACTGAATTTAATGGAGTGTTATGTGTAGAAAATTTAGAATATTTATATCTGTCATTGTTAAGACAGGTATGGAACTATCACAACCACGGCCTTTTTTATGAATCAGCGTAAGGGTGTACTTTCCCTGCAAACATAGTTATTGAGCTTAGGTAATTTGTGGGGGGGGTTGCACTTCAGGGAAAAATCACAGAGAAGCCAAAATGTTTTGTCTTCTATGTGCACATATGGTGGAGTGGTTGCACCTGTAGAAGGTGATTCAGAGGCATAAAAAGAAGCTTGGGGAAGCAACGAGAAACCATCTGGGCTTGCTCCTGATAGACCTTGATTGATGTGCCCAGTATCCCCAATATTGCTAGTTAATACGCAAAAACTAATACTTCAGTGAACCACAGCAAAACTGATTAATATAGAGGGCTTTGGGTCCACAGTGTTGTACAGACTTCAGGTGAGCAATGAAGAATGCATGCCATTAAGCTGATTGATTAATAATGAGGCTGAACAAGAAAGCATTAATATAAATGATATCTAGATGGACTGGAAAAGCAACAAGATAGAAAGTTGAGGTGAACTGTTGTGGCTTTTAAAGGTAAAAAGGTAAACCTGGTTACCAGCTTTCAGATTGTTTTGCTTCTTAAGACTGGCAATTTCCTGACCTCACAAAACACACAGACTTGTTCTCATTAATTCCATGAAGCGCTTCATATTGCTGATGAACAGATTTTATTTAGATTTTCTCAGCACATAAACAGGTCATTTAAAAAGCAGAGCAGTAAAGCCGTTTTAGGCAGTGATGCCACTATTTTAAATTACAAAAATCTGGATTTGATACAATGTTAGCGAGACCTTCAAAAATTCAAGCTCTAGTTGGCATTGCATGTCAAATGTTACCCTTTTCATTGAGCAACCCAGCTGCCAGCTGTATAGATTTATCTAAAAATAAAAAACCAAAACAGAAGAAACCCAATTCCTTTATTTCTATAACTTGCAGTAGGTGACTTCAGATTGCCAGTAAGGTTTGTGCCCATTCTCAGACCATTGCTGACATTTCCACCATGCTGTTAGATGAATTTGGTTGATGCAAACACTCTCTTCAGCTCAGTTTAAGGCATGAACTGGTGGTATATATGAAAATTTTTCTATGATACCTTGCAGATCGCATAAGTAGTTCTAATCTAATTAAACATTTTGTATTTTACTGTGATTAGCAAATAGAGATCATTTTGAGTCCCAGGCAAAGTTCTGTTACCTTACAGGTTCCCTTCCGCACCCCCTTTTAACTTGCTCACTTTCTGATGCTGTGATTTCTGCATTCCTGAGACCAGCTTTAATAAGGCTGTAGGGGTGGTGGAGCACAACTGTTTGCAGGCACCAAAGTTTTGCTTTGAAATCACAGGTGATCTTGACATTTCGAGCAGACGGAACTTCCACTTGTGTAAAGCGGCTGGATTCAGTCCAGAGAGTTTGGCTTGGATGGGTGAATAAAGCTGAACAGAAATCCTGGGAATACCTTTCCTCACTTTGACTCAGAGAGGCACTGCTGGGCATGGTCAAAATCTTAAATTAAAATTAAAAATCTGTTTGCTTGGTCATACATGTGTTTCTGATTAATTTAATGAAACTATTCACATAGGGGAATTGTGCAACATTTATCCCATTTTCCGCGGAATACTACCATGTTATATAACATTCTGCCATTAATGTTTGGCTATCTGCACTGATAAAACTTAGCTGTATCAAAATATTTGATTTAAATTTCCCTGATAATATGTTTCCATAAATTACAGTACCCAAACTTTCTATTTACAGTCCCTGTCCATGTGTTGAAACCTTAACTTGCTCCCTACTGTTCTTACTAACAGAAAGTATTGCTATGAGCAATTTTCTGTACATATATTAACTTTGGATTACTGAGATTGCCTAATGAGATTAGACTTCTGTTAAATATTTCTGGCAGAGAAGATCCAGAACATAATTTGGAAAACATCTTTATCTCATGATAAAACCAACTTCCAGCAGGTTTTGTCAGAAATATTCCCAAGAAAACCTTCACAGTTCTGCAACAAATTATCCTGCATAATGCTAATAAACCAGAATTAGTTCAGGTTGCTGCTGACAGCAAAAAACTTCTCAATTGTTTCACCCTATCAGGCTCCCACACTTGGAAATTATTACAAGCAACTGCAAGGAACATGAAAATGAACATGTGAAAAAGGGGAGAGAGAATTTTCTTTCCTCCAAGTACTCTTGGCACCTTGGGATGATCATCCTAAACTGGATCCCAGCTCACTTATATGGGTGGAATTGCCTGCAATGGATGAACCTTTCAACACCCAGGTAAATATTCAGTTAGGTTTTCCATGAATTCTAATTTTTATGGGACTGCTGGGTTATGTGTTATTATGCGACACTGGAGCAGTAGGGTTTTAAAAAGGAAGATTATTTTTCTCAAATTGTTTTTGAAGTAAGACACTGCACATTGGTGTGCTTTAGTAACTGATATTCACAGGCAGGGGTTCAGCTGGCTGGAGGGAAGGTTGGCTTAGTTAGTTTTTGGTTTAGTTTTCTGGGAGGTTTATTTTTTGCTGGTTCCTGTTTGAGATGCTGAAGCTCTGGTCACCTTGATACAAATGTTTTCCTAAGGTGAATATTGATGCAAGTTGCATCTTCCTGTGATTGCTGGGAAATCAGGGAAGATGTCAAGCCTTTTACCACCATGTCCTGCTGATTATGGTAAACAGCATTGCAATAAATAAGTGTATACTGAAGCTTTGACTAGCATTAAATAACAATTAATTTGGCCCGTTCCTAGTCATAACGCTGTTGCTAAACAGAGCCAAAGTAGGATGCCAAAAAATGTTAACTGATCAGATCATGTAATACTTAAGAATTTGTGTGGACCAAAAGGAATGGATCTGCAGAGCAAAACTCGTGGTGCTGAGGACATGATGGCACCTGTATATGTATTTTGGAGGTTTTACCTAAGTCCAGACCTATTCTGGTGTCGTGCACTGAAAGTTCATTAGCACCTAGAGCTGTGAAGTGAACTTCTGGAGAACATTTGCTGGTTTAGTATCAGAGAAAGGAGTTGCTTCATGTGCTCCAACAGAGCTCCACCACATGGGTGAGAGACTTGCTTTGAAAACTCCATTCTCATGATCTAAATAAAAAAATAATGCAGACACACCCTAAGATATTGCTTAATTACTACCACGAGGCCTGCTGTATATGGCTGCAAACTCTGCCATGTCAGTCGCCCTCATCTTAGATCCAGCCACAGGCTATTGTGTTTGCAAAAAAAGCCACAACTGTCCTGCCCCCAACACACACACATCTCGTTTGTAAGATAAGAGGTGATAAATGCGACTCACATTTCCTCAGTTTAATCTGCAGATTGGATATTCAGGAAGTGGGAAATATGTGTCTGATGACCTCAGGCTATGTCTATGCTTGAATATAAAACATGCCAGCCAAAGATCATGGCTTGGCTCACACCCATACACGTAAGCTCTCTTCCCTCCAAAACCAGGGTCTCCTCAGGTAAAAGCCTTGCTTTCCTGTAGTGAAGGTGCACGTATCTCTCTTCCACTTCCTGCTTTTTTTTGTTTACAGTTTTTAATTTGATAATTGAATAAAACAAATACATCAGAGCAAGATAAATCCTCTGTCTTCAAAAGTGGCACTGTTGTGCTACTACAGCTCTTTTTCATGGGAATGACAAAACTTCCTGAATCTGTTGTACACCATGGCAAAGACTGGCTGAATAGGAAGGACATGATGATGAAATGATACTCCTGTTTGGGAACTCATTGCAGTGCACCCTTCCCTTATTTTACCATTGTTACTCTGAGGACCAGACCACAGAGCATGTAAGCACATCTGAAGTCTGCAGCACCTAACACTTGACCTCAGAGACCAATGCATCTAAAATCCATCATGCTTTGCACAAAACTAGTATAGGTAAACCCCATCCTGCAGCTTCTGTATAATTTGCAAATTGCTTTGCTTTCCTGGCATGGATGAAGATGCTGCTGGTGCACAGGTGTCCCAGTCATCATTGCTTCTAGTGTTGGCAGTTCTGTAGGTGCAGTGGCCTTTTTATTAGGTAAAAATTGTTTTTTGTCCTCAGCTTACGCTGAAATCTTCCCTGTCCTCTATTATTTTTGCCTGTTTTTCTAGCTTTATAACTGAACACCAAAAATAAGAATGTATACTTCTACACAGACAAGGTAGTTAAACAGGGTTCAAGTGTAAATTGCCAGTATTTTGCCTCAGAATGCAGTGCTTGGTAAGGCTACATCCTTCACTTGGATAAATTAGAGTTGCTCATTACAGCTGTTCTGGTTTGTGCCAGTTCAAGAGATGATTGATATGATGTGAAGACAAAGTTCCTAAAAATTAGATACAGCATCCCTGAAGACCGATGAAGGAATAAATTCCTTGTATTTGGTACAGAGAATTTCTTAATTTAAAATTTCTGTTCATAGACACTCTAAAACTGTACACTTATACTTGTCCATATCAGGAGCATTAATTCCAGATAGGAGTGAAGTCTCAAGGATGAGCTCTCTAGTCTAACATCTGGATGTTCAAGGGGAAGTATTTACTTAAAATCCATTCATCTAGTAGAGGCCTTACAGACTACCAATTTAGCATGAACATGGTTGTATAGACAAACCTGTCCATAAAAATGGAAAAAAGAATCCAGATTAATCCAAAATAGTTAACTTAAATTAACCTCATACAGAAAAAATATTTAGAGTCATTAGCTGTTCATTGCCAGAAGGAAAGCATGTATCAAAAGGAGATTTGCAAAGGCCTGTCCTAAAGCCCACTGTTCTTCAATATATTTATAAAAGTCATGAAAATGGGCTAGATAATACTTTGATTACATTTATAGATAATACGAATGTGGGAAGGACTGAGAGTAACAAAAAGGCTTGCTACTGAAAAATAGTCCCATTTTCCTCAGGCCACTCTTTTCCTCAGACACAGTCATTCATGGAGCGGTTGGGAACTAATCTGACCAAAACCGCCAAAAGGATTAGTTTTTCAGCTGCATATTGTAGACTGCAAAGTGACATGACACCTGGCTCAGAACAAGGGTGGGAATGTGTGAACAGAGCTCGGCGTGGGTGGATGTTTTCAGCCACAGACCTTGTAAAGGGACCCTGCAATTTCAGCCTGATAATGCACCGAAGGCCAGAAACAGAGTTCATAATAATCTTGACAAATGGGAAATTCACTGAAAATAGGATTAAACAGGGGCAGAGTACTGTACTTAAGTAATATAAATGGCTATTGTAGGTGCATTACAAGATTGCAGTTCCGCCTTTGAAGTTTGTTTCGACTCTGACTTCTGAATGCACCACCTTGACCTGTGCCTCTGTGCTACCCATGCGAATTTTGCATTGCCTTTCCAGTTTGGTTATGACTAAGTATTAGGGCAAACCAGAGAGAAGGCTGTTCTACAAGTCGGCGAGCCGATACTCAACCTGCTGCCAATGCCTACTGCAGATAACATCTGTAGTAACCCTTGTGTCCTACACTTGTTTCACCAGAGCCTTCAGTTTCGGCCTTTTCAAACAAGGCAGGAGACAACACAAACAAACAATCTGCTCTCACAAGCGAAAATCACAGCCTAAATAATATGGTTAGAAGGCTTCATGTCTTTCATGTCGTATATCCACAGTTAAACCCAACACTGAGGTCTTTCCTCAAGTCTTCAAGTAGTCCTTACTCAGGAGGAAACCTTGTGGAAAGGTTCAGCTCACCAGAGCTTCTCTAGATATCATTCTCTCTTATATTTAGGTTTTGTGTTTATTTGCTTTTACGGACAGGCACCCCAAAGATATACCTGCACCCTTCTATACTTTAACAGGGTACAAGGCCTATATAGTTTCCTACATTGCCCCATTACCTTCCTGCTATGAATGGAGCAATATTATGTGAGATTGCTTTTCTTAGGCTTTTACCAGGGGTATAATAATTTCTTTTCATAGCATACAGATTAAAGGAAAGCCTTTTTTTTTTCTTTTTTTTTTTTTTAAGAATTACCTTCTGATGTCGTTTAAACTAATGGAATTACACCAGAATATAAACAATACGCAGAAGAAGAGAGTTGGGCTCCTAAGCCATGTTTACATAGGCGCCTGAGTGAGGAAACCCTTTTTCTGAGCTGCACACACATCATTCTCTATGGAGTGTAGTTTGTATAAAGCTGTATTGTTCCCTCTTCCAATTCACTCAGAGGGCTTTTTGTGTTTTTTGCTGCCTTTTTTCCTCCCCAGTCATATACACAGCCCATTTTTCTCTCTTTCTTCTTACTGTTGCTGTGTCCTGCTTCCTTCTTTGGCCTCTTTGCAGGATGTAGCAGAGCTCCGACTCCCACCTCTCAGCACACAAACAGTATCTCTCTTTTAAACCAGCCTGCAGCCCACAGGAACACACCGCTACATCAGCCCCAGCCAGGGACCGGGAGCTTCTCTAAACAGATCCTGAGACCCTTGGCTTCTGGCAGCAAAGTGAACCGCAGGGTGGGGAAGTCCATGGCTCAGCATTTAGCCTCTGTCACCAGTAACTCACACACCCCTGGTTTTACTCTACAGGCATATAAAAAAAAAAAACAAAGAAAACACAAAACGTGTAATACTGGATTTAAGTTTGCTTCCAAAACACTGTGCTCAACAGCTTATGCTGAAAAGAGAGAAGGGTCTTTCCCTCCCCAAGTAAGACCAAGGAGTGATGGAACTGAGATGGAGAATGGTTCGCAAAATTCAGCTGTTGTTTGGCACCCGTGGTTATTAAATCCACCGTTATAACTATTAGATTTTCTTTTGTTCTTTTCTTACTTATTTTGACTATCTGCTGATAATAATTATATAGCAGGAATAAGAGAGTGAGAGTAACATTTTACCCATATTCAATTATGCTACACTTCACCTTTCTCAGATTATATTAATTATAATACATGGCTTTAGCAAACCACTCTTACAGTTAAAGGGCACTCAAATAAGGAAGAAAAACAAATGTAATCTCTGACTCCAGGGTACTCATGCAAGCCCTGTTAACCCACTGATTAAATGATCTAGCCTTGCATAATTATCCCTGTTATATGAACTGGTAAACAAAGGCAAAATGGTGGCTTTCCTAGCGAGAACCAGCACAAGGATATCTTATCCATTAATTTTCACTGAAGCTTTAAAAATACTATTGTTAGAATGTTAGTATTCTGCCTTAATGTTCACAAACTTCAATCAGGATAAATTCTTACATTTGAAATGAGTTATGGTGTTTCAGCAGGGGATGAGAGATGACATATAAGTCCCTCATATCTTAGACTGCCTGGCAAAGTTTGTATCTCATCAGCTGGCTCCAATTTTATATAATACCACTTAATAAAATTTAACATTTTCCTTAAAGAAATAAACATATTTTGGTGTTTGTTTAAAGGAATAACTACACAAAAGGTATAATGCAATACAAAAAAAATGTCTGACAACCCATTTTTTTCCCCCACACAACATCTCTGTCTTCTTGAACCACAGCTACCTAAAGTAAGATCCAGAGAGCCTACATAAAAAGGCTACCTCTCTACAAACAAATTCAACAGGTCTAGTCTCTGGTCCGTGGGCTGACTGGCATGATCTGCCTACAGCCATACCCTTATTCCTTCTCTGCCTCCAAAATAGCATTGTCACAACCGACAGAGCAAAGGCCCGAGCTGTAGGCTGACCTTCTCAGTACTAAGGTATGGGGTGGGACTGACGCATGCCAGGCACCGAGACACTCTTGGCACTCACAGCTGTTCCCTGGCCCCATACAGTGTCCGTGTTCAAGAAAGGGCTTTTATTCACCTGTAACAAATTTATCTAGATTACTTCTCTTTAGCTACTTACAGGCAATCAGTGCGGGGTAGTATCAAAAGCCTCACAGAAGCAAATGACTTGATATTGCTGCTTCTCCTCTGTTCTTCCCTTCTATTAAGGAAATGATACTGCTTTGACATGGTCTGACATGGCCTGTTATCTAACTGGGCTCTTATTTTCACACACCTTCCTGACTTTTGAAATCAGGCACTTGCCTCACCCTCTCTTTAGAAGAAACCACGCATAACTACAGTCTGTGTGCCAAGCCAGTTCATCAAATACCTTATGATGAAGTTTATCAGGCCTGACCTGCTCCAAAATAGTGAATTTAGCTAAGGCATGAACTTGAGATTTAAAGATATTACATGCAGCATATCTACTACTTGCTGTGGGGTAATGGTGAAAAAACGCTAGCTAACGGACCGATCAGCAAGTAACCCTGCAAAGCTTTTCCATTACTAAGGTTGTGTTTTCTTGTATCAGTACTGCCAGTGCTATGTGCCGTTGGAAGCATCATTCCTTTCTTTTCTCAGCCCATTTTAATGCTTCCACATCTTTAATATTTGATGTTGACAATGATTCTTTCTCTAAAAATATCTCTCCTAATATTAACCTAGAATACAGTAACTCCTCTAAGTCAGTGCAGCAGTACTCCTATAGGAGCCAAATTCTGGTTTTAAATATTGGGAAGAGCTGAATTGCTTTGCAGTACTTCTTGATTTCATTGCCTAGTTTTGGAGGCTTTTTGTGGATCCTAAACATTTCCAGGTCCCCCCATCCCTTGTTGTTTGTATTCACCTCTCATGCTCTGATTTCACCGTTTAAAGGGCAAGGAAAGTTTACTGAATGGAAAGACCTTGGAGTCTACAATATCAAACAGGGGAGTGACCTCAAAGGAAAACATATTTCATTAAAAAGAAAAAAGAGTTTCCTTGCAAATTCAGCTAGTTTTACCCACCCAGATCTGTCTTTTTGCTGCCTCTGTGGTAACACATGTTTTATATGAATCTATATTAAGATGAATTTTAACCTACAAATAACTAGATACAGCTATGCTGTAGGAGGGAATTCCTACAAGATGATGTAAAGTTTTTTAAGCAGTAAAATTAAAAATAGCACATAAAACCTGACCAGTAGATTTGGATCTGAACCAAGGCAACACATTTGGGAAACATTATCAAGTTTATCAGGGGTAACATATCACAGAAAATCTGCTTCTGTTTATATGCCATTTATTATTCATTTTTGACATTTCCCTTTTTTCTTCAATCTTTTTTACCCCTAAGCAAATATATGTTAGACTTCACTGAAATGTGAGATAACAGACTTGCCTTTTTACTTTCTTCCCCTATAAGACAAAAGCAGATCTAACTAGAAGTAAAAAATATCCTATGAAATATAAGTACTGGAAAAAAAAGTTGCCAGAGAAGCACTGGTAATAAAGGAGAAATCTGCCTTGCAATGAGAACCAAGAAAAATTAAAATGCCTAACAAGATTAAACTAAGGGCCAATTTCTGTCCTTCCCTATGCTGTCTTGCATTTGATGATGTATAAATAGTACATTGCAGACCTCTGCCTCATGCAACATACCATGTCTGTGATAAAAAGCTATTTTTTATGTCTAGGACACCTATATTCATAGGGTTAAACATTTTTGTCCATGGTTTTCAGAACGTTTGCAGGTCAAAACAATTTATAGTTACCAAGTCTAACTCAGGGAAAAATATGAACAATGAAAGCAAATTCAATCTTGGTAAACGACCCAGTCCCTCAACTTTACTCAGACAAATCCTCACTCATATCATCGCAATAAACTTTAAATGAGAAAGAGCTGTAACTTTATGTGCTTTTGATCTGTCTTTGAAACAAAGGTGATCATTGAAAGTCAGTTTAAACCTGATCCCAAGTGAGGCATAATTAATGCAGTCTTTCTACTGAATGCAGTTCAAGTCGGAGCTCAACTTGAGTTTGAATTCTTTTGTTAGTTGTTTGCCCATCAGTAGTTTGTAATATTCTTCAATAGATCCAACAGTTTCAAATACAAAATATCAACATGTCTTTGAGAGCTGTTATTGAACAGTGGTTTGTTCTGATACTGAGATTTCCAGCTGAAGTAAATGCTTACTATTCTTTGCTTGGATGAGCAAAACTTTTGGCATGGTTTCAGTAGAGGATCTCTCCTCTGTGTGCTCTAGAATACACACGCCCTATCAGCAAATGCTCCTCGTCTCAGAGAAACCAAAAACATTAATGGGCATCAAATGATGGAGACATTTCTTTTAAAATACAAGCAAACCCCCACAATACGATAATATAACTATATATTATTTAAGGTTTATTTATTCTTAGATTTTATTTTAGTAAATGCTGCCGTTTTGAAAGTAGAGACTTTATTTAGAACATGTGATAAAACTGCTCTGTGTTTTTATTAGTTGCCGCATACTGTCACCAATGTAAATGCTTTCTTTGAATAACTATTGAATAATTCCAATTGAACAGTTATTTATGGTAACAAAAAATAACTGTGAATATTCTTGTAATTACAACGTACAATGAGTTGGCAGATTCACACCCAGATGCTCCTAAGGAAATCTGGGGTAACTCTGCTCCTGTGGCAGAGCATGAAACCAATGTTTTGGCAAGTATAAGGTAACATGTCTTAAAACATGGTATTTAGAGGACATTTATTCAAAGTGGATACAGATGGAAGAGACCAGAGAGGGTAAGTCAAAAGGAGTTCCTAGTAACTCAGTAAGGTTGAACTGCTGAACCCTGCTGTGGAAATTAGCATCGCTGGTGATGCTGTCAGGCAGCCGAGTGCTACTAGACAGAACAGATGATTTATTTGCACACATGAAGAAAAAGTTACAACTTGTAAAGGACGAAGGTTTTGTTTGGGTTTTGTTTGTTTGTTTGTTTTCAGGTTGGCAATTTGAAGGCTAACAACTTGAACAGGCTTTGAATCAGATCCTCAAAGATAAAGTAAGTTAAAATGATACCTAAGAATTTTATTTTACATTGCTGCTTCTGTTGCCTCTCTTTCGCTGTTGCAGAAATCCCAGGGCAGGACAGTAGTAGGCAATGCTCAAAGCAAAAACCTTCAGATACTTCAGATGCTTAGATGTGCAGTTGCCTCTCCTGAGGATCAGTGTAAGAGTTAGCATTTCGTCCAGGATCCCCACAGTCCACAGTGGGAAGACAGAGGCATTTCTTGGGGGTGATTCAGTCCACCCTGACATAGGACTTGAAGAAAGAATGAGGGTCTTTAGTGGTCTGCCTTTCCATAGTCTTTGGAGGACTGCGCATAGGAGGACATACTTTGCTACCTCAGGCAAAGCCCGTGGCTGTTCCAAGTGGCATCCCTTGAAATGCCAACTGAAAATTAAGGTTATAACACCTGCCACCTGCATTTTCAAGATGCCTGTGGCAGGCAGGGCTCCAAAGTTTGTGCTTCAAACAGCATATCAGGTCAAACTGATGAACAAAGCTGTGGAAGAATTCATCTGCTTCAAATGGAGGCAAAAATATATTTTCTAATTTTGAAAAGAGATTAAAAAAATAATGCCATTAAAAAGAAAGTGAGAGGATGTCCTTTTAGCAGCTCCAAAGCCGGTACGCTGACCACGAATTATTTTTGTTCTGCTTTCAAGATCAGGGAGGTAAATGACCCATCACTGTGATCTCTAGAATGCTATCTTTCATTTTTATGCTTGTTGACCCATGAAGTCAATAAAAGACGTCTCAGAGAATTCTTCCAGCAAAAGTCTCTAAATACAATAGTGATACAATTGAATGAACACCCCAGGAGAAATGAACTTTCCAAATACACACAAAATCCCAAACTGACTTTCCACACAAGCCCAAAACCTTGCTATTTCACCTTTGTTTTACACAGAAATGGCCACCTCGCATGAAAATTATCTGAATTAAATTGAAGCCTGTACCTCTCAGAGCTAAAAACCACAAATATTTGCTTGTTAGTCTTTATTTGGCTGATTTTTATTAAGTATGGCATTTCAAATTGGTTTTGGGGTCAAAGAGGACAGACTTTTTTTTTTTTTTTTAAATTTCAGAAGTTTGAAAGAACAGAGGGATCAAACTTTCCAGCATGAACATTGACCAGTGGCTTGTGCACCTGTGTCAAACTCTTACCAAAATTGCTCTGTCTTTCCTTAGTGCAGTTACACCATGCCTTTTGATTCAAACTACTTGCATACTCAGGTAATATCTGTAACAGTAAACCCCCAGATTCTATTTGGAAAAATACCTATACTAAGGACTACTGACACTCGTTTGAAAAATAATCTTGTCTCAGAAGTAATATTTTTCAGCAAAATAATTTAAACTGATTTTCAGACAGCGTGCATTTGAACACTTTGGCTGAATTCATTTAACCTACACTGGACTGCATTACTTTAAAAAAATCTGGCCAATTATATAATGAATGACAAAAATAAAGAAAAAAAATTGGTCTTATTTGCACAACTCAAAGTAATTACAGTTGAACAACATGTAATCAGAAAGCGGGTCTCATTGTGAATGTGAAACCACCGAACAAAAGGAATCTTCATTAGCTTTTTAAGTTTCCAAATTTAATAAAGCGAATGTCACTTTGACAGGCCGTGTAAAACACATGCGGCATTCACCCTGTAGTTTTAAAACACAGCTGCAAAGAATCAGCTAAGTCAGTGGTTACAAATAATCTTTCGTTGTATAAATATTATAGATATTATTATGAATGTAAACCTGAGTATGCATAATCCAAAACTAATCAAAAGAACAAATATGTACATTTCATCTGATACACGTAACAAAAATCTCCACAAAATCCTTTCCTGAGGTTGGCTAGGTAACACAACTTTTCTTTCTCCAAATTAAAAAATTTCATAGAGATGTAATACCTGGTTCAGTCTTATACTGATATATTCATATCTCAGTAACTAGAACCATGTATACCTGTTCATGGAAGTCCATTTAAGGATTCTAATTCAAGTCCACTGTAAGGAATCTTGTTTGGGAAGGTTTCTATTAAAACACCTTTGAGATCTGATGCTGCATGTTTTATTTGTGTCTGAGTTTAATAGTTAAAGTGCCTAAAATTAATCACAGCTTTGTGTACAATACAAAAAAAAAAAAAAAAAAAAGACACTAAATGGATTTTAACTTTTTTTTCCCCAGCCACCCTAAACTAAATCAAACACAAAAGATCATGGGACTGCTGTATTTCACTGTCAGACATTTCTCTATTATGAGTTTATAAAGACAAATAGGAACTGCATAGAAAATTCTAGTGGGGAAAAAAACCCAAACATTGCATTCAATTTAGCAATATATCTGAAATTGTCAAGTATTAATACTGTTGAAAAACCAGTAAGAGATCACTTTTTTCAATAACCTCCTCAGAAGCATTACCAAAGTGAGGTTCAGTACCCATCTGCTTGGATTCACTGGGAAGACTTTGCAAGCGCAGCAGGCAGATGGAGGCTGCAGACAGGTGAGCCGGTGAGCCTCCTCGCATTCCCTCACATGCTGCTTTACATTACAGGATAAAGATAAAGCCAAGCATCAAAGAGGGAGGTGACAGCCTGAGGTGGGCCCTCAGGCAGCAACTGGAGTGGAAACTGAGGCTCTGCACAGTGCTGTGCTGCTGCCACAGAAAGGAAGGTAAGATTCGTAAGAGCTCTTAAGCTTCCTTCTACCATTGCATCCTAAAATCGTGTCTGTAGAGACAAGTTTCTTCATTTTGGGTAGAAACCTTTCCTGGTCAAAGCCCTTCAGAAGTTCCCTGTCCATCTAACATGATCTGACCTTCAGACATTACCATGTCACACGACCCACAGGACAGGGTAATTTCTGAACTGCGCGGTGACTGCGTCCCTGTCCAGTCTCATACTTTGTCCTCTTTTCATTATGGGAGGTCTAAACCAGTTGAGGCCGATCATCTTCCACTGTCCTCTTCCAACTTCTTTTGTGTGTCTAGAGAAGACAGACACGTTCTTCCACAATTTTCAATGCAGTAAGAGAGCAGCTGTTTGACACATCACTATAATCCATGGAAAAAGTCTTTAAACCCTAGTATTTCACTGAATTGAATGCAGAATCAGAATGAGAACAATCACAAGCTGTATTAGCAATTTTGATCCAAGCCACATACAAATATTCTCGCCTTTAAGTCCTGTTAGCAATTTTAAAATGTCATGAGGAATGTCAAGTTCTTAATACCTAATTCTACATATTTAATTGCCACAGCCCAAATATCCAAGAGAAGAGAGTTACTCTAATTCCAGCTAGACCCCAAATTAAGATCTGTTGAAAAATCATGATAGATCTTCCTCTTAAAGTAGGGATTAGCACTTGGTTGTCTACCTTGTATCTATATACTTACTGAGTTTCTAGAACACCTACTGCACTGATCATTTTAGTTTTAATTTCAAAGCAGCCAAATGCAAGAGATCTCTGCAAGATTGTCATGTTACGTCATTGATTTGCACCAGAAGACTCAATTAGCTCAGTAAGAAGCAACTTAGGTCAAAGGCCAAGACTGAGAAAAGACAAACGGTATCATTTACACCCCTGTCAATCAGAAACAGCTATAATGAAATAAATTGAGTCATATTTGTGTCAAATCGGTGTGAAAGAATTCTGTGTTTGCAGAATGTGGATTATGCGGCAGTCAGGAATTCATCTCTATTAGTCTGTAGCAGGAAGCATTACAGACTCGTAAGTTAAAATACTAGATCTGCTACATCAGCTTTTTAACCAAAATAGGTTTTATTCTCTTATTGGCGAATCAAATTCATGACCCTGTTTCAGCTCACTGGCTCCCATTGTGTTATCTAATCTGCTTCACTGTGTGGATTCATAGATTCTGTAATTTTGCATTAGAGAATTCATCTGAGGCAAAAGAATGTAGTAATTCGTGTCCTACTTTTTGAAGAAAAAAACCAAAACCACCTCTTCCAACTACTTGCAACTATTAGATAGGCAAGTTGTTATATTTATTGACTTTTGACATTCATAGAATCATGCACTTCTAATAGTCATATAACACATGCAATTTTAAAAGCATGTTCCTAACTATACAGCCACAAGATGATTTACAGGAATGATTTAATTTGGGAACTTTAATTTGGCTTGTTCAGGGATCTGGTTGAAAGAATTGCATGGGATACAGTGCTGGAAAGAAGAGGAACCCAGGAGAGCTGTTTATTTTCAAGGATCTCCTCCTCCAAGCTCACGAATGGTCCTTCCTGATAAGCATGGAAACCAAGCAAAGATGGCAGGAGGCCTGCATGGATGAACACAGAGCTCCTGACTAAACTCAAACATACAGAGACAGCATGCAGGGAGCGGGAGCAGGGACAAGAGACCCAGGAAGAATATAAAGACAGTGTCTGAGCATGCGTGGTTGGGGTTAGGAAAGCCAAAGCCCTTCTGATGT
Source organism: Phalacrocorax carbo (assembly GCF_963921805.1). Lineage (NCBI taxonomy): Eukaryota > Metazoa > Chordata > Aves > Suliformes > Phalacrocoracidae > Phalacrocorax > Phalacrocorax carbo. The sequence continues at coordinate 116,365,910 of NC_087515.1, forward strand.
TAAATCTGGTGAAGGATGTGAAGGCCAACACAAAGGACTTCTACAAGTATATAAGCAGCAACAGGAAAGCTATGGAAAACGTGCACCTGCTGCTGAATGGGGCATGGGACCTGGTGGCAATGCATCAAGGAACTTGGCACCTTCTTTGCCTCGGCCTTTAATGGTAGGATTTGCCTCCAGGAATGCCAGGCCCCTGAGACCAGAGAGAAACTCTGGAGCAAGGCAGACTTACTCTTGGCAGAGAAGGACGAGGTTAGGGAACATTTAAACAAACTGGACATACACAAGCCTATGGGACCGGATGGTACGTAGCGCAAATGCTGGAGAGCTGGCCAATGTCACTGGCTTGTTTATCTTGACTTTAGCAAGGCTTTTGACACTGCCTCCATAACGTCCTCATAGACAAACTGATGAAACATGGACGAGATAGACAGACAGTGACATATATTGAGAACTGGCGGAACTGCCAGGCTCAAGGAGGTTGTGATTAGCAGCACAAAATCCATCCAGAGGCCAGCCACTAGTGGTGTACCCCAGTGGCTGGTACTGGGACGAATACTGTTTAACTTCTTCATTAGTGACTTGGCGGGTGGGACAGAATGCACCCACAGGAATTCCGTAGATGGTACAAAACTGGGAGGAGTTGTTGGTACACCAGAGGGTTGTGCTGCTGTTCAGAGGGACCTTGACAGACTGAGAAGTGGACAGACAAGAATCCATACTGGTTCTGGCCAAAACCAGGTGTGGCATGAAAAAAATGATGCAGTATTTCCCAAATGTGCAACTACCTAACTGTTTAAACTGTTAAACAGTTTAAATTTCGCTGAAATACAACACAGAAAGCAACACAGAGAAGACTTTTTGTTGCTTTGTAAATGTTAGTAGACATGGAAAATATTAGATCATTTTATCTAGTGATGAGGTCTATCACATACCAGTAAATATAATCTTAGTAGCATAACTAATATATATATAATATTTAAGTTACTATATTAATAGTGTATATTTGTACAATATTTAATATATAGACATATTTAAATACACTATACAATTATGTAAATAGCATACATCATAAAATAATATAATATGAATTACTTATTATAGAGACATATATTTTAATAAGTATTAATATTAAAATATTAAGTATTGAAATAATTTATAGTATATTATAAAATATGTTTACTGCAATAATATATATATTATATATAATATAGAAACATTGTAACAAAAATATATGGTAATAAATTACTATATGAAATTATGTAATATATTTAAATATATATCATTTCTATAATAAAATAATATATATTTAATTGCTAAATACATTATATTATACTCTATATATAGCAGCAGAAAGCCTACAAGTCATAAATTATGCTTCAAACCCATTCATTTGCAGCAGCAAATTCCTGCCTTTCAAATTCACACCACCCTAAAATAGTATTTTCTACTACCACAAACCAAGCAAATTTTCGAGGGCTTTTCTGACCTAAACCAGTCACCCTCATTTGTGCCTATTCTGAAATAGCGTCATTATGAGGCTTAAATATTTATGATACTACGAACATCTATTCTTACATAATGATGAGCCAAAATAAGACGAAACACCGACAAAATGGAGATCAGTAACTTTGACCATTAGTCTGTATACCTCTTCTTGCTAAAGCAATTCATTTGCACTTACCTTAACATGAAATGACTCATACTCTGGTGACCTTATTGATTATAAATGCCACCTGAGATGGCCACCATAGCCTAGGATGACTAATGTGAAGATATAATAGTCATAGAAGGGATTCACGCCTCCTATTTTGTAAAGCAGTATCAACAATTTCCCCATGTCAAGACGACAGACAAGTGCCAAGTATCACCAGAAAACCCAGGAATTATTTCAGTGACGAGAGGTTATATTGTTATGGCATACAAGTGAAACTTTTTAAATGCTTTTTAAATAAAGTACAAACTGGATACATAAAGGTGAGCCTACTATATCTCAGATCCAAAACTTGAAATGAGATACTTCTCAACCTGTTTATGTTGTCTCTACATACAGACAGTCCCAATGCTTACTGTACCAAACTTTTTATTATTTCAAACCAACCTCTGTACAAAACATCATAGCAGGCAAAGAAATTCAGTGACTTCAGCAAACACCACATGACAACTCGTAGAATGCTTTAAGGTTTACATTTTTATTATACAAGTGGCAAATAGCTTTCCTTTGGATACTTCATTGTTGGACAAATAATCACAGGTAAAGCATGTACTAACTTCAGTTACCAAAGCTCAACAGAACGACCTGTCCTCCACCTAGATTCTCCTAACTGGAAATGACTATGAACAAAGCAGGACTCCCCCAATATACATTTGTAAATGTCCCCCCATTAAGAATGGAGTTTGTAAACAGTGGATTTACTGCTGTAAAAAAGGAGTGTGATCACTGATTCCAGAAAAGCAAAAAAACCTAGCGTGATTTCTATTTCTGTTCCTGACCACACAGCGATCTGCTGCTACAACTGCAGAGGGGTGACACGAAGCGTGGAGCTGTGGTGCTGTCCAGTATCGCGACACATACCACGTCAGTGCCTATGGGTTCTGATCCGGCCTGAGAAACCTCAGGGTGGTCGTACTTCTCAGAAATAAACTCTAAGGCAATTCCTTCTCCAAAGAACTCATGATATTAATGCTGTTTAATGTCCGAGTTCAACAACTGAATTTGTCACAGTGCAGCTGAGTTTCAGCAGACCAAATGTATATTCAATGTCTTAATGTAATGTTTTTAGAAGAGATAGGCATGAAAATTCCAGTGAGAGCACACAAACCCTGACTTACGTACACAAGAATGAGCAAATACAAATCGGAATCTGTGCACAAGCACTGGAGTTTTCACACACACATGCAAGAAAAGTACACAAAATCAAACACATTTTCAGAGCGCGACTTCTGCAAGAATATGTACAGCAACTGCAAACCATCCAGAAGACCCACTTAAAAGAGCAAGAGCACTTTGCTGCTTTTGGCAAAGTACTTCTATTCCATTTACTCCAAAATTACACAGAAGTAAGAACAAATAACTCTGCAAGGAACTCAACTCCTTGAAGCATCAATCACATCTCAAAACCCAATGAAGAGCAGTCAGCTGATATATGTTTCTGTGTTGGTTCTGAATCATCTGATGAATAATACTATCAAGGAACTTGATGGAGTGCCTGAGAACAGCTCAGCTCTTGAAACTTATTTATATCATTCCTAGTCTGATGAGGCCAATTTGACACTAGGGAAGTTTGCTGTTCCAGAAGCATGTTCTGCTTCATACCAGTTTATATCAGTAAAAACATTACTTACCAGATAGAGCTGTCTGAGACATTATCTTTATCATAATATATCTACTCTGACAAACCCTTTCTAGTTAAGTCAAGGCATTAGTATTTTCTCTTTCCTTTCTAAATCAAACTATACAGAATTTTCAGAACCTAGCCATGGTCTTAAAACACGTTTTCTGTTTATTTATATTGAATCTGAAAGAGGATATTAATTTCCTCAGTGGCTGAAACATACAGGTTATACTTAATAAAAGAGGTAAAATGACCCCTTTGCAATCCGTTTTTGGATGTCAGCCAGCACATAATCCTTCAATTTAGGTGGATCTCCACTTACTACAGGAAAGAATGCATTTTATGAGAGTGATGAACATTCAGGTATTGTCCTATTCATACAAGTTTGATGAGAACCTAAAACCAACTCACTAAAACCCTGTGTGCATGTTCTTAAAACATACCCAATGAATTTTACTTTTTCTTAGATATAAGCTTTCTCCTTCTTTAGAGCTCCTTTTCTGTTGTATCTTTGACATTTCCATTTATTAGATTTCCATTTCGTCTTCACTACTTACTTCTCTGATAGAGAAGGTGTTTAAGGATTAAAATGCACAGATAAACTGTTGTAGCTGAAGTATCTATGTAAAAAAGTATTTTAAAAGTCAAAAGACAAATGCTAGCATAAAAAGTTTTGCTGCACTATATAAAGTCAGTCAGGTTATGAACAGATTCATATATTTCAGCAACATGAAGATGATGGTTACGTAAATACACACAAGTATTAACATCAACCTGCATTAAATTATGTAAACATACACATCTTCTGTGATCAATACAAACATCTACTCGTCCCAGGATACTACTGCAGCATAGCTCGAATTTGTTTTGAAGTAGATTCATCATTCAGGTGTTTTGTAGTGAACCTAGAAATTACAAATTAAAACAATATTTTATAAAATGAACAGGAATTAGAAAAGTCTGAAAACTTCAGTGCCTGTTTTTGAAATCAGTGCAGTTCAATTACTCAAAGGAGGAACTTACATGCTCCTCTAGTCACCGATCGCTGGAATTTAACTGCTAATAGTCTGGTGTTCTTTATCTTCTAAATACCCCTTGCAATAAGTTATTCCTTGTTAACAGGTGGAGAATTGTGGATAAATCCTGGCTGAATACTGTTTGCCATCTGTCTATAACACTGTCATAATTTTGGGTCAAAATTATAACTTTTTTTTTCCAGTTAAAAGCCTCAAAAGGAGTAAAAAACATGCAAAGACACAAGAAATAGGGTAATTACTGAAATGATGTAAGAATCTTGAATTTTGGCATCATCCAGAAGCCTAACTTTAGGCAGCTTTCTTAAATGTCCTGTACCTTAATATCTTACAATGTACCATCACATAGAGGGTTTTCTATTTTTTTGGATTTTGTAACCAGCAGAGTTACTTTTGGGGATATCTTGTGAGGACTGAAGAGCTTTTGTGGGTTTTTTTCTATTTAAGCCCAAACATTCTTCACTGCTTATGTTCGCAGGGAGATCAATCATCACATAAACTCAAAACACACCTGATACCTGTAGGATTTAACTCCACATCAATTTTAACTCGAAAGACATAGCGAATATATACAGAGGTGGTTATGGGTGCAGTTCTCACTCTATGCAAGTATTCAACAGCTACAGAATTCAACACAGCTCTGAAAAACTTGATAGTAAGACTCCCTTCTCAGCTTCAGAGAAGTGTCAGACCATTGCGTCTCACTGCCCAAGACAGCACCTTAAACACTTCGCGACAGAGCTGGGATTTACGTTGCTGTGTTCTTGAAGTTGTATCCTTTAGCAAAATTATTTTTTAAAAAAGTCTTATTAAATCACAGGGAAAGAGAGAGGGAAATATCAAGGGTTTGAGAAACAGAAATTCTTCTCTTGCTTCTAAAATATTCTAGTTACTGGGGTATTTTATTTAACACATCTTATCTTAAATACATTTTTTACCTCCGATGTACTGTTTACCTTTTAGATGGCTAAGTTTTAGGCGATAAAACAAACCTTAAGTATCTCTGAAGAAGGACATTAAGACTTTCAATATCAATAGTCATTGCTTATCAAAGTGAAATAGAATTGAAAGAAATGAATATTACTTAATACAACCCCAGGTGATGAAGGCATACCTGAAAGGACAATTTCCTTAATGAACCAAGCTTCTAAGGTGAAAAGTCTTAAATATAAAGAGACTGGGAGAAAAATAAGAGGAATTTGTTAAGGCTGAATCGAACAATCATTCCACACATACCTGAGAGCATTCAGAAGTCCTTCCACAGTGTCGGGTGGTTGTTCCTTTAAAACTTTTATGCATCCCTTCATCTGGGAACAGAAGCATGCCACTATTGAACAATAATATATGAATTGTACTAGCTGAAAACAAGGAAAAATTTCAACAAAGACAGGCAGGTTTTTTTTCCTACTGAGTGCTAATGCTGCCTTATATGACACAATAAAAGCATTATAACTTATTAAAATTGTCTTAAAGTTAAAAACCTCTTTTGAGAAAAACTTTTGAGAAAACAGCATCTACTTTAATAAGCATTTGTTGATAGTGAATTATATACAAAGTGTATATATTTTAACTTGCACATGATTTCTTCAATTCCAACTTAAAAAAAAAGTCAATAACAGCTGATATAGGCTAAAAAGAAGAGATTTTGGAAGAGTTTTCCATGTCACAGCTGTTAGCAACTATCAGAAGAGATGTTTCAACTTTGACTTTTATTTTTATGCTTGCACACAAGGAAGTAATTTTCAGTATTCAGTTTTCAGTTTTAGGCTTAACTGGTGATAACTGATTTGTTTTGTAACTAGTGATTACAAATTTAATCTGAGATAAGAAGTCCATGATGTTGATTTTAAACACCACACTGGACAAAAACCCTTGTGGAGAATGTAAACAACAGGCTGAAACTCTGTCCAAATTTACAAAAGGGGAAACGAAGGAGAGAAAGCAGAGGTAAAACTCATTTGACCCTCTATACAGACTCCCTATCTTGTCAATAGAGAGAAATAGGAAATTCCTCTAACCTATTCAGAATATACTTTCATATGTAGTGAAACATGCTCCAGAAGTACCTATTTCTTCCAATTGCTATGAAGACATCGAAAAGCTATCCAGAAATTAGTCTAGATTAATTCCATCTTATTGAAAATGACAAGGACCTGGCAGAGTCAAGATTTGAACCTTTTAAGTTTCCAAGTTGCATTCCAGTGCCAAAGCTAAATGCCAGTATTTTCTTTGCAGCTAAAGAGCAACTCTGCTTTATTATGGAAGTGGGTGATGAAATACTTAACTGAAGTCAGGGTCCATGTATTTACCAATAAAAATGATATGGAAAATGTAACTCAGCCTCCTGCACAATGACCAGCCTAACAATCACTGATCACTGTTCAGTTGGCTCATTTCTATCTGGAAGATAAAATTAGCCTTGCAAATAGCAGAGCAGATCAAATTCTCAGGGTAGCAGCACATGTTCTGAAGTGACACAGTCACTTTCTCTGAACTGGAGAAACTCTAGGCTATATTCACAACACTCAGTACAGGTTTACATGCCCCGTCAGATCAGATCAGACAAACTCAAAGGGGATAAAAATTCAAACCATTCTTTTCCATTTTCGTAGGAATCAGAATTGCTAAAACAGTCAAAAAAGAGAAGCTGTTTAGGACATCTAAACTAGGAGCCTGTAATCAACAGCTTGAAATACAGTCGTCAGTCTTGAAAGAGTGAGGAAAGCGTAATTGTTCCACTGTCCCTGAAATTCTCTTGACATGGCTCCTAAGAAATTACTAGTTTGGAGAAAAGCATTTTTTTCCCCACAGTAAAATAAACTCATCATCTGAAATATTATAAGATTTTTTTTATTAGGGAATAATCACTAAACTAATTAGGCAAATTAAGATTTGGGACCATGTACTCATTTTTAGAATTTTTATTAGTCATGCATCTCCTGCCTCCCATTTACATCTAGCTAACTATCCTGTAAGATTATAGGGTGTTAGGATAAATGTGAAAAACAAAGTACACACATTGTGTATCGGGGTCCTATCAAAATTTTACTCGTGTTGTGTCTGTAGGCAAGAGACTGAGTTAGAAGTCAGGAAGTCTGCATTCAGTTCCCAGGCTCTATCTGTGGCATGACCTTCAGCAGATCAATTGACCTCTTTGTGACATACCTTCTCTGTAAAACAGAGCCAAAGAGGAGATGTGGTAATATACTGATATCTGCAGATGAAAAATGCTAATGAAGACTCATATATATATATATATATATATATATATATATATATATATATATATGTGTTTTATTTTCTTTTGAAGTAGGCTGTCTTGTAAAGGGAAAGACTTAGCATCTTTTTTTCATGCATTACAGTTTAATTCTACTGAAAGGCATGGTGCATGACATTTAGGTTTGTAAAAAGATGTAGCAAAAATAAGAGTACTTTTTTTGTGTGTGCTTGTAATATCTTAGATGAAAAAATAAGGTTGATTTTGGTGTGACTATCATGCCAAAGCTAAAACTGAAGGCTCATTATCAGCATTACAACAATAATATTTCAGTTCTGCTACTTCAGATCTCAGACAATGCAGAGACAATGTCAAATCTCTGCTTATTTACAACAGAACTACTGCCAAAGATGAGCATTTCAGCATAAATTACACGATTAATAAAAAATTATGACCATAGAACTTATTCCAGGGTAGGTGAAATACAAGATTATTTTAGTGTAACCACACAGTCGGCAGGAAAGCAGAGCTAACAAAGACAAATGAGTATCTGTGTCTGGAAGAAAATACACAGATAAAAAAGAGCGATCCTTATTTTAATTTCAAAGAGGCTGATATATTGAACTACACAGGTGAAGATAAATTCTAAATTTTGCCATTCAAAAGTAACTAAAATGATTTATACAAAGTCATAAGCTTGGCTGAAAACAAGCTGCAGACTAGTATTCTCAAACCTACAGAGTATTAAAGAAAAGTCACTCTTACATCAATCTTTGATGTCTTTGAGAAAGCTCCCACAGGATGAACGTGATCGTACAGAATAATAACTCCCACCATTACTCGCATGCAGAACATAAGGGTCTCTTCACTGGTGAATCTACCCCTGTACTCTCTGGAAAAGAGAACAAAGGAAACAGTCTTGACTTTCTACTGGACAATTTTGCAAACTAGGCTATTAGTGCACAAAATCTGAACATTGTATTTGAAAGTTGAAGATGAATCTTAGTAAGATTTTAAAGATCTTTGAATTGAGTAAGTCCTTGTCAATTTAGAAGGAAGGCTAGAAAGCAAATAAAGATAAGTAAACCCCTTCTAACACCTCTTCACAGTTCAGACCCTCAGTTCAGCAAAATGTCTAAGCTGATGGCTTCACAGAAGACTTGCATAGTTCATGAAAAATGATGGAGACTGATTTAGTTCTGTTTAATCTTAGAAACACAACATATCAAAACGCAAAGGAAAGCTACTCTTTTTGCTTAAATTCCTACTTTGAAACAGTTAACATTTAAGTGGGATCTAATTGCAGCAGCTAGTAAGTTTAGGGCTTCACCTAAGCGGATCATAGTCATTGCCTGCTCTCTCTCTCTTCTAAGCCCATAGGCAACTTCAGCAACCCTGGTTCACGGAGCATCTAAAATGCAGAAGCCCACTAGATAGGACTACACTAAACTCATTCCAAAGAGGTCTTCTTTGACTTTTCAATTCCAAAATAAGAATAAGGATGGCACAGTTGACAGCCCCTATCAGCTCTAATCCCTGAAACCATCATCAGGAAATGAAAAACAAACTAGAGAATAACAGAAATCCTGAAAAACATAAATTAACACAATTTTTCTAACAAGTATTATTTTGCATGGATAATACATAGATTTGCCTACTGTCATTCATTGGTTTTCAACATAAAACTTGATTTTTTTCACTGAAACATATCATTAAAAATACTAAAATCTGTACTATATTACCTCTCAGTTTACAGTAACTTCAACTTTTATTCTTCTGTTTAATTAACACAGCATCATAACATGAACAGATTTAAAGGCTACAGACATTTTGAGATGAAAATTCTTCATTATCCCACAATTAGAACTAAATATCAGATAATCTTCTGGTAGATGACTCACAACTTTCTGTTCCTCTACTCCTGCCAAAAACTGGCTGACACATTAGTTTACTTTTCAGTGACTACTTCTATGATGTCCCAGGGCTGTGAGGCGAGTGCCACCACATACATATACTTCTCCAGAATTTTCATAACCAAATACAATAACCTCAGGAATTCTACCCTTTCCATGGCACCGTGAACAAACAATTAAAATACAGGAAGGCTACCTTGACTCTGTCTTGTATGTGTTTTCCACTTGAAGAGGCATCTAACCTAAAAACCACTTGACTAAATGCATAGCATAACAATAGTAACCCCACTGGCTATACCTATGCTAGCAGCTAAGAAAATAACTAGAGTTTCCACACAGCTGGAGTTTCTCATATACAGGATAAGATGGTTACATCCAAAAAAGCTCTACACAACTGATCCTCAAAATAGTCCTCGTGTATCATTTGTGAAAGCGCCACTTGCAAAGGCCAAAATCTTGGCCCTAAGTGTGCTAATAACCGAGCAGCATGGGCAATCAAGAGACACCAGTTGGCCTATGGCCCTGGTTAGACAAGACACAGAAGCCTATGAGTGCATAAGGTTACACTTGCATTTTAACCTTTTGTTCAAATACTGGCTGACCATGTAAACTCTCCCTAACAAAATTCAATGCTGATTCATGAAAAATATCATAAGGTGGTTAAAACAGAAGGCACAGCTTTCTAATACCAGGTCATGCTTTGTATACAAATGTGATAACAACTTAAGGCAAACATACAGGCATTAATTTGGAAAAAAAAAATCTGTTTATCCCAGGTGGCTACTTAAAATACTATACGAATTCTCTCATACAAGAAAAACAAGATTTAAGGTAAAACTTACGGTGTTTCCAACATGACTTTACATACACTAGCCATAGTACTTAGACAGTCCGTTGTATTTTCAATTGGTAACGTTTTGTTCTAGAAGGGTTAAAAACAGCCATTGTTCAGTAAATCATCTTGTAAAATTAAAATCAAGAATGTCTATATATAGACCTTTTCTCCCCCATTACCTACTTCTGATACAAAATGTGTAGTTGCATTACTGAGTGTTTTCAGCATTGGTGTGGCTTCTGCATAAAACAGGGACATCCTATTGGCCATTTCATTGTTTACTTCATTCTCAATGTCTAGCTGATGAAAAATTGAGAAAAAATAGTCAGTAAAACACTTTAAAGTCTTGTCAGCAGCAAGAAAAAGATACAGTGCGTGCTCATGTCAGCAAGCAGATTGTTGCATGAATAGTTGCACTCTAATCACTTCATCCAGAGTGTTGATTAACTCTCAGTGGGAAGGAGAGAACATGACAGCTAGTGAATGAAAAGAAAAAACATTACAACAAATGGTATAAATTCACACTGATAAATACCTCAGTATGAAAAACAGATCAGATTGTATTTACTTACATGCATGTTGTTTATTCTGTTGCGACTTATTGTCCGCCTATAATAACTGAAGTCATTCTGAATTGCTGGGTTTCTCATCTTAGAGGAAGACATAGGAAATAATCAGTTTCGGTTCAAAATACATGGAAAAAATCAGCACGTATTAAAAAGATTTTATTAACCTTAAGTTCATCAAAACGAAGAGTGAAATGTAAGATTTCTGCAAACTCTTTCGCTAGAGCCTGTTCCCGTTCCAGGTGCTGGGTTGGCGTATAAGGTGGGCACGTCAAGGACTCCAATAAGCTCTGCAGGGCTTTCTCTGAATAAAAATCAGAAGCACAAATTCTAATCACATTATGACAAAGTTTTATATCTAAATATACTTTGTTTGAAGGGAAAGAACCCTCTGAACATCCAGAGCCCTAACAGAAATGCTTTTTTGTACCATTCTAAGGTGAGAAACATTAGTGAAAGACACCTGCCTCTTCAGGCTCTCTGCCATTTTCTCTCAATTTCCTATAACTGAGCTCTTTCCCCTTTTTATCACCCTTTATCTGCGTTCCCTATCAAAAATTATAGAGAAAGCATTTTCCTTGCATTTAGATATTCGACTCTCTCTTTCATCTTCCCCAGTGAGCCAGTATAGAGATTATTGTGGCATCTCTGTTACTAAAAGTATACTCTTAGGCGCTAGTTCAGCTCCCATGGCTATAATTACTAGCCTAACCCAAAAAGGGAACGACTTAGTAAGCAGGATGGTGTGGAAGAATTCCCTTGCATGGGGAGCTCTCCCACTTTATACATAAATTTTTGCACAGTGGTTCTCTTCCAGAGTCCTAATTCAAGGAGTAACTACATCATTTTGGGGTTTGTAGGGATGACAAAGCCAGTGTAAAACATGCCCAACTTTGGATTTTCACCCTGTGAGATAGTTTACTGATACCCTTCTCCCCGTTACCCCTGTTTATAGAAGTTTCAAAATATTACTGGCTTACACTCCTTTTAAATCTATGAAAGATCCAAATGACATTGTACAACGAGTTAGTACAATGGACCAGTGAAGTGCAGAAGACTGGTGGGCACCAGAGAAAAACCTTATATAGTTTTATCACATTCTTTGCTTGTGCTCCATTTAGATAATGCAGATTTTTAAGCGACAAATTATTTTAGGTGACAAACTAACAAACTATGACAATTTTGAAAATAAAAGAAGATTAAAAATGTGCCTCAATAAATACAGGGCTCACCTAATCTGAGTGAAAACTCATAAAAGCGCTTCAGCCTTACAACCAGAGGACATACTGAATTCCATGCTCTTTCTTGCAACTGGATATCATTGGGGTTTTGTATTGCCTGAAATGAAAATAATACTGTAAAGAACTGTGATCTATGAATAACAAACAAAAGATGGTTTGGAAGTTTTCTAGTTCACTATTTTAGAAAGTATTGTAAACCAGAATAATTATGAGCAATTACATTGCACAGAGTAGGAAATTAGTGAGCCCCCAAAATACCATTTTTCCACCTTTCCTCTCCCCCTGTAACATAGTTATTTAAAATTATCCATTTGAATGCACCACTGACATACAGAAATATGTTTTATCACAATATTTGGGGAAAAAATATGGCAGAAACACCAGAGGAGGCCTTTTGTATGATTACTGGTTACAGAAACAGGTGTTTTTTTTTTTTAAAGATTCTGATGCTTTTGAAATCTTCAACATATTCAGGTTCTTCAGTAACCAACAGCTCACACGAACAGTAACCGTAAAGTTGATAAAGGGAAAGGTTTGGTCAGTTGAGCCAAGTTCTAAATTACAGTTCAGAACTGTACTTCGTGACCAGTTTCATAGAATAAGATGCCTGCAAAGTGGATGTAAGGTTATGATTTACTGTATTTCATTATTTCACTTACACAGAATAACAACTATGTTCAACTTTTTTTTTTTACAGTGTATTTGTGATATCTCAGTATTGTGTCTTCTGCATCCTCAACTTTGACTCCTATATTTCTCAAAGTGAAAAAAATTACTAAATACCAATAGGAAACCTAAAAGAAGTTCCAACAGCCATCATTTAATAATTTATTAGGGCTTTATATTCTATGTTACACCTAATCTGTAACGTATTTCCTAAATACAATTTTAATGAAGATTTTCATAACGTTTCATAGAATGGGCTTGGATACAGAACAGAAGCAGGAGCACATTGAGTTTTGCTTGATTTTGCTTCCAAAGAACTGTCATTAACAAACATACGTCTTTAATTTCTTGACCAGCTCCTTTGTAAGCCTGGAGGTCTGCAAGCATACTTTCCGAGTCCTGTAAAACTGCACTGATCTGATTCCATACCTCCCTTTCTCCATCTGTGGGCTGTGCATCTAAGAAACAAAAGCAAAATACACAAAGTCAAAAGGTAGCTGCAATACAAACGGCAAGATTACTCAGTTCTGCTTAACAACATTATATCCAGCTTGACTATGTGTAACTCCATTCTGATGTGTTTCTTTAAAATACACAATTACACTGCGCTGCCATTTTGCTAACATCCAAGTTATTTCTTTTCTATAGCAAGGAAGGAAAAACAGTACAAGTTTTGTATGCTCTGGCTCATAATGCCTCTTCTCAAGACACAGCATTTTGAAGTGAAGCAGTATCATAAAGCAATGTTGTCAGAAAATAGGATAATGCGTCAGTCCTTTAGCAAAAATGTCCCTCTCTTTCCTGAGCTCCACAGCTTGATTACAAAGGATTGTTCACTTTTCTTGCAGCTTGGGGATAAAATCAGGCTTTTCAGTGGATGGAGCAGTGGGATATTATGCCACTTTGACTTTCATCCACGCTTCCTTAACAAGGGTAATTTATTTCTCCTTTTGTAAAACACAGATACAATACTGTTAAAAATAAACATTTTTCTTATGTATGTCAGAGATTATTCCTTCTACTAAAATAAATCCCTGTCAATGATCAGTTTTTCAGGGTGGGAGTGACCTGTAGACCTTTACTGTTCAGAGAAATGAGATTTGGAAGTAGGTCAATTTTCCCATTCAAATCCCATCCAATGGGGTTTTCACAACAGTGTGATACCAGGGGGTGATGTTTTCCCTAGAACATTGACATGTTAGAGAAGGTAGAGATCTTCTGCCTTCTTTTGCCTTAAAACATAAAGATGACTGGCACAGACTAAAGACTGGATGACCTATATATAGAACCGTAGCCAGTATTTACAGAAACGATCACATTGTCCCAGGTTTCTACAGAGACACATTTTTTTTCTTCTTAAATTTGTATTAACTTATAAAGATAGAATTTTAATTTTTATGGAAGAAAAAATACTTTGAAGTCAAACTTAGGACTTAAGGGTTCCTTGCTTGAATTAAAAGCAATAAGATACCTTCAGTTCAAAACTCACTGAGTAGGAAGAGCTACTGTAGACTTCTCTACATTAATAAACAAGAAATATTAAAAATACTTTTTCTATTTAGTTGTCTTAGTCTCATCAAGAAATGAGACCCTGTTCTCCACCCATATATCAGTATGTGACTCATTTACCCACTCCCCAGTAGAAACAAATGAACTGGTTCACTTTGGAGAACATGGAAAGAGCGGGCTTCTCAAAGCCTTTCTCCATGATGCTTCAGGTTAGGATAATCTGTTTAAATGTGTCAAGTTATCTACTGACCTTGCACCAACCAGACTAAATGGCTGAGACAACTGTGTCTGTAGCTCTGAGGCAACTAATACTTGAAATCTTTTCTATATTTGTATGTCACCATGAGTCCCATGAGACTGGACACATGAAACAATACTGACTTGACTTCCCTTTTATTCTGGAAGTTTTCCCTCATCTTGTTTAAAAGAGAGAATGAGTCAAAGTAAAAATAAACTGGGCTTACTCAGCTGGGTTTTATATCCAAAATACTTCACGTTACTAAAAATTCCACTATCCTCTAAAAAGCAAGGGAAAGTAGCACCAAAGGGAAAAACTATCCCAAACAGGAAAACTCCAGCAGGGACACGGCTGTTGAACCAACCTATCGGACACATTAAGTTTACAGTGTTACTGATTGGTTCTTTCCCCAAGCTGCAAGAAATCTCAGGTATACACTGTAAGGGGTTTGTCATCTTGTGATAAAGAAACAAAACAGTAAACACTTCTCAGTTTAAAGAAGAAAGTGGTGATCTTGCTACACAGTCACATACTATAGAACAACAGAGTAGGGGGAAGGTAGGGGTCACCTATAAATCAATATCTATATTGTAATAGTTAAATAAAAGTTAATTAAAATAACATTTTCAGTAAATATTAAGACATGAAGGAGAATAAGTGATTTATTAGTACAGTTCACGAGTGTAAAATTTGCATGTTCAGGTCACCTGAAGCATGGGTTGGTTAACAAGGTACTTCTATGTAACTTTTCACAATTTCTTTGCTTTAAAAAATATTAGCCCCTAATAGATATGTAAACACTACAGACTGCTCAGCGCTTTGGGACTTAAAAATGGCCTTTAGTACAATCCATTATGGTTGGTCTTTTTCAGTTTTTCCCAATTCACCTTTTGGAAGCTGGGGGAAGGTTGAATATTTGGGACCCACTGAGCATTCTGTAGTATCCCAGCACCTGGCGAAGTAGGAGTAGGAAGAAGGTAGGTGGGTGGAAGAGGGAAAAAAAGGGAGAGGAAGAGGGCTGCAAAGGCTACAGAGCAACAGGCTTAGCTTGCATTTGCAGAAGCAGTTTATATTTATGCTGAAAGTGTTTAGCTTAAAAATAAAGGTAGGGAGAATGATTCAGGCTTTTGTAAAAAATCATGCATCTTACTTATGAAATATGTTATGCAAACAGATGTTCTGTTATGGCCATGTTTCAAAAGAGATTTTACATGAAGATCTTGCCACAAATGGTCAACTAAAATACCTGTAATCCATTACTTTGAAAAATATTTCATCTTGTTGTCCACAACAATAACAGCAACAACAACTAAAAGGAATACAGACGACTTCATGAGGGATTTTGGCTTTTTAAATTGTTTTCTATTCCAACAATACCAAAACTCATTTCTCTGTTCCAAGTTAAAAAAATGCCATTCCTGAATCACAGAGTGGAATCATTGCTTGGCAGTGCTCACCTCTTATCCCCATGCTTCCAGAGAACCAGCACGTGCTTAAGCAATTTGATCCCACTTATAAATAAAATCATAGCCACTGACTAATCCGCATTGAATGCAAGCCCTCTCAGTAATAAGTTATCATAATCACCAGACTTACTGCATTTCAAGTCTGAGTGTTTAGAGTACTCATGACTAGCATTCTGAGTACACTGTCTTTAATAAGACAAAATTGGAAACCCTTCTACCTCCCTTTGCCTGAGTGTTTCCAATGTGAACCCTAAACCTGACAACTAAATGAATCCTCTACCAATTATTTCAAGAGTCAGACCAGGTTTGACTCTTCCATATACAGATTCTAATAGCAAATTTTAATTCAGAAAGCAAAAAATTTAGCACTGCAGAGAAATGCAATTCCATTGGCTCCACCAGAAATAACCAAGATTTGATAATTCATCCATTCCATGAACAAATGCTCTCTTTCATCTTTATACATGGTCTATTCCATGTTTTGGATGGGGCTTCAGATTTCATAAAAAAAGGGGGAAAGCTGGACCAACTACAGTCCATTTGTGGATCCATTAAATATTTAAGATGTGTGGCAGGGTGGGAGTGTGGAATCATACTTTTTTTTTTCCTTAGGAAAATACCTGCTGTTTGTTTCAAAAAAAACAAACCAACCTAACAGCACTACATATCTACCTTATTCTTCACCAAGTGTGCATTAGAAAAAGCATAGAAACTGCTATGTAGGTAAGACATTAGTAGTCATAGGACAAGATTAAATATAGAAAGAATGGATATGAAGCCTTTACCAACACAAATTTAAGCATAACAATATCTCAGTAACTAATTTTTATGAAGTATATCTCAATAATTAATTTTAATGAAGAGATAACAAGACAGTACTAAAAGAAGTGCTTCCAAATCATACACCCTTTCTGTGTCTGAAATGCAAACCAAAAGCACAGAACTTTATTCCACCCTCAGCCAAACCGATGGCAAGTTAAGAGGATTCCCACTGAAGCTGGTTAGTGCTTGCATTTCATTCAATGTGAAATCATATTTATCAAAAACATCATAATCACCTGGCCTCAACAGCCTAGCAAAAGAATAGAGAGGAAATCCAGATGTCTTAGAGACTCTGCTTTCACCTTTTCTTGTCCTATCCACTGCTGAACATGGCCAGTAATTCCACCAGTGAGAGAGAGAGTGTGTGAGTGTGTATGTGTGAGTGAGTGAGCGAGAGTGTGTGTGTGTGTGTGTGTTACAGTATGATGCTACAGTCCTATTTCAGATTTGTCACCATGACAATGATTTTTCCCATTCCAATCTGGGACACAATTAGATGAAAAGATAGATCATGCCCTTGGAAAAGATAAAAGGCATCATTACAATTACAGTGAATAAAGTATTTCAGAACCTGCTCTACTCCATACATTAAAAAAAGGGTATTATGTAGAAACACTACCCTATCCATGATATAAGCCAAAATTCCAGTCTACAATGGATTTTTGAATTTTGCCCTTTCTCAACTAGCCAGAACAAAGCGAAGCTCCCTAAATTGTTAGTACTTGCTACGGGCACAACGCTGTGCCAGGGATGTCGGTGCCAGGCCGCAGCCCCGCGGCAGACACGGAGTGGACAGCCTCTCTCTGAGCCCTAGCTTCTTGCTTAGGGCACACTCTGCAGCACGGGAGACAAGAGTTTACTCTTCCACAGGCTGGATACAGATCACATCTCCAGCCTTGTTGCCTGTAGAGCGAGGGTATTAATTAATATCCTATTACACAAAAAGTGGGCAGTTGATTTGCTGCCAGATATTTTCTAATAATAGACATTTTTAGTCAGACATGAACAACGATCACTGAAAATTTAATGAATCTTTCTGAGGATGGGGGGGAAATCCTAGAAAGTGAGTGTCCTTGATTCTTGGGGGGATGGGATTAAATTAGGATCAGGAAACAAGCCCAACTAGATAACATTTAGAAAAAGGGGAACCTGCTAATGTTAAGGTTATACATCTTACAAAACGTATTTGTATCCAACGAGAAGATGTCACTTCAGGGTATCTCCTCCCAGTAATCTATAAGCTTTAGTCTTTTAGGTTCAAACAAATTGTTGTTACCTCAACCTTCAAATTATTTCCAAGAATTCATGTGGAATTAGTTGTTTACTTTACCCAAAAAAGGCCCTCTATGGGCAGCAGTAATTTGGCAATAGATTTTCTGCAAAAAAAGAGCACTCGTAAGCTGCTATGGGAAGAGCCTTAAATACCCAGAATTCATTTACCTGTGTCTAATTTAAACAAGGTCAACATCTACAGAAAAAGCAGTTCTTGAACTGACAAGATCCATTTCAAGAGAATTTGCCCCATGGGCTCGTGAAATCCTGAAATCCACAGACTCTCAAGACCTGCCATGCACTCACTCTTCCTAACATTATTTTCAAGTTGAGAGCTAAAAAGGAATTAAAGTAAAGTAAGTGGTATATAATCAAATCCAATACGTAGCAGTTTGATTAAGAATACCCACACGGAGATGCAAGTGTAAAACAGCACCACAGTTCACTTCCCGGGAATGAACTTTTTCTTTACACAAACCTTTCAATAGACCTTAGAAAAGAGTAATTTGGCTGAATGCATATAGTTTACATTTCACCTCAAAGAAAACACTTTTTCACCTGCACAGGAGAGCACTATCCTCCATATCACTCGCTGAAGTTACCACAGTTCTCATTTGTTCCTGTTTGCTTGCAAGGCTGAACTGAATGGATCTTCAAATTGCTCCTCCTCGCTCAGACCCAGAGTAACTGCCTAACTATGAAGTGATTACCGGAGAGCATACAGAACTGCTTTTGCTATACAGCATTAACTGAAATTAATGCAGGATTCAAGCTTTCTCAGGTATGACCATGGAGTTATGAAACTTGGTTCCCAGTTTGGAATGAAGAACAATGCCAGTAAAAGGTGTCATAACAGTTGCAACTGATGATATAGACAGCTGCAGGAAAGGGAGGAAAGAGAGATGATTTTCAACATTTTTTTTTCTAGGGAAAAATTAAAATGGGTATTAAAAAAAAACCTGGAAGGTGAAATTTTTAAACTACTTTTTGTTTTGTGATTCATTTCCATTTTCAAATATAGCACAGGCAGAATTTGAAAAAACCCACAACTTTGAATTAGGTGAGAAAACTTAACTTTTCCAGAGTGTTCCTGTTTCTACCTGCACATTTTTCAAGACCTCAAGAATTGCACAGAAGAGGCTAAATACGATAAAATTAGGTTGGTGAAAATATATAAAAGTGAGCATGCAACTGATGAAAAGCAACTTGTAATTAAATATATTTTAAAAGAAACAAAAGCCATAATGGAATCTTTCAAAAGATGCAATACAAGGTTGTCCTCCTAAAATTTTTCATCGAAATAGAATTCGGCCCTGGAGAACAATAATCACCAGAAAATAAATTCATTTTTGCTGCACAGAACAACTCATCCTTACAACACATTGCCCATAAAATGTGTATTAACTAAGGATAATGCAGGAAAACAATAAAATAAAAACCTACTATGCTGACCTTAATGTGTACCTTCATGACTGACCTAAGTTATCTAAATCTGTACCACTGCTTGCCACCCTCTCCTGCATTTCTGTTCCCATTCATGTGCCATTGCTGGGGCTCTTCCAACTACACCATCATCCACATCCCCCTCACCTGACTGGCAGAATACTTAGTAGGTGGGAGAGAGAGGTAAGGTGGTAGCTTGGTGGGTTTTTTTTGAACAGCTAGTTGTTAGCAAGTTCATTTTCCTACACTGCTATCATTCAGGATGGGTGCAATCATGTATTTGTACATTTTAATTCTAGCACAAGAATATGAGACTATGTGGCAAAGTATCACCCATGGGATGACCCCTTTGGAGTAATGCAGATTAAGCCAACTGTCAAATGAAGTTAACACCTTAATGTTCTTTCCCCACTTTCTTTATATAAACACTTGCATTACTTTTGACAAAAATCAGCCCATAAAGCCTCTGATTTTTGAGGCACGGAGACAGATTGTATCTGTTCTACTGCTGCATATAAGGAAAAAGGCTGCTTCTGGTTTTTTAAGCAAAATTTGTGTGGTACATTGTATGTGCAGCAGGAGGAAGTATGTCACACACCCTCCTTTCAGGTACAACATGTACCAAATGAAAAGCAGCAAAATAAATAAAAAAAAATTATCACAGCAGGAGCATCCAAAAACTCTGTAAACATTTCAGAAGCAGTGCTGACAGACTTGAGATTTCAGCTTATGGCTAATGAAAAAATACACAGAAACTAGAAGGCAATATGCTGATGCAAATAATAAAATACAGTAAACACATCAACCCAACATACCCCTCATCCTCCAAATGGCCAACTGTAGTGGCCATTTGCATCCATGAACTCAAACTGAAAACTCAGACCACAGAAAGCCACACATCCAGCGAGCACACAAGCGGGCTCTTATCTATGTCCACCAACAAAGGTGTCCTTTTACACCATACAATGGCTAATGAAAGGAGACCAATGCACACAGTTACAGGTGTTTTCAGTCACATCACTTCGACACAATACAGTTGTGCCATGAAAACCTCCAGGACTGTATGTATTTCACAAGTAAAACATTTTACCGTTTTGCTCAGGAGCATCAAATTCACTGAAATTTGGAAATAATAGTTTTGTTCCTCTCTAGATATCCACGCTAGATATTCCTGACTAGTGTGCTCAAGTGCTTGCACTAACCACTGGTCACCTCCCATAGGAGAGGGTGCTTCACTCTGATCAGTTCTTGGCAATGCACTTTTGGAAAAAAAAACACAACCTTTGCTGCCAAGGCTGCCAAAACAGATATTTCCCCCTCTCACCACCAGCTCCGCTCTACCAAGATCTCCCACTGCCAGGCCATCTGTTTCCTGCCAAGTCTGCAGCCTGGGTCAGGAGTTCTTTCTTACCATCCAGGACATGATGGGGCTGATTAAACCTGGAAGCTCAGAGCAGCTGGAAACCTTCGTAAGAGCTTGGCAAAGCCACAGCGTGCCACCAAAGCCTTCGAAAGTTTGATAGAAAAGAATTACATGGTGGTTTGGATAAAGGTTTGACATCCCAGGTTTACCATAAAATTGTCAGATGACATAGAAAAGAAAAAGGGATATACGGCTCGCAGTACCCTCTCCTATATTGAAACTAACCGATTACCTTTTTTTCATAATTTAAAACTGATCCTTCAAAATGAGGTAAATATGATCTAGATGGGAAGATTAAAATTTGTGCAAAGTTATACACTCTAGCTCTCATCCAAGAAAGCACGTTTGAACAATTTAATGAGATTTAAGTATGCATTTAAATGACTTTTTGAACCAGTGCTTCAGAGTGCATACACACATACAGTCTCATATCACATCAGTAACTTTTTTTCCCAGAAAAATCATCAAGGAATAAGTGATTCAAGAAAACTATTTCAAGGTGATAAAACGTGTGCCTAATCACCTGAAATTCTCTCTTAAATCATGTTTCAAAACAAAGTTCTTTTAAAAACACTGGCTTCTCTCAAAATGTTTTTCTTTTTTTAGAATAAAGGTATTAAGAGACAACACATCACACGCTGTTAGCATTTTAAATAAAAAGCATTTCATGTTAAGTAGTGGAGTAAGATTAAACCCATATGTAAGGATTTGATGACCAGTTTTCAAGACAACATCTAGAAGGACATGCAGGGAAACTGTAACCAGCAAAAGTGAAATAGCTTTGAATCAGATATAGATGTAACAAGGAAATTAGAATGTTCTGCAAACTGATAACCATGCAATTAAGAGAGATGCAATCAAGCACATACACTTTGACCACTTCACTACTTTTTAGAAACTTGCAATAACCCCAGTTCAGTCACCACTGAACCGGGCAAAAATAGTGCCATCTCCACTGCTTAAAATTTTTCAACTTTTTATTTATATTTCCAATATATATTTCCATTCAAGGAAGCAACATAATGAAACTTTTTTTAACCCTGATTTGTAAAAGAAAGACAAAGTCAAGTTCAGCCATATGTAAATTTAACAATGGCTTATAAATGTTCTCAAATTGATTCAAGGTAAGATTTTACTTGCACACATATCATTCTGCACCCTTCTCTGCTCAGAATGAATTTAAATAATTTTGTATGCTTTTGTAAATATCAAAAAGTAATACTCAACTGAAGTGTAATTCGATTTGTTTGCAAATCCCTTTTGAATTGCTTTATGATGCGTAAGCACATGCAATTTATTAGGAAACAATAAGCAAAGAAGGCAAGCCAGGCAAGAAGCTTTGCTCACTTTCAAAGTCAAGGAAAAAATTTGGCCCCTGATCAAGCTCTGTGCAAGTGAGAACTTTTAAAAGATTTCCCATTTGGTTCCTGAAAAATAGAAAAGGAAGAGAGAAGGAGTCCTGAGTGAACAGATGATTTTAGAGACAAGGACTTGGACAGATTGGTTGTGCTGGAAAATATACACTGCAAACGAACTTAAAAAGTTTTTCCTTAGCTCACTGTTAAGTCAGGGAAAAAATTCTCTCATTGTCTTGTAATTGTTTGAACTTACTTTCAAAATCCAGGAAAAAATGTGGATAGTTTTCAATTTCCCTGGTAAGGACCTTAAGAAGATTACCCATCCCAGCAAACCTAGTAAATGCAACAAAATCGTAAACAGTTATATACGTAAATGTAGAATACTACAACTAAGGGCTTGACACAGTCTGCATCATATATTAAACATTATGACAAGTTCATTCTGGACCATGAGAAACATTTTTGGTGGTCAGTTCTGTGATATTTATTCATGGGGACTGAAAGAGTAAGACCTTGGATCAATACAGAAATAATGATATTCAACAAATTGGAATTTAAACATCAGTATAAAATCACAAAGTTCAGACAGATAATTATGGGTTTATTTACTTAGCAAGAGAAACAATCTCAGTACTATAACTGTATTTGCAAATCCTCTAAAATGCTGGACTCAAGATGACTCAGTACCATTCCAGAGGGAAAAATGAGGTTGTAATCCTTGACTTGGATTCTTTAGCCTAAATCCATGTTATTTCATGAAAATAACTCCATTTAAGGAAAAAATAATCTAATTGTTTCTAATCACTAAGGTTTTATAAAATATTACTATATAAATCTATCAAAGAAAAGCTAAAAAGCTGGCTCTTTGCAACTTTTAAAACTGTATGTATGCATTTTTGAAAAAGAAAGAAGGAAAAAGGGGAGGAAAAGGGGGGGAATCAGGGAAAAAAGGAGGGAAGGGGGGAAAAAGAAGTTCAAACTCTTATCTTTTTATCTGTTATTCCTATCTTTTATCATCTTGGAAATCTTTGCATTTCAAGTTATGAAAAAATCCCAAATGGAAGTGACCAATTCTCAAAAAAGCAAGTCTCCATGGAAGACAAGAAGGCAGGAGATTTGAAGAAAAGTTTTTTTTACCAGTACCGTCCTTAGGAAGATACATTATTCTAAAACTATGTAAAAGTATAGCTTGTTTTTTGCAAACTTAAACTTTTTCTTACAAGACAGAAAAATTAATCCATGAAAAGCACATATAAGGATAAAAAGGTTTGCCTGGAGGGATATAGAAAAATGTGATTTTAGATTTGAAACTCAGATTGAAAACTGAAAATTTTTGCTTCAGAAATAAATATTCTCAGTACTCTAAACCACGGCTCTTGGGGCTCACATCTGACGCTCATCTATTTTTCAGTTTAACTCTTTTCCCGCTTAAGAAATCAGACGACAAAAAAATATTCTATGCACGTACATGGCTGATACTCCATATGAGGAGACAAAGTTTTTTTCAAATTTTCCCCCAAGCATTACAGAAGAAAAGTGCCAACCACCCTAACTTCTATATGCAACTGAGGGCTATATTTCTATAGCAGGAAAACCTAAGAAGGTAATGTAAGGCTTAGAGATTTCAAAGCAGTCACAGTGATTCCATAAAATGATATAAATTTAATCAATAATCCATTCAGAGCAGGCAGCTTCATGTAAACCAGGTTTTTGTTAGACAAATGGCTTTATTTTGCATTTAATACTCTTCAAAATTTTCCCTCCAGAACAAATCCAGTGAGCAGACTGTCAAGCCCTTTACAATTAGCAACATCTTGCATACACAATATCGAAACATGAAGAAACATTCTCCATTATTCACAAAGTTACATCCATTTGTATGCAGGAAAAAAATGTAAAATTCTACTTTCAGAACAAGATCTGCACTGTATGAATTGCACTGTATGATTAGGCTACAAAGGGGAAAACATGCAAACAAAGCAATATACATTTTATACAGCATTAAACCTTGTATCTTCAATAATTTAACATTTTCATCACACTGGTATAATACATTTTATCAGCATCATGTAAGACGAACAAGATAACATGCATACACTTATTTTCCTTTTCATAACCTTGAAAGAAACAATTTATATTACCATGAAATACTATTACAATCTAAATTACTGACTCAGTTTGCATTCCTCACTCTCAGCTCATTTTAAGCCATATCTTACCTCATTGCCTTCAATCTTCAGACAGTATCCAACCATTTCTTCTACTGCCAAAGTCAGCACTGCAGCCAGAGACCCGTTTAGTTGATAGAATGCTTCAAACAGCGAGAAAGCTGCTCCCTTTGCCAAAAAACCGGAGGATACGCTCCCTCATGTGTGTTGAGTAGCTTGAGGTCATGTGCCCAAGCTCTAGTTTCTGATCCTTCTTACAGAAATACAGCACATCACGGCTCTAGAGGTTTCTAAGTATGAGTATTTTTCCTGAACTTTTACTATATTTCTTAGCTTGTTTTTAATTTTATTCCCCTCTCCTTCAATCCCTATGTAGAATCTGATTCAGCTATTTCGGTCACAAGCAGGAAACAAGAACCCTGCCACAAACTTCATACCCATTTTCATGGTCAGCCAGCATTTTCCAATGATCTCAAGGGCACTGGTTTGACACAATCTATTTTCAGTGTACATCAACCCAAAAACAGTGATGTTCAACATCAGCATCTAGAAGCTACAGTTCAGGCAGCTGCTAAACATGCTTTACTTCTTTATGATTTGAAATAATTTCTTTATGGTTTCTTAAAAAACAAACTAAAAGCAAGATCCAGTTCCAAGAAACTTTCACTTAAAACTATAACTCATCATTCAACACTAAGTTTTTAACTCTGTATTAAAAGGCCAACCTTGACCTGAATGGAAGTGCTAATAAATACATTTCCTTGCCCCAAACTGATTTTTTGTTTTCTTTATAGCTTGCTGCTTCCCAGTACTTTGATCTTCTAAACTGTCTTTCCCTGGAAACTCTAATGATGTATTCCATACCTCAGCAACCGCAAGTCACTTCCAGGATAACTTTTAATGATATTTCAGAGTAACTAATTACATACATTCTGAGCAGGTCAGTATATATACTGCAGTTGTAACAGGTATGCGAATAAACAGCTGACGCACAGGGGCAAATCAGAAGAGCATAAAATTCAATTTCACTAAACTGCAAAGCATTTTATTTTACTTACTGTTAAATCAGTTTAAATAAGACCCAATACATATATAAAAATATTGCTGTTGCAGCACTCATAAATGATAGCAGCTTCTCTTTAGTGTCCAAATCCCTTCAAATTCTGATTTTTAACAGTATGCTTTAAGAATGGTGACATGTTGACAGGACAATGGTGTTTGCAATTTCATGTTTTCTACTGTTTTCCAAACTGTTAAAGTTTATTCTAAAATATTATATAAGCAGACAGAAAATACTTTCTAAGTTACTGCCGACAGCTTAAAGCTCATTAGTTGATTTTTGATGCTCAATGTTTAATTAGTGGTATACAGACGTAAATAAACCCTAAAAACAGTAACAAACAAAAAGGTACGTTTAGCATTTTGCATTTTATATACTATTATCCAGTCGCACATTTAAAAATGTTGAGCTTTAAACAAAATAACACAGGCTGATTTTCTAACAGATCGCTTTGTTCCTAAAACTGCATTAATGTAATTTTGACATTCTAGAGGCATTATCTAGGATGGGAAAATAAATTCCTTCTCCTCCACTAAAACAACCAGTTTATTTTTGGATTGTGATAAATAAAATACTACCCTTCCAAAACAAAACAAAATGCAACCCTTCAAATCTGACATGGATTTTATATACATATACTGAAAATATACTGAAATATGTATTTATTATAAACTGAAATACAGTTTTGAAAGCTTAGTAAATGTTCAAAACTGAGTATTACCAACTAAGTATTGCCTACCTAAAGATATATATCCTTTATTTAACTCTTTAAAATTCTTTGTTTACACACAGTTTTGAGCAATTACATAATTTTGAAGTGTGGAGTTCAAATAATAGCCATAGTACTATATAAATTGTTAGAGAAGTACTAATTCATTTCTTCTTCCTTTACAGGACTGATTTGATCAGTACCAACTCAAACCCATCAGCGCATTTAAACCTCGTGTTAGTGAAGATAGAGACATTCACCAGCTCAACCCTTCTCACCAGCGCTCCTTTGCCAGATACTATTTCCTACACCTGCCTGTTTACATAAACACAGCCTAAAAGGCTTTTGTTAAAATGAGCTGGATCAGCAAATACCTACTGCTTAAACTCATTTAGATCATCCTAACGAAGTGGGGCTGGGAGTGGTCTCATGAGCAGCTCCATTGGGAGTTTTAGGAGAAACAGAGACTCCCAAATTCAGGAATGACAATCATAGAATGGTTTGGGTTGGACGGGACCTTTAAAGGTCATCTAGTCCAACCTCGCTACAATGAGCAAGGGCATCTTCAACCAGAACAGGTTGCTCAGAGCCCTGTCCAACCTGACCTTCAATATTTCCAGGGATGGGGCATCTACCACCTCTCTGAGCAACCTGTGCCAGCGTTTCACCACCCTCATTGTAAAAAATCTCTTCCTTATATCCAGTCTAAATCTGCCCTCCTTTAGTTTAAAACCATCACCCTTTGTCCTGTCACAGCAGGCCTTGCTAAACAGGTTGCCCCCATCTGTCCTATAATCCCCCTTAAAGTAATGAAAGACCACAATAAGGGCTCCCCTCAGACTTCTCCAGGATGAACAACCCCAACTCTCTCAGCCTCTCAGTCAGCAGAGGAGCTCCAGCCCTCGGATGATCTTTGTGGCCCTCCTCTGGACCCGCTCCAACAGGTCCATGCCCTTCCTGTGTTGGGGGCTAATCAATGAATGATTAGGAGAGATAAGTTCTAACGGCACACCTACATGGGAAGAGAGGGGCACTCAGTCCGCAGCCTAAAGGGAACCATACTGGACTAAGCATATTAGCATCACTGAGCAGTGGAACACACCTTACTGCATGAATTAACTGTGTTTTCAAAAAAACCCCCAGCACCTGAACCCAAGAAAACCTCTGAGATCAAAAGCATGATTCCAATTTGTTGTGATATTCACCTATAAAAGTTGTTGAGGTGCTTGTAAGTAAACAGCAGAAGTACAAAACTCAGAAAACAGTTTTATTCCATTAAGGAATAAAATAAAAATGAACAAAGATTTAAAAAATGCAGAAGTTTCTTAATTAAAGTCTACTTTGTTTGCTGAAGGAAACCTTATATCGCTCAGTTTTTTGTTTGGGACAGTAAGGAAGATATAAAAGATAGTTTTTAATTGCATTTGCCAACTCTACTACCAGTATTTTGGGCATTTTTCTGTGCAATAAACATTAAAAATGTTTAATCTCTTAAGAGTATTTGTGTGAGACTAGCTCCAAGTAAACTGGAATGCTGCAGTGCTAGGAGTCATCCATGGCATGAAGGTACAGGCAGAGACCAGTGCACTTTCACAGGGGTGCACCCCACACACATCCCCTTCTTCTCCCTTTCACCATCAGCACCTGAATGGAGTTCTGCAAGGCTCAAGCAACCAGACAGACATTACCATAGGTAAGAACCTGGGAATATTATTGCTGTGAAAAGTGTGGTGCTGGAGTCAGGATTAGTCAAGGAAGCATTATGGTTCATGTTCACAGCAATGCCATAAAATCATTGGAGTGGGGGGCATCCAGACCACAAAACAGGAACAGCCACAGCTCTGCCATTCTGCACAGATGTTGGCCTAAACTATTCTTAAAGCTCTTCAAAAAGCTCTTTAAGTTCCATCATAATAGTTCATGTTTTATTGTACCTGACCATTCTCACTGGCCTTCTATGCAATCTCTCCAAGGGGTCCAAATTCCAGTGGGTCACTCGACTCCAGGTACAGTGCTCCAAATCCATCCAAGTATGGTGCCAAATATAACGAAGGAATGGTGTCTTGCAGAAAACTGTGCTTTACACTTCCCTCAATATTATTTGTATAGTTCTATTTTACCCATTGCTTTCCTTTCTGCATTTTGGCAATTCATTAGTCCTGCTTCTATACAGTACCTTATATTTATCCCCATCAAACTCCACAGTAGGGGTCATCGCTCCAATCTTCTTATAGTTAAGAATATTTTAATGGATACGGTAGTATCATTATCTTCAGTTGTTTTACTGGTAAATGCTTAAATTTTACAAACTGTAGTTGCGTTGATGAGGAGAAATAAAACAACTGAAGTTTAATAGTCTCAGTTGTGCAAACAGATGTTAGTTTTGAGAAGTGGTATTATTCCTCTATAGATTTTGTTTTAGAAATAAGCATAACACTATATTGTTATATTAAGGGAAAAAATGTAAAACAAGTCACACATTTGTGTTTGAGATGCTAATTGCAAAAAACCACCAAAGATATTTCACAGTGATGTACCTACAGTATTCTCTACAAGGCACAGATAAGGGAAAAACACACCCAGGTTCTTTTCAGAGGTCAAGCTATATGTATTTTCCAGAAATAAAAAATCAAATTATCCCCAATATTGGCCTCTAAATACTATATATAAGATTTCTCATAACATAAATAACATATATAACCAGATGCACCAATAAGCAACATACACACACAAGTGAAAAAAACCCCAGTGTCACACATTCCTTATGCAGGTGAAGCATAAACAGACAAAACACCCCAACAAAACTCAGACCCAAAAAACAGATGTAAAGAAGTGAAAAGTGGCATAAGAGAAGAAAGTTGCTCCAGGTAAAAGTAACCCAAGATAAAAAGAATCATTTCTGCTTTGAACTATTATTTTATTACAATTCCTAGATAAGCAACACTTCAAGCCAAGAGCTGTTGCTGCTAACTGATATGGAGATTGCAGGACACAGTTAAAACCTACAAAAAAAGGTAAGGCAAGTCAAAGGGAGTTAATGGTTTGTAATGACAAATACATCTTTCACTAATCATAAAATGTTAAAAGACCTGGCCAACAATATTAGTACTCATAGCCCCAAGGATTAAAAGACTTTGGCTCACGGTTCACTAAAATCAAAAGGTTAAAGAAAGGATTACCTCAGATGAACTTATAATTTATTCAAGGGAGGAATTTTTCTATATGCCAACCCTCACACCTGAATATAATTTGAACAGAACTCCTATATATTTTCAAAGTGTATAATGTCAGAAGAGCCATCATGAAAGGATGAAAACCAGGCAATCAAAATACCTGGATTCTGATTCTCCGGTCATAATAAAAAATAAAAACCAAAACCAAACCAAAAATCCCAAAAAAACTCAAACACAAACTCCAACAAAAAAATTTAGAATGGAAGCCAATTACATAATTAGAATAAAATTATATTTGAAATTCAGAAAGCACAGTTGCACTTTGATCCTTCCACCTGAGTGTATAGTAACTACAGTAACCCATGCTGAATATGGCATTGCATGCACAGATGCTTACACACAAAACAGGGACACAATTTCCCTGTACACAATAAATGGACCCTCTGTCAGTTGATGTTGTCAGGTAAGCAAAGCAGGATACTAATGTTTACGAAACTGATACACAGGAGAGAGACACCTTTAACAGAACAGGTTTGCCTAGTTTAAATGTTTCTTCCTTCAAAACAAAACCACTTCATTTTTTCTCCAGGTGGAGTTTGACTCAGTTCTTCCAAACTCTTACAAGAGAACAGCCACATCATCACCTTCCTCCTAAAGTTTCCTTGTCCTTGTCTTCTCTCAGCAAAATCACAGTGAAAAAAGGAAATAAACCATCTTAGAACACACTCAGTTTTGGAAATCTAAGGATTTGGGCATAGGAAAAGGTATCTATCTGGTTTCAACATTTGTGAATATGAGTGAAAAATCTATTCTAGAACATATACATTCTTAGATACAGAATCAGAAACGGGACTCTCAGGTGAATAATCAGAAACAGAAAAAAATTATGTTGGTCCTTTCTGCCTGTTAACGACTGCCAATTTTTCAGCCTTCTGGCTATGACAGAGAGTATTTTGTACTATACTCTCAGAAAATTCAATCGAAGTGTCTGAAAAAAACCACCTTATCCTAGTTGTTTGAGCAACTATGGTAAAGACTTTCCTCAGAGTGATTTTATTTTCAAGTTATTTCTTGTGCCAGTTGATAATGGGAATCAGTCTTCGCATGTTAACTTTGTTCTTTTTCTGTTTTACTTCTCTTTTTAATACATAAATGCCAAAACAGTACATCTAATCTCAGTCAAACCAGACATAAATCCTACAGGGACTGGATTTCTTATGCATATTTGCTAGCGACCTGCTCTGAATGTGTCAGTATGTAGGACATAATGCATTTTGCCAGCTAAATTTCTATTTCTGGTTTGAAGGGTAATAATCTATAAGATATGGATCTGAAGCAGTCTTTAGAAGTATTATTTTCTGGAAAAGGGGAAAGAAGTCAAACAATATCTTAAAATACTAAGCAGAGAGTTCCGATCAAAGAAACATTAACATCACTGGCGTTAAAATTGCTGTGGCTGACTACACAGCTCAAGATTTGAGGACTTAAAGATGAAATGTGGATCTCTGTAGGGATTAGTTACCATTAAAATACTTTCATTTGTGTAATAGTGGTCTTGTTTAATATCTCATTACACAAAATAAGAAAACTTGCTGACCAATCTGTGTTACAATGCTTTTGATGGAAATAGGAAGACTTCCATGAGGAAAAAAAATATTAAAAAAACCCACTTTAAATAGACTGGAGGATAATATATACTTCTTTTTAAATTTAAAATTTCATTAAAAAGGCACAAGAAAAGCTCCCTATGTGTCTCTGGGGGAGGGTGAAGGAGGAGACAACAGGTGTCATCCTAGGACAGCAATTTGAGAGACCACCTAATCCCAAGAAAGTGGTAAAGAAGTTTTTGCTGAACTTTGGAGGCAACTGAGTAACAGAACTGGGTAAGAAGCTTCAAGAGGGTTAATTAACCATGTATTTGTACAAGCTCCTGGAGGGATAAATGTTCTTTCTAGAACACAGAGGAGTTTGCCAGAGGAATGGCTGTTTCAGTCTTGTTTGATACTTATGGGGAGAATTAACTAAATATAAGGATGGAGATACAGAAGAAATGAATTAAAAACAGCAGAGGTTACTAAACAAGGAGAAAACAGCAAACTAAAAAGCATGATTTCAAAAAGCAGTTCCAGTAATCTCAGATATCTGGATGAACAGGTCTCCTGGAAAGTTGATTTAAGGGGTAAGGGAGTGCAGGAAACTCAACAGTTAAGAAAACACACAACAGGTTATTCCAATGGACAAAAATGACAAAATGGAGACTTGGAAATCAATATGCCTGTATAAACATACTGAAGAATTCACAGAATCCCAGGTTGGAAGGGACCTCAGGGATCATCTACTCCAACCTTTCCAGGAAGAGCAGAGTCTAGACAAGATGGCCCAGCACCCTGCCCAGACGACTCTTGAAGGTGTCCAACGTGGCTGAGTCAACCACTTCCCTGGGGAGATTATTCCAATGGTGACTGTCCTCACAGTAAAAAATTTCCCTCTGGTGTCCAATTGGAATCTCCCCAAAAGCAACTTGTGTCCATCCCCCCTTGTCTTCTCCGTGTGACTCCATGTAAAAAGGGAGTCTCCATCTTCTTTGTAGCTACCCCTTAAGTACTGGTACATGGTGATGAGATCCCCTCTGAGCCTCCTTTTCTCAGGGCTGAACAAACCCAGTTCTCCCAGCCTATCCTCATATGGCAGCTTCCCAAGTCCTTTGATCATCCTGGTGGCCCTTCTCTGGACCCCTTCCAGCCTGTCCACATCCTTTTTGTACAGCGGGGACCAGAACTGTACACAGTACTCCAGGTGTGGCCTGACAGGCGCTGAGTAGAGCGGGATAATGACTATAGGCTACACTTGACCCTGTTATCCAGATCACTGAAAGATATTGAAGAAATTGTGACCAATATCGATCCCTGGGGGACTCCACTAGTGACAGGTTGCCAGTTTGAGAAAGAGCTATTTACCACCACCCTTTGGGTGCGGCCTGTCAGCCAGTTCCCCACCCACTGCACAGACCACTTGTCTAGGCCAAAACGAATTAATTTCTCCAGGAGGAGGCCGTGGGGGACCATATCAAAGACCTTGGAGACGTCCAGGTAGACAATGTCCACCACCCGCCCCATGTCAACCAGGCAAGTCACTTTGTTGTAGAAGGCCAGGGTGCTTTGACAAATGACTGGAGATGAGAAAAGAGAAAATGCTATTCAGTACCATAAATTTGCTGCAACACTGAAAATCAGAAAAAGTAGTTGTCAGTGGTTTATTGGCAAAAAAAGAGGACAATATTTTTAAACAGTATCTGGTGTGTGTTGTATAGATCTTGTTTTGTTCAATACTTTTAATTAGTGACAGATAGAGAAGAAAATACCGTTTTAAAATATGCAGTAAGATAGAAGGGAATTAAAATATTCTGGCAAATAGGATCATAACTCAAAATCTCTTTGATAAACTGGAGATACTAGCCAGAAGAAATTCAGTTAATATAAATGTAAAATACTCCACTCAGGTATAAAAACAAATCAATCCTGCAAATGCAGATGGACCGGTAAGCAGAGAGGCTGAGGAAAAAATATTTAATCATTATACTGGACTATAAATTAAACATAAAGCAGGTTAGAAAGTTGCTAAAGTCCAGAATTTTTCAAAGATAGCTCTCACGTTCAAGTGAAGAGACAAGGGGACCAAATATTGAACATGAACAGATTTTCTCCAAAACATTAGCCTAATCTGCAATTCTGCAGGATCTACAGAAAAGTATAAATTCCAGTAAAACTCCTCCTTTTTTCTTAATTAACTTTGTGACTGTTTTTTAATCCCTTCTGTTATTATTTTATTAATTCCTGTTCTTTCACATTAAACACTCAATTCATTAAAACATATAGGGGATTGGGTCCATGGCATTTTTCTGCCAAATAGCCTGCCTTGAAAATTGCATTTAGTTAATAAACAAGCACATTAGCCCTTTTCATGATGTAAGCATAGATTCTTAATTTTGCATTGTGCCTAATACTTGAAGAAGCACGTTCCCTAGTAGACCTATTTTCAAATAATGTGTTTTACTTACTGAGAATGCCAAACAAGCTTTTGTGCCCCAACATGAGCTGCTAAAAACCATTGCTACTGTTTTTGGTATATTAACAAGTCTGCTATTTGCCTAAGCTGACAAATAAGGAAGGAGTACTGTGGATGGTGCTGAATTAACACCATCCTTTTAATTAAAAACTAGATTTCTTGTAAGTGTAAATGAAAATTAAAATAACATACTGACCCTGACAGGCTCCACAGTAATTAGTTCAAATCACTACTGGAAGCTATTCCTAATATAGCAATGAAATTTGCACAATAACTTTTTATTAAGACGATAAAATTGATGCACAGTAGTGACTTTATATCGTATTCTACTTTGCTATAAAATCTATTTTTAGCTAATTGACAAATTTGGATGGCAATTAATCACAAGCCTATTTACGACACAGTTTGCTCCCTTCCTGTTACAAGATGCATAAGTCTAGAGAGGCCCATTATGCAAAGAGAACAAGAGCATTGTTCAACCATGCGAGCAAAGTCAAACCTATGCACAGAAGTGGACATTGTACAGCTGTTTTGACAACCCTACAACACTTTTGGGTGGATTTCCTGTGAAGGAGACACATAAAACTGGCAGGGCAGCCCACAGACGTGTGCTCAGCCGGCACCGTCAGGGCACGGGGGCACGTTCTGCTGCTGCACGGCTGCCTCCGCTGCGGGCGTTCGTCCCCCCAGCCTGGCACAGCACCTGCCCATCGCTGAACAGGTTTTGACGCAAAGCAGAGGAAAATTTATGCTCTAAATAAAAACTGGTTAAGTCATCTGAAATACTTATTACCTTTACAGCTACACAAAATGTGTCAACTAGATCTCATCATTAGTTCCTATACGCACCAAATCGTCAGTGCCAACTTACTCCTGCAGGAGACACACACTTCAGACTGAATTTTTGCAGGGACGACACCTCCAGTATGAGTGGATAAGTTTCTCCTTTATCCTTACTTTTCTAACTAAAGTCAAATTAATCTAGATAATAGTTTAATAACCACATTTCAGAACAAGTGACAATATTAAAAAAAATCATATTGCTTTCCTGTTGCTCTGAGTGAAACTCAGAATTTCCTTTAAAAGATACTGTGACTGTATCTAAAATTATGAAAACCATCATTTCTACTGTAACGTTAGACAGTGTATGGGACAGTGAAGTCCTGTGGCTGGCAAGCGTTCTTAGGAGGGCATCCCAGCCCACATGCTACAATCAGCCCCCCGCAGCAGTCCGGCTTTCTCCACGTGAACAGAAATACCATTTTATCTGCCCTTATTGAAGAAGTTTCTATTAACCTTATTTCTTTTGAAGTTAAGCAGCAGACTAAAAGTTGAAAAAGAAGAAATCTGGTTTTCCTTTTGTAGCCTCTGACTAAAACCCAGATACATGGGGTGAGATACACTAGCTTTAAAATGCCAATTATCTGCAATCAATAATGGAGGGAGGTAGTTACATTCAGTATTTTCTTATTGCCTTTGTTGAGTACTCCTGTTTGAAAGGCAAATAAAGCCTTTTAGAACTAGAAACTATAGGAAAGACACTATATTTAGGTTTAGAGCAAAATTTATTTTTACCTAAAGGGATCTAAGAGCCTTTTTTGTTTCATTTTTAGTTGTAACTAACTCCCCATTCACACTACAATAGAGGTGACATAAGTTAAATATAAAAGAAATACACCCTCATACAGGCATCATTCATTACTTTCTAACAAAAAGTCAAATTATAAACAACTGTTTAAATAGTTCGTTTAAAAATATTTTTAAAAACAGCCATGTATGTTGTTAAAAAAATAGTGTAAAAATTACACATGCACACACACAAATGTACATAATTATGTATATGTACACAGAGAGCTGCAACTCAGCATGTTTAAGCAAGAACTGAGACACAGTTGCTTGTTACAGGAAAAAAACGCAGATGAATCAAGATTAAAACTGTAACACAATAATAGAAATCAAGATTAAAATAATCATTTAAGTTAACTAAACTTTCTGTTTGCTGACTCGAAGCCATCTACTCTAGGTGTCTGGAGACACAGCAGTGGTACAACACCACAGCGTAGAGAGTTAGGGAGAGGAAGAACACCTGTGCGATTGCAGCACTAATAGGTCTTAAAACCTGGGTTTCTCTTAGCTCATGACTTCGATGATGCGAGTTCTCTGGAAGATGGGATGAAGCAGAAAAAAACCCCTTCAATTATTCCTAATTTCATGATAAACAAATCAAAGATAGAATTTTTCTGGGAAAAAAAGTGTTAATATTCATCATTAATAAAATCATTTTGTAATACAGCACTGAAACATGGCTGGAAATTGAATTATGTTTTCTTCCTCTCCTCTGAGCCAATCATTTTAGTCGTAGTTTATTCAACTGACTTAATAATGAAAACAGCATAACTGAAAACTTCAGAAAAGACAGAGAGATCAAGTTAAAAAATGCTCAGTGATTGAAGATTATCGGGGTTGATGGTAAGTAATGGCAATGTACTTAGGGGGAAAATAGTTCAAAGAATACAGTTTAAAGACTGAAAAGGAAAGTCCTAAACCAACACATGTTTCAACAGTGCAAAGAGCCTTATCAGTAATAGAAGCCATTAAATTGCAGAGGATAGTATCCTTTTATTATAGAACGATTTTAAAAATATACTGATATTAGAAAAAATATACATAAATACAGAATATAAATTGTATATATTAATATATTTTGGTCTCAGATAAAAAGTTTTAATATTTATATATTTAAACTTTCTATCAGATAGACTAAGTTATTAATACTGCCACCCAAACTACTTAGAAAAGTCTTTATGAAAAGTATATATTCAGGAAATAATGACAGTGGTGGAATAGACATTTGGCATCTATCTCACCTTTCTGATATCATTTGAAGAATTATTTGAAGTCTACATAAGTCCAACTAAAACAGGACCAGCCCAGTGCTACACTCCCCTTTTTTTGTATGCCCTCCACAATGTCATCCAAGAGAACGCACTAGCTACTTTCAGTCAGGTCCTCTTTAATTCAATTCTTGAAGAATCAGCTTGTTCTAGGTTCTAGTTCAGAGTTTTCCCACCCACCAATCTTCCAACTGTACACGCTAAAACCAAGCACTGCCTAAAACACAATTATCACCATGCTACCAATTACATTTCATTAACCTAAAGAACCAGTGCAAGAAGACCAGGACTGTTGTTCTATCTTTCCAATCAAATTAACTATGCAAATAAGATGATCCTTATTTTCACAGTAGTAGTTTAAAATTTTGTAATAAATGATTCCTACATTTTCATAGAATAACAGAATCATGGAATAACAACTTGGAAGGGACCTCAAAGATCATCTGGTCCAACCTTTCTTGGCAAAAGCACATAGTTTAATATGTATTTTAAGAAGCCTATTTTAATAGGCTTCATCCAGACACTGAACTGGCTTTCATAAACTTCCTAAAATGGTGTTGATATAAAAGGTTCTTTGAAAGCATGTTACAATCAGCATATTCTAACCAGGAGGAAAACTCCGATATAAATCAAGATAGCTCTCTGCTACCTGATTTGGTTTGAAAAAAGGCTGCAGTTAAGGCTGTTATCCACTAAGTGGCATCATCAACTCAAACACCTAAATTTGACAAAAAATAATCAGTACAGTCCATTTTACCTCCTACAAACAAATTGATGGAAAGCATTTTCCTTGGATGATTAATTTTATTCAAGTTTGTCAGAAATTTAGGCATCGTTCCAAACAGTCATATGTACTAATAAACCAGCATTACCAATTTACTTTTCACATCAAGACATCTGTATGTTTAACAGAATGGTCAGGTTAGAAATAAAAGCATCAATACAGACATCTTAAACCAAGCAACCAAAGTATCAGAGTAATATGAATTATATGAAGTATAATAAAGTATTTTAAAAGTAGCTGGCGTTTCAGAAGTACTGTACATCAACAATTCTTGTATTTCCTGTTGTGAAGTGTGAAAGCACCGAAAGTCACACCAGATGTTTACTTTACTTCATTTAAAACACTTCAAAAAAGGTAAATCTAATAGATTAGGTAAACTGATGCTATGTGATGCTAGAAGGCATTAAAAAAATTACAATAATTGGGAGAGTAAGAAAATAAGGTGTTTCACTGATTATTGAACAATTTGTTTCCAAAATGTTATTTAAGGATTAATGACTGTAAATATAGGTTTTTTGAGAAATGCTTACTGGAACAAAGCACTTAGGAATGGTATAAATACAAGAAAAATGTGTTAGAACAGAACTTTCATTTTAAAATAGTCCATTCCCATCTGTGGGTGTTCCCTCTGCTCCCACACTCCTATTGTTCGTCCCTGGTCTTTTATCACTGTCAATTTGTACTTACATAAACAGACACTGAAAATAAGGTGCAAATCAGTATTATTGTGTAGAAGAGTACAGGAAAATGAAATGAGCAACTACTTCTGTCTCTTTGCCTCTTCAAAGCATATATGTTAAGCTTGTAAAATGTCCTATACAAACACACAAAATTCTGAGCATACTTCAACGCTAGAAAGATCAAGACATTCCTTTTTTAAATTATTTTTTTCCCCTTGCTGGCCACAGAGGAACTGCATTAGGACATAGTCCTTTTTCCCTACATCCGCCAACAACAAACACTCGCTGCAAGTCAGCGACTCCTAAACCAAATTGTTTACAATTAACTCAAAAACCCATTAAAAAAATTGTTTCTTTGTTCCAGTTGGAAAGAGAGACAGCCAGATGTGTGGCTTGTTGATCTTGCTCTTTTCTGACCTCTGAGTGTAGGAAGAACTGCAGCTGAGGAAGGAAGTCAGGAAGTCGTTAATGAAGGTGAACACTGAAAAAAGTTTGCAATATTTTTCATGAAAGAAAAATATCTTTGAAAGAGTTTTTTATTTAAAAAAATAATACAAAGCCTTACTTTTTGCTATTGATGAAAAATTAAAGCCTTTTTTTCAGGAGAAGTCAATAGAGTCTGTATCTTTGGCTACTTCTGAAAAATTCTACCTTTAATTTCATGGACTTCATGAAGTTTCACTGCTGTAATTAGCAAATGCCTCATCATTAACACCTGCTGGGAAACCATCCTCCTCTGAGGATGCAAAATTGAGGAAAAGCATTTTGATTTTAGGCTCTGAGTCATAGTCTACCACTACAGACCAAAACCAGGCCAAAAGCTGAATTCCAGATTGAGAGTGCGCCCACTTCTTTGGAAAACACATCTGGCCAACACTGCAAGGCAACCAACTGCAGTTACCACAGTACCTTTCTTCACACTTCTCCCTGAAACATGTGTACGCATTATATCTGTAAAACACCTGGCAATGAATTAACTAGTGATCTGTGTTGAAAACTTCATTACACGGTACTCCTTGTGACGCCACAGAACGTGCCTGTACAAGATATTCTGTGACCATAAAAAAGAACAATCTCTCAAAGACTGCAGGGTAACAGGCCCAAAACACCATCATCTTGTTTCTGAACTTTTAATTATTTTCTAAACAGTGTCTAAAGTGCATTCTGTATATCTATGACCACACTGCTCCTCATTTTATCATGGTAACTGAAAAGTTAGTAAAAGTTACCAAACATGAGGACACATTTGCATGTGAAGTACAAATTGACTCCAGAGATACAGCTTTAGATATTAATTCTAGCACCTAAGCATCAATCCAGATTCCTTATGCAGTTAACAAAGCTTCCCTAAATGTAGGACAGGCATCCAACTCAATTGTCAGAATTAGGTTAAACGTTTGATGTTGCTCTCCCTGCATTGCTATCTTCATCTTAACAGCTCACACTAGTTCTGGTGGAAAATGATGCCTAATTCTAGTCAACAGGCTGCTATTTTAAGAGCATACTTACCATCTGAAAACCTGAATATCACCATCAATCTTTCAGCTTACGTTTACTATCATATTTTTTAATTAAGAAATTTCCCTATGTATTCTTAGAAAACAGAAAATTGAAAATGAAAACTAGTTTATTCTCTTCCCACCTCACATTCTCCTGCCCGCTAAGGTCATTAAAAAAACAACATTAATAGAACACCATACAAATGCATATGTACACACAAAACCATTTCTGCAAACGGTTATGCAAATATTGAATCTGATAAGAAAATTCAAATTCTGGAGAATTAAAACAATATTTCATGCCATACAGTCCAAGACAGTTGTAAGGATACTGATAACTTTAGAAATGGGCTAAGAGATTCAAACTTTCTCTTTGCACTAAGAGAAACGAAAAACCGTATCATGTAAGACTCAGCACAGCTCAAACAGATCACAGCTATGAGCACAAATAATTGCTTCTGCTGTATTAGTATTTACAAATTATTGGCTTGCCACTGTCATATTAAGACTTACTTTTCAGAACTTTTTATTTTAGAAAAAAATATTTTAGATGCTTCTACAGGCCATATTTTGTCATAGTCTTCTGAAAGAGTCAATCTTTAAGGTCATTAAAGGCATGTTTAAGGGCTTCATTTTGAAAAAATACTTTTTCTTCATATCTGTAAAAGGTCTGTAATAGCAAACAGAACTTCAAAAATACATCAGGTAAAAAAAATTACTAAAGGAAAATTCCTACCAGTTGTAGTTCCTAATAGTTTATTATTTCCTACCAATGAAATAAAAGCAGTGAACTACACTGTAGTAATAGTAACTTTCTATGGACTAAATTTAAAAGAACCCATAATTTAGCAAATCCCTTTTCCTCATTTCACACTCCTTGTTTCTCATTTGTTTCTTCTGACATGTGAGAGTGTTCGTCTCCATGCCCACCATTTTTCCTTTTATTCTTCCTTTGCACTCTAGTTGTCCTGTCTCTAAGATTTCCCTTCAGCTCATCTCAGTCCCCCCACTAGCTTGGATAAGCCCATCCAGAGCACTCATTTTTGAGACCCTCTCCAGCTCAGATCATCCTCCATTGGAAAAGTAGAATGGGCCCTAAATTTTATTTGAAATGCTATCTTTATAATATTTAATAGGTATGTCATATACATAATTCCTATTTTAAATTCCATATGACTATGACAAAAACAGAAGGCTGGAAGGCCTTTTAAAGGAGGAAAAAGTATAAAAATACACAAAGCAGCTTCACTGGTGAAGTATACAGTCCTTACAACTCTCACATCAGTAGTTTACAAGGGAGAGAATAATCTCCTACACCGCAGAAGTTGTCAAAGCTATGATTATAGCCTTTAACCTTAATAAGTGTCTCCTTCCACCCCTCACATCCACCTCCTCCCTTGGACCTGGGTTTGTTCGCCCATCCAGTGGAACGAAACAGGAATACTGCTGTCTTTCAACTACGCCAGTTCCATGTTCACTAGACTTTTTTGTGGCCTTAAATCATTGTATCTCTACACCTTCCAAACTCCTCTGTAGGTGGCTTTATTTCTTTTGAACAAACATCCACATGATTAGCAAGCACCACTACTTCTATAGACTGCCACCGAGATGCCTGGGTTCACTTGGGTACTGCAAACCTGCTTCGATAGAAAGCCAGTCAGCTGCTGCTGTGTTGGGCTTGTTTTTACCTGCAACAAATTGAAGTTTTTGTGGTCATTTGCCCACAGCATTGTTTGTTGGATGCCTTTCATGGCAGCTGAATTAATGATAGCATTCGCTGTTACTCACATAGGGTTAGCTTAAAGAGTCCTCTCCATACCCGATGGCTTCCATCTCTCCGAGAAACCGTCGGATGGAAGCTACCATCTCACACAGCCTAACTTCCCACAACAAAGTCAGATTTTACTCCCCTTCAGATTTGAAGTGTTACATGCTGCAACCGCCCAGCTCAAATGTCACGTCTCCTTCACATTTCCCAGCAGTCCAGAAATGGCTGGAAAAGAGCAGCGTGTTTGGGTCAGAACCACTAGAAATGTCTGTGACTTGTAGCCTCAGAGCTGTGGCACAATGCTGACCACAACTGGGCCGCATGTGAATCATGACATGGAGATCTCCCTTCTGTTCTTTATAATCTATGCGGTAAACACGAGTGGCCAAATTGGCACGACCTCTGGTATTTCACTATGAAGAAAGTGGTAATCTTCAGTGACAGATACTCTTGTAATTACATCTACGGATCAGAGTCTTCCAGCTCTTCTCTATCACCCTCTGCTTCCTCCTTGGATATTGAAGTCTCTGGCTGGTCACAACCCTTTCATAGTCTTCCTCATGTATCAAACCTTTCCTTCATGCAGAGAGAATTGAGATGTTTAAAGCCAATACAACATTTTTTTTGCTGCAAGTACTGGCACTGATTTCCTTGTGTCAACACCAGTAGTTGTTCTGAGTCCACAGTGATCTGATGCAGAGGTCTAAACTGACAGAAAATTAATCCTCCGAGAAGCCTTTGTAATCCTGTAGATTTTCAGCAGCAAATTCCCTAAAGCAGCATATCCCAGATGAGTACAAGTGTTGATGCAACAGAAGGGGCAGACAGAACTGAAGTACCATGTCGAATGGCAACAAGCTAATAAAAAAACTGCATACTTCATCATAAAATTAAACCCCATACGTAGATAGACCATGCAGAGTTGCTGATGCGGTTTGTCTCCAGGAATACGAACATTTAGGACAACTGGATTGTTACAATTTAATAATCTCAGATAACATTGGACATAAACATTCTGTATAAAGTGAAGTCCAGTATATTCCAGCTTTCTCACAATTCATATACAAAAGAAAAAGGGTACTTAAACACTTGGTTATGTCTTACCTAGAAATACAGTGGTTCCAATTCACATTCAAAAATCCAGAAAGGTGGTGCTGAACATTCAACGTACGTCCGTCACGAAAAACATTCAAGATTACACTTGGGATCACTGTGCTTTTCCCTCTCTCAATTTTCAGGTGAAACTTTCTAGCTTAAAAGGAAATATACCAGATTATATCTGTGGAATGCTGAAATTATTCTTTTAAAAGTAAAATTTGGAACTTCTAAAAACTTTTAAAGTAATACCACTCAAAAATGCTGCTGGGTTGAAATGCTCAGCTACTTAAACTGAGTTTTTATCCCATATAATTCTGCAAAACAGATTCAATTTAATTTGGATTTTATAATGAGCTGTTACCAAGACTGGTACAGCCCAATGAAAATAATATTCACTGGTACTCTTCTTAATTATATTAAGAATTAAAGAAACAATAACGAAATCATGAAAATGTGAACCCATTTCCAAAATATTTGGCAATTTATTGTAATGGCTATGTTTATTTAAAACAATATTTACATTGAAAAAGGTCTTGTAGAAGCAGTTTTAAGATCAGAAATGAATCATCCAATCTTTTGAAACTACCAAAATAAAGAATGTAATCGTTTCATTCTGCAGGTGTTGGGGGGAGGCTGGAAGAAAAACAAGGGGACCAGGTCCTTTATAAGGATTTTTAGGGACAGCTATTCTTAAGGTATGGCTTTTATGTCACTTTTTCAACTCTCTAAATAAAAGAACCTACAGCAACACAAGTTTGTTCCCAGACAAAGGTGAAGTCAACTTAAGGAAAAGAAATCCACTACAGAAAATCTTGGAAGTGAACTTCCTTTCCAACCATAACCTGAACAATGCTAATATAACTCCACAAACGTTTCTTTCCAAATATTCTGGTTCACTATCCTCACAACTACAGAAAAGCACAGGTCAAGTCATCAGGTCCATAAATCAGCTGAATTAAGTTTTGGCTTTGAAAAATGCATGGCTGTGTTTCTGCAGCTATATTTATAAAGATATGACTGAAGACTAGTTCTAATCTAACAATGGATTTTTATTAATTTAATTTCAAAATAATAAGAGTGCTTTATTGCTGCCTAAAGAGGAATTATGGTTTGAAACTCGGGGGTGGTGCAATGCAGCTTTTTTTTTTTCCTCTAAAAATATGTTCCTTAGTGCAAATTATAACCATTCATTATAAAAGTAGATTAAATTAAATCAGAAAGTAACACTATTTTTTCAAGTAGGGCACCCACATAGGGAACTAATTAGGAATAGTTCCTCTGTGTAAACAAACCTTTGTACCAATTAGTAGCTGGTCAAGTCAGGGAACTCCCTTTCTCTAGGGGAAAAAAGTCTATTTTCAGCATTGGTTTATTTTGCTGCTGGCTGGAAATTCTCCCCAGTTCTGTAGCAGCAGAGGGTGTTTAGAACTTATATTTCAGAGAGTTTGATGGGAACCTCATCAAGATTTGTAGAGGGGGACAAAAAAAAAAAAAAAGGCAGTGTAAGGCCTAAAAAAAAAAACCCAAACAAAAAAAACCACCACCCAAACCAAACACAGGACTTCAAAAGGGATGAGAACAAATCCTGCTCTCTGCGTAGGCCAGTTCGGTCCCAAGGGTTTACATAGACCAGAACAATAACAGTGAAGTGATTCAAAACAAACAGTGGAGTAAATGAAAAAAGTACATGGGAAGAAGAATTCTCAGTTGTTGTTCTATAATAAGACATACAAACAAATAAAAACCTCAAGGCAAGAATATTATGCCTAGATAGGATTCTGAGAGTGCCAGTTAAGTCCAACAGTTAAACTACATAACGGGATGCTATTCAACAGAGGCTGAGCCTTTATCATTTATGTGCTAGACAGATGTTCTGTGCAAGACAAAGTACCGGAGTTGACTCTGACTCTTACCTTGTTGAAGATAATCCAGAGCTTTCCTGATAATTAGACAGAGGCTGCAATCTGTGGATTTTAGAATTTGTTTAAAGGAATTGTTATTAATGAAACAGTATTAATTACTAAGTAAAAATCACAAAAGTTACTTAAATGTTTTCAAAACACAGTAGTTTCCCCACCCCCTCCCTTTTTAAAGGAAAAACACAATCAGTACTGCTGCAGGGCATCTTCTACTGCGCATTACGCCCAGAGCAAAAGGTCAATTAATCCCATAGCAGAATGCATCAGGACAGTGAACTACTGTTACTGTGTTTAGGACACTTGGTTAACTCTGGAGGGTGATACAGCTTACATGGGAAAGAAGCTGGGAAGGAGGCGTCAGGGAACGTGCAAAGCAGGAACACTGGGACAGGGAAAGGACTGGAAGCACCTCACAGAACCCAGAAAACCACCATTTCCTACGGAGCAGTGATGTAGTAAGAGGCAACTTCTGACCCTCCAGCCCTACTGAGCTGCAGAAACCAGCTCTGGATACCATTGTTTTCTACAGCATTTACTGGTTGAAGAAACATGAAAACGTGATCTCTTCCCTCCTGACCCAACAAAAAAAATGCCAAGTCTGAAGGACTTAGGAACCCCAGCACTAATTAAACAAGCATCCATGAGAAAGTTTCGAAGGGGCATCCCACTTATC
Source organism: Phalacrocorax carbo (assembly GCF_963921805.1). Lineage (NCBI taxonomy): Eukaryota > Metazoa > Chordata > Aves > Suliformes > Phalacrocoracidae > Phalacrocorax > Phalacrocorax carbo. Next base: position 116,410,738 of record NC_087515.1, read on the forward strand.
GGGCCACATTAACTCCCAAGCTACCAAGTGTTTAGGTATTTTTCCAAACTTCATGTAATTAAGGTTAACTGGAAAGAGTGGTTAAGCAACAATGTAGCAAGATTCAAGTTAAACAGAAACTAAAGCAGATTTACTACCAGGAATGAGAAAAAGTGAAGGTGGTAGAACAGAATGGATGAAAATTATGAGAAAGGATTAAGAGGTGGGAAGGAGACTGGGAAGAACAGAAATGTAAACAGTGCAGGTGAAGAAAGAGAACCGTGAAATCTGGATTATAGTCAGAAATAAAAAAGGTGGAATTTAGCTTTCAAAGGGCAAGTCTAGGAGACACTATACTGACATAACATCAACTGGCTTTGAAGGAATGTCACGACATGAAAAAAAGACCTGAAATCAGTTTGTGAAAGGGGAGGAAAGTATTTGTTAGCTAAACAACTTAAATCAATTAATCAATTAAAAAGTCTCATACCAAAGCAGGTACCTGCAGAATTATATTTATAGGAGACATGATTTGATCAATTTATTTGATACACTCCAGGAGTTCATCAATGTAAAAAGATCAGAAGTTTTTAGTCACTGAAGCCACAGGCAACAGTTTAATTAAATTCACGACCCACTATCATAAGAAAGAAAACAGAAGTAAAAAGATCTTAGTAAGGGAAAAGGTGTTAAATTTCTGCTTTTTTCTAGAAGTATTAAATGGAAATATGACTACATAGATCATAATGTGAGAGTGAAGAACTACTACATTCCTTTTAAATGCACAGGACATGTCTCACCAAATTCTACAGAAGTATTCAAAGAGAAACATTTCTTCAGGAAAATTAATTAATTATAGAACAAGACTTTTAGGTTTAATTATGGTAAAAGATTGCCGGAAACCTTTAAACCAATTGCAAGTGGGACAGAAAAAAATCCAGGCTAAAACTCTGTGGAATAAAAATAAAAGAATGCTGTAAGAAATGAAACAGCATTTAAGTTGTAAAGTAGATGCAAGAACAGAAAATAAATATAATTTGACAGAAAGTTTAGAATTTGTATATTGCAAAACAAGACAACTAGATTATTTTTAAAAATTGTATGTTCATCAATTTTGAGATCTAATATAGACCAAAAGAAAGATAAATGAGAATTTTCTTGAATGTCAGCCTCACTTCCCTCCCCAGAAAGGCAATGGAGCAGTTCATCCTGGAGGTCATCTCCAGGCATGTAGAGGACAAGAATGTTATCAGAAACAGTTAACATGGATTCACCAAAGGAAGATCATGCTTGACCAACATGATAGCCTTCTATGATGATGTGACTGGCTCAGTCAATGAAGGGAGAGCGGTGGATGTTGTTTACCTTGACTTCAGTAAGGCATTCGACCATGTCTCCCATAGCATTTTCACAGGCAAGCTAAGGAAGTGTGGGTTGGATGAATGGACAGTGAGGTGGAGAGATAACAGGCTGAACAGCAGCACTCAGAGGGTCGCAATCAACGGAGCAGGGAGGCCTGTCACTAGTGGTGTTCCCCAGGGGTCTGTGCTGGGTCCTGCCCTGTTCAACATAGTCATCAATGACATGGATGATGGGACAGAGTGTAACCTCAGCAAGTTCACTGATGACACCAAGCTGGGAGGAGTGGCTGATACACCGGAAGGCTGTGCTGCCGTCCAGCGAGACCTGGACAGGCTGGAGAGCTGGGCCGAGGAGAACCTCATGAAATTCAACAAGAGCAAGTGCAAGGTCCTGCACCTGGTGAGGAACAACCCCATGCACCAGTACAGGCTGGGGGCTGAACTACAGGAAAGCAGCTCCGCTGAGAAGGACCTGGGAGTGCTGGTGGACAACAAGCTGACCATGAGCCAGCAACATGCCCTTGTGGCCAAGAAGGCCAAGGATATCCTGGGATGCATGAAAAGGACTGTGGCCAGCAGATCAAGAGAGGTTATCCTCCCTCTCTACTCTGCCCTAGTGAGGCCACATTTAGAGTACTGTGTCCAGTTTTGGGCCCCCAGTTTAAGAAAGATGTGGAACTGCTTGAGCAAGTCTAGCAGAGAGCTACGAAGATGATCAAGGGATTGGAGCATCTCCCTTATGAGGAAAGGCTGAGAGACTTGGGTTTGTTTAGCCTGGAGAAGAGAAGACTGAGGGGGCAATTTCATCAGTACTTATAAATATCTAAAGGGAGGGTGTCAGGAATGTGGGACTGGACTCTTTTCAGTAGTACCCAATGACAGGACAAGGGCCAATGGGCACAAACTGGAACACGGGAAGGTCCACCTCAATGTGAGACAAAACTTCTTTCCTGTGCAGGTGCCAGAGCAGGGGCACAGGCTGCCCAGGGGGGCTGTGGGGTCCCTTCCCTGGAGACATTCAAACCCCGCCTGGACGTGTTCCTGTGCCCCCTGCTCTGGGTGTGCCTGCTCAAGCAGGGGGTTTGGACAAGAGGTCCTTTCCAAGTCCTACCATTCTGTGATTCTGTGAATTACATTTATAATTTCCATATTTTTATGTTAAACTTGTTTGTTCTGTTACGTAAGTTGCCTTATTTGGAGAAAATTAACAGGGCTGCCAACAATAAGATCTCATGTAGAGATGAAAAACATACAAAAAGTTTACAGACTGTGGCGGGGAAACAGACTATAACACATTTACTTTGGAAATCCAAACACATTTTTATATAAAAACCCCTAAATTTTGGGAACAACAACAAAAAAAAAAACAACCCAGCAACTATTAAGGAGTATCTCCTGTTCAGTTGAATCATGAAATTACAAAAACTCTGCAACTTACACAGAATAGCTGTACTAAGCACAACTTCAGTAGTAGCTAGCACTGAATGAGATTTTTAACAAAACAGACATTATATTCTGGAAGTTTGCTTTTTAACCTTTTTAAAAAATTTACCCTGGATATCAAATTTCTTTCAGTCTAAAACAGAAACAAACTAAAACAATCTCAAATGGGATATAAAAATTGCATCAGTCCAATTTGTAGACTTTATATGACAAAGGTGTATGAAGTAGGCATTAGAAAAGGACTGCAAACAGATGCCAGGAAACACTTCTTGTTCAGCAAGCAACTACTGCATGGAACAGCCTGCAAGGCAAGTTCACTGAGGCAAGATGTTCGGACTGAGAGAGATGCCAATGAATGGGAAAGCAAGGGCCATGGGAGAGAAAGAAGATAGACTACTCTGACTGGAAGAGCTTCATATTTCCAGTTTCAGGTCTTTAAACCAGAATATTCCTTTAGAAGTGGAGATAAACAGTCCAAGATTGATATCAGAGTCTTCCATAGGAAAGCCGGGGGGAATCAAGAGGGACAATGCTTTAATATGTTTATAAAATAACTAAATATCAAGATACTTCTTACAACACACTCACCTAAACATGGGGTGAAGAAACAGGTTTATGAGCAACCATTTTTCTCCCGGGGAGAATTTGTGAGTTGAGAAGAAAGGAAAGTCATCATTTCTTAAACACCAGCACGTTAAAACTGGACAGAAACAAAGGGACAAGCTGGAAACCTCAGCAAAAACCTCAATGCTGCTTTAAGGCAAGGATGTCAACAAGGAGGCAAATCATCACATATTAATGCAGAAGAGAAAATTATCTTTTACTGTTTTAGTAACACCATGTAAGTAGTTTATCCCTAGTTAAAATGCATTTATACAATGAGATACAGAAGTCAGGTCAGTAGCCTCAGTGTAGCAGTCTGGGGAACCTGCTGGGAGTAAAGCTTATTATCCTCTCAGGGGTTTGAGCAGTTGTAGTCCACAACCAATTTGACTTGAGGCAAAACACAGCTGCTACTTTGAAAGTTTCTTGCTGTGTAAGAAATAATTAAGGCTGTATGATCAGTATTCAACAAAGCATATATAGTAAAGATGCAAAATTATTTCTACTTGCAAATAAGGAGTTAAGTGAAGTTGCATTACAGAAACAGAAGAGTTAAATAAGAAGTTTGCGTCAGGGCCAGACTCTGATTCCTAACTATGCAACTGCAGTATTATTTCACGTTTGAGAAGTCCTTTACTTAAAAAGTAGTAAGTACATGTTCCAAAACAAAGTTACACATTTGTATTTTGATTTAAGATACAGAAAAAGAGAGGAGCAACAGAAAACACTTATGAATGTACAGACTGAAAAACCACAGCCTCATTAAAGCTTTTACTACAAAGCTGGTACTATTTAAATATTATGCAGAAAGATGCAAGACACATTGATGGTAACACAGGTAATTCAGGGCAGTGCATCCTTAGAGCATCCTGACCCAAGTTTTGATCCTCTCCCCACGCAATCCTCAAACCACAAATTGCGCCAGGAATTCCCAGCCTGGGAATGGCACTTGGCCCATCACTTGTCCACATGGAGACCGGTAGCTCAGTTTCTGATTGCTGGACCACTTCCAGGTGGAAGGATATGTGGCCAATTCACCAGGCAGCCTACACCATCCCAACAGCTAATTCCTCGTCTCCTATAGAAGAGGGGTTGTGAGGCAGAGGGAAACACTCCACGGACTAGAGTCAACCCGTAAGTTGTCTGCTGGACCAGACTCTATTGAGTCATTAGGACGCTAATAGCTTTACACTGCTTTTAAAAAAATCCAACCAACCAAACAAAAAACCCCCCAAAAACCTAAACACCCCCACACCTTACAATTTTTGCTAAATATAAGCTAGACGTGCTCCTCCTTGAAGGAGGCACTCAATTAGAAAAAGGGTGAAACATCTGCTTGAGACAGGAATTCCCCAGGGAAAACCTAAAGATCATGCCAAGTCAGGTTTGCACTAGCAGGTTGCTACTGCTCCTTTAGTTAACAGAAGGCAAAGCTTAGGACAGGGATAAATTTTACAGTACTGCCAGGATATACATCCTCACATTAAGAACACTGTAGATGCCATCTGCCTACATTTAATTTATTCATTTTGATTTAAAATACCAGACCCTAATTCTTCATAAATACTTTTTTTAAAATAGCACTTTCAAAATGGCTAATTACACCTGTGTATTCCCTGGGTCTTTTCTTATAAAAATACGATGACACTCAAGTATTCTATGATTTTAAGTTGCCCTGGATTATTTTTCTATCTTTCTAGACACAGCTTCTCACTTTCAGGTTTGATAGAATTTTTTCTCCTGCCTTTCTAAGCACACAAATACTATCCTGCCATTGCCTTCCCAAAGAAGCTGCTGAATCCTAGCTTCCTGGAAAGCAGAATCTGTGACCACATATATGTCAGAAAATAAAATAGACCAGGGCACACAGCCACGCTCTGGGCTTGGAACCAGAGAGCATGGTACAGCTCGTGGCTGTACAACTACAATCCTATCCCTCTAAAACAGCCTGGCCAGATCCAAACAGCCTTTTGGAAATGGTCCACCATCTCTCCTAACCCCAGGACTATGCTTAGGCGTTATCTGGGAGACTGTTAGTTGGCACAGGACAAAACTGTGTCACAAACAGTACCAAAAATGTAACAGTGCAGCCACATGCCATATCCATTCCTTATTTAGTTACTACTGTGAACATGTGATTATAGTACCCAGTTGCTTCTGGAGAATATAATTTTTAGAAGTTAATTACATAAGTAGCCAATGCATTTCAGAATTAGCAGGTCACCTTTTCCAGGCATTGTTGCTTCTTGCTTTAATATCAAATCCTCACCTACGTGGTTGTTGCTTTCAGTTCACAAGAACAGAACCAAATAACAATGTAACAGTTGAACATTTGTGTTTCCACATGTGTTATATGCAGCACACAGGAAAATTTGCCCTCTCTAGGTTTTGGACTTTTTCAGTGTGTTCCGACAGACTGAAGACAAGCATCTGACTTCTTCATTTCAGCAAGCCTGGACTGCTGCCACCAGAATATTGGTCCTGACTGTCAGCTGGTATAAAGCAGGCATAGCTCCACTGACAGCATCCCAATGTAGAGCAGCTGAGATTCTGCTTCTCTAAACTTTACCCACACCGGGGTGGTAGGCAAGGAAGAAATTCATTTTACAATAGCAGCATTTCAGGAACAAATCTGTTTGTTTGGGTTTTTTTCAGTAATGCACAAACTTTTGTATGTCTTCATAAATTTGTGTCTTTAGGTCAGAAATTCCAACTTTAAAAATTTCATGCAAACCTGAATCAAAAGCATTTACCCTATTTTGCACAAAAAGAAACACAAGCAACAAGTCTTTGTGAACACAACAGAGGCCTATAAAAATTCTTCAAAGGAAAACACAACTACCCTGGTGCAAACTCAGATGTAAATATTATACTTAGCAAGAATCACTGTGTTTAAAACCTTATATAGATACAAGCAATTATGCAGTTTCACAGGACACCAAAAAATTACACTGACAGTACAAAAACATACACACCTTTCACAACTGCTTACCTACAGATTATCTCACTACGTGCTTCTCCATTCCCAACTCTGCTTACCTTGAAATAGGTAATGGTATTGTATATTGGGTTTGTGAGGCAAGGTTTTGGTAGCAGGGGGTCTACAGGGGTGGCTTCCATGAGAAGCTTCTAGAAGCTTCTCCCATGTCTGACAGAGCCAATGTCAGCCAGCTCCAACATAGATCCGCTGCTGGCCAAGGCTGAGTCCGTCAGTGATGGTGGTAGCGCCTCTGGGATAACATATCTGAAGTGGGGAAAAACCCTGCACAACCACAGCTAAGAGAGGAATGAGAAAATGTGAGAGAAACAACCCTGCAGACACCAAGGTCAGTGAAGAAGGAGGGGGAGGAGATTCTCCAGGCACCAGAGCAGAGATCCCCCTGCAGCCCATGGTAAAGACCATGGTGAGGCAGGCTGTGCCCCTGCAACCCATGGAGGGTAACGTTGCGGCAGATATCCACCTGCAGTCCATGGAGGGCCCCACACCAGAGCAGGTGGATGCCCAAAGGAAGCTGTGACCCCATGGGAAGCCCACACTGGAGCAGGTTTTGCTGGCAGGACCTGTGACTCCACAAGGGACCCACGCGGGAGCAGCTTGTGTCTGAAGGACTGCACCCTGTGAGGGACCTACACTGGAGCAGTTAAAGAACTGTAGCCCATGGGAAGGACTCATGTTGGAGAAGTTCATGAAGGACTGTCTCCTGTGGGAGGGATCCCACGCTGGAGCAGGGGAAGAGTGTGAGGAGGCCTCCCCCAAGGAGGAAGGAACAGCAGAGAGAGCGTGTGGTGAACTGACCACAACCCCCATTCCACATCCCCCTGCGCTGCTCGGGAGGAGGAGGTAGAGAAAATCGTGATTGAAGTTAAGCCCAGGAAGAAGGGAGGGGTGGGGGGAAGGCGTTTTAAGCTTTGTTCTTATTTCTCATTATCCTACTCTCATTTGATTGGTAATAAATTAAACTCATTTCCCCAAGTCAAGTCTGTTTTGCCCATGACAGTAATTGGTGAATGATCTTTCCCCGTCCTTATCTTGACCTATGAGCCTTTCATTATATTTTCTCTCCCTGCCCAGCTGAGGAGAGGAGTGACAGGGCAGCTTTGGTGGGTACCTGGTGTCCAGCCACAGTCAACCCACCACAGTACTGACAAAGCTGCTTATTATTCTGTAAAGCCTTGACAAACTATTTATTAACTCTTGGAGTATTAGCTGCCAGTCTGGTCCAGTGAGTCCACCTAATAGTCCACAAAGTAACCATCTGCTCCAACCTAATAGTCCTAGATGATGAACTCCCACACCCTGATTTACCTGGGAAAACTTTAATTGTTGTGCCCTGAACTACAGGTACAATTTCTATCTTTCAAGAAGATGAAAAGATGATACATCTACCCCCACAGTGACATCAACACTCAACTAAAGACTGTCGCTCCAATGAACCAGAAAACTTACTATCAGATCTTTCAAGAAAAACATCCAAAAACCTACAACACAACAAAAACCCTCCCACGTAAGTGAAGTAACAAATTTATTAAATCTCAGCGATGATAACACTGCTGGCACGAGACAGGCATCTGTTTCTCACAGATGCTGGCCTACATCCTAGTTCTGATGTAGAAAAAAAAATTAATAAACCACCTTGAAAAAAAAAGAAAGAAAATGTGACTTTGGATCCAGAATTAGTATGGTCCTTTTACTCTGTTACCAGGATACCCACAGTGACACGAGAAAAGGATGGCGCTAGGAAATGATTGCTCATGACCAATATCTTAATTTTCTCCAGCTCCCTTTGGATTCCTCGAAAAAATGCTTCATTTCATGAGAAAGTAAACATTTAGGTTGAAGATCTCCACTTTTCACAGCTGGCAAAGAAAAAAAGTCTGGTTTCCACAGGTAGATCCATTCTGCTGTGATTTCTGAAACATCTTGTACCGGACTGAGCAAGAAGAGAGAGAGCTCATTTACATGCTTCCATGTCAAAGCTTTTCACAGCATCACTAAGTAAAGGGAACATACAAGGCTAACTAAACCCAAGCTGATCAACAGTATGAATCATCGACTCAGAGGTGGCTTTGAAAGTACATGGAGGACATCAGCAGGCAGCACGGTTGAAGCTGACAGTTCGAGACTGCCCTGGTGCTGGCGGCACACTCCGATGCTGAAACAAGAACCCATCAAATAGGACTTGGCAACTCACAGCAGAGGCTGGGTGGAACTTATTTAGAGCTGTTAATTGCCTTCACTCTATGGAGAAAATGTGACCCTCATCAGTGGGAGGGCTATGCTTTTTGTCAGAGTACGTGAAAGGAAGCCAGGCAACTCTTCCTTTACTGTACACTGAAAGTTACCACAAGACTGCAGAGCAAGTGTGTTCGAGGACTTCTCCAGTCAGGGAAAGGCAGCAAGGTGTCCAGATTTGATTTCTGGGCAAGTCTTCAGAGAATCACCTGAACAATCTCTTTTCTGGAAAACTGGAGATGAAACTTTCCAACAGCGCATAATTAACCAATAAACTGAAGCATGCCTACCTACAGTCACTGGCACAAGATGGGAGAATACCACACACAGTCCTCCTTCAACTACCAGCAGGAAAGAGGCTGCAGGTTTGGCAGACAGCCTAATCCCCGAGAGCTGGGATTTTTATCTTCTTTCCAAACCCATTTATATCCAACTTCCCTTCAGAATCTCTTATCCATACAGAAAAGAAAAAGTTATTAGAAGAATGAAGTGTTTTACTTCAATGTCAGTTGAAGGATATACTATCACAGACTCTGCTAGGAATATCACGTTAAACACAGAAGGCAGAATGTCTCGTACCATGTACAATAGACAAAGCTACCTGAATAACCTCCCCCCCCCGATCCTCATCTTGTGATTCTCTCTAAAGCAAGTCATATGGCAGCACTTTTCTCCTTTTATGGGCAAAAAGAAAGGAGAAAGGAAGTCAGCACCCCGAGCGGGACTGCATTGCCACATGAATCAAGCAGCTCAGAGCTGTACTACTACTCGCACATCCCTACCTTAGTGCATTAAGAATACATACCCTGAGAGAGGGATACCATGAATCAACTGCCATTTACTTAATGCATATATAATTACATGTCACCAAGTGTTTCACACTGAACTCGCCACTAGAGAATGTATTAAAAACTGAAGGATAGAGGGCATGTAATATATTTGCATTTGTTTATCTACCACCTCCTTTTTTTGTGTAAATATTCTGTTGATCGTATGAGAACCTCTTCTTTTGGAAACAGCTGTAGCGATAGTATGACTCAGAGCAGCAATTAAAATTATAGTACTTTCTGCTGCATGTATTTCCATCCGCATCCCACACCACCCTGGTGCCCACCACCCACACCCAGCTCAGTCCACCTTGCTTTTGTTCAGCAGCTCCACAGGATGGAAAGTTACTGATGATCTGACTTAACAAATTTGACTTTTTTAAAAGAGCTGTGGAAATTTCATTAGCTCAACACTAGGGAAAGGTAAATGACATACAGAATTTCCCATGTATCAGGCAGAAAAGGAATAAAAGCCCTGTTACTCTTATATCAACAGAAAAACAAATTACTGTTTCTGCCTCAATAGCCAATATTAGAGTTCAAAGCCTAAATCACGACAACTCCTACCCATAAATAGCTAAAGAATTGAGACATTACAAGGAAACCCATCTCCTCTCCATGCACAGGTGATGGGAGCAAGGATTTTTAAGAACTCCCATCTCCCACCCGAGCATGGACGACGGCACATCAGCCAGACCACCACAGCGTACACACAGACAGTCGCAGGACACCCACACATACCTTCTGCGGAGTCAGGGAATGTATTTGTCAGCCTTACAGGTACCCACCATTGATTCAGAACCACCTTGCTTTCCCTCAGTTGCTTACATGCAATCGTTCTGAGTTTTATTTGAATACTGCAACTGAATATTTGACTGCTTTGTTTGGGAGTGATCCTGAAAACAACTGAATTCAATTACATGAGTTACACTTGCGGGGTCACTGCCCACGCATCAAAGTTAAAATACAGATAAGCACTTCCAGGGTCAGAGTCTCTGTCCTTCAAACATGTTTTGTTTTTGTTTTTTTTTCTCTAAGGAAGGAAGCAGTCTCCCTGGTCATCAGATCATTATCAGGTCAGATCAGATGGCCAAAACAGCAGAGTTCAGTAAGGAGTTTAAAATAATTCCGTCATTTTTTGAAGACTAGCATTGCTTTTACAGAGAAAATGGAATTTGTTAAATATATGTACATATTTATTTCTTATTGTTAAAGATTACCATTTGCTCCTTGGAAGCTTTGAAGTGTTACCAGTATACATTTAATTCTCTTTTGACAAATGTTATTTCAGTATAAACACAGAATATTTCTTTAAAAAGTGTTATTTAAACCTATAGGTGTCCCTTTGCCTTATGAATAAATTAGAAGACACTGAATAACAGCAACCGCAAAAGTACAAACACTTTATTACGACTGTGGTGACTCAGGCTGCCAGGATTTGGCAGCCCACAGTGTTCGTCAGCAGAAGAACAAAAGGGGATTTTTTTTTTTTTGGCGGATTTACTTTTAGTTCAGTAAAGGACAACATGATACTGTCTGTGCCGTAATGAATCAAAACCTCAGGAAAACAAAGGCCTAAGTAGTCAGACCCCAGTCATTTTTTGTCTCACAGTATAAAAATGGACAAGCAGATTATCTATACTTCTAAGGCCTCTAATATGTGAGCTCTCTTCCTGTCTTTTGGGAAAAAAATAAAATAAGTAGTAAGATTGTCTAGTTGCAGAAATACGAATCAGCTCTTTAGGCAACATATTCCCAGAATACTTTAAAATCAGGAAATATTTTCTATTTTCCTCTTGAATACAAGAGATGTTGATACAAGAGAGGTGGATTACTTAACACCTTTTCTAATTAAAAACATAAACCCTGTAGACCTAAGTATCGCATTCTAACAAAATCTCTCAAGTATTCAGAGCATGAAACACATTTGAAATGAGACTCGTTTTCCAGCATCCCTATCGTGATCTCATTTGGAACGGCAAACCGTCCCCGCAGTAATTGGTATTACAGAGCTCCGCTGCAGCACAGCCTTGTGAGAGGGCGAGGGAAGTGTTCCAGTCCTACAGCACATTTATGCTTTAATAATAAAAACATAGGAAAAAACGGTTATAGAGTATCAGCTCTCGCTTCCTCTGCTGCCATCAATTATTAGGGAGATTATTACAGACTTATTTCCAGAAGCTTCCAAAGATGCCTACATCCATCATGAAATCTTCATCTGAAGGAGTCACCAACAGTCTACAGACGATCCTTGAAGCAAAACACTGCAATTACAAGCAATTCAGTACAAGGAGTCAGACCATGTATATGTGGGTGGGAGTAAAGTAAAGTGTAACTGAGACAAAATTAGACTGTTTCTAGAAATAAAACATAACAAATTTAACAATCTAGCCTTCTCAACTCTAAACAGGTTTGAACAACTCTGAAGAATATTGTTACAGATTTTTCCCCTCACCATTGCCTCCCTCCCCCAATTCCCACAGCATTAAACGAACCCTCTCCAAAAAATTAGGACCAGCAAATCATCTATACCAGATAAATACCACTGCACATCTCTCATGGAGGCTATTTAAACACAATTCTGAAATCAATTTACTGGAGATAGGATCATATGGATCAGTTACCAGACAGAATTTTCCATATTCACCAGAACCTATTCAGCTCTGTAAGGGGCACCATCACTCAGCATTTCTGTACCGGCTAACAACCAACAGTAATGAATTTTTGCCCCACATCTCCACACCACTATTAATATGCATGAGAGAAACCAGAATATGAACTTCCTCCCTCCCTTTCCCAGAAAGCCATTAACTCAAGCTAACCTCCCAGACTTCATCTGGGGCAGCTGCAAAATTAAAATTGTAATGAGCGGGCTAGGTACCAAATAGACTCACAATAAAGAAAATAAAACAGAAAGCAGGTTTTATTTGAAATGTCTTTGAAAAGCAAGAAAACAACATCATCTTCCCGCTTCTCAGTCTAACCACATTCAGTTTAGCCAACGACAGACTTAGGATGTTACTGGCCTCAGCTCAGTTGCAGAGGCAAATAGTACCAAGCTGTCTTATCCCACCTTCCCAGTAGGCGTAACTCCAAGCAGGACATGGGTCTTCTGGCCATCTTGCATCTGCTAGCCAAGCGCAGACACAGTGGATGTCATAAAGCATGTCAGCAAGGATGAGATGCCTATTCTGGACAACCAAATCAAACCAGTCTCAAGTTGTGTTCTAACCCCCAAATAAAGACTTTTTTCCCCGAAGGAAACCTTAGTCTTGCCAAATTCTGGCCTTCATCCCCCAAAAATCTACACTTTTCTTAGATTCACTAGTCCTTATGAGATTAGAAACACAAAATGGACCCATAGGAGAACTCTGAACATGGCTACAATAATTTTGGGTATGTAATAGAAATTAAAATAACTGGGATAGTAAGAAGGAAGCCATCTAACCTAACATGAAACAAAGTTGTGAAGGCTGTACCTTAAACATCACCTACCCTGGAATCTCAAGAGGTACCTCTGTTATTAAAAAGGTGGTAAAACCTTCAGGCCTCCCCAGAAGCAAAATATAAAGTCATTCCTTTCACAAGCTGATGAGAAGAGGAGTCATGCAATTCTGAAGTTTCAGATGAGAAGGCAGGAGCATGCCCCCAAGCACCATCGAGCAATTTAAGAGCATCAGGAAAGCAACCACAGAGGAAGTAAAAGTGGGCGTTAGGCTCTTTCCAGGCGAAGAGGCAGGCTCACAACCGCATCTCTGCACGCCAGGGTAGTGCCCTAACCCACAGACTATAGTCTGTCTTAGACTATTCCTGCTGAAGCTATGACATGGAAAAATATTTACTGGATGAAAGAATGAAACACCCATACAAACCCGATTTCCCTCACCTCAGCTGAAAGCCTTGATCACAGGGCAGGAGTCACTCTCCCTCTGGCCTAATTACTTCTTTCAAAGTAACACAGTTGCAGGTGAAATGAAGGACAGCTTACGACATGGTGCTTGTTGCACTCTCCTGGGAAGAGGGAGATGTGAGCTCAAGTTCCTTCAAGCTGAAAAGGGGGCTGAGAATCAAGCTTCACACTTCATGGGTAAGGGATGTAACTAATGCACTACTGAATATAAGGAGGAGAGTAAACATCACTGCAAATGCTTTTTCCTCGAGTTTGAGTAAATAGCTTACACTTACTTATTTCTTAGCAAAACAAGCTTTTCAAATCCTGAGGGAACCATTCCCATCTCCAGATGCCAACGGCAGTTAGGCAGGAGAGAGATGCCACTCTCCAGAACGGTCACGGTAGTAACAGCTCTGGATGGGCGCAGAAATGAAGCTCTGTGCATCTGATATTCTTTACAGTAATAAAATAGACAAGAGTGTGCTTTCAGACATGAGCTTTAAGATCATCAATCTTAGCTTTCAGGCATCTAATTGTAAAATAGGCCACTCAAATAATTTATGAATTCAGGCTGTAATTCCACAAGGAGAAGAATTTCCCCCCTGAAAATCCCATAAATTATACATAAAAAAGCTTCTAACAACTACTTAAATTTTAAGTTAAACCTATGTGTATCAGAGAGCTATAGGAGAGCACAGAATGGCTGTTATCTAAAATGTCAGCATAAGTCTACACATCCCCTTAAAAACACCGAACCACATTCACAGCGTTATTAAATTGTGCAAACTCCAATGCCCAGATATGACTCAGTCATCCAGAGCTCACCACAGGAAAACAGGCAGCCAAACTCAAGATCCCAGTATGCTCCGTGCCATATTCTAGGTATGACAACTCCCAAGCTGCACTGATGCTCTTCAACAGGTCTGAGGAACAGACTTTCATGAATCACATTCATTAACTTAAGACTTTAACCAAACCAGACTGGCCCTGGTGATTGGCACACATAACACCACAAGTTGCACTGCTACTGGAACCTTCAAAATGAACTTTTCACGTTTTACAAACTTCACAAATTCCTTACACAGATCTCCTCAAAAACAAGCCTCGGACTTATGCATTCACTTCACCTTTTGCACTGCCGTTCATCCAAACGATGATATTAAAAGTCGGCCTGTACATTGCCACTATGAATAGCCCTACAGAAGTATTATCACAGACAGGAAAAAAAAGGATAAAGGCACAAAAAAGTCTCATAGAGCACTGGTGATGTAGTCTATTGACAAGTTCATAAATTAGACAAGAATATTTCAGCTGCTAGGATGCAAAAGTAGCCATTCATGAATTTAGGTAAGACTGATATTTAACCGAATGTAAACGTGGAGACACCAACCATGAGATTATTTCTAAACATTTAAAATCCAAAATAATAATAATAATAAAAAGCTTTCAAGCATCTATGTGCCAGTGCTGCACTAGGTCCTATCTGTCCTAAAAGGTATTTATCCTGTACCTATTACTGTTCTTTTTCCTGTAGAAGCAACTACTGCTACCATTTTCAATCGAGAACTTGTATCAAGTAGTATATAAAGACAGAAAATAAAACACATTTTTCATTTTGATTGGAAGCGTGAATTGGAATTCTGTGAAAGTAGACGAATGGCAAATTCAGTATTTCATGAGAATTAGGACCTGTACATCTCACATGATTCACATCGCTCTCATCATCATTCACACGAGTGCACAGCACCTTCTATTACAATTTTAATTTAAACAACAAAATTCAAATTTATGACTGCATTTTTTGCAACTCTCAAGCTGCCCCATATATTAAATATTTTAATTCATGCCTCTCAAACTGTTTTCTCTGATTTAATGTTACTGTTTTGCATTCCTAGATAACATGAGTAGAAAGCACTGCTAAAAGAATGATTGATAATACTGAAAAAGATCCAAATACATACTGAATTCAGTACAGAGGAAGCACTGCGAGGTTTTGGCTCATTCAAATTGACATACATTATTAGTATGCATATTCCCCTGTCCACTGATGTTATAGGTCACAATGACATGCTCAGTTTGTCTCCAGGGATTTAACAGGAGACCTAATGATGTCTGGTTTGCATACAGGTTTTGGATATAGAATAATATTTTTCTGTTTTATATAACATGTGGACTGAATGACCAAGTTCATGTGTTACTGCATGCATTATGCACCTAGTGCTAAAAATGCCAGCGATTCTCCAAAACTCTTGTACAGTTTCTCTAAAAAACTCTAATTAAAAGGGTATTTGGAAATACATATAAATATGATCGAGTAAAGAGGTCCTACTTAATATTTTATAGGTGTACAGATTTCTGTTAAAGTATGGGAATTGTTATTCATCTAAAAAATCTACTATTTTTGACACACATCTTAAGGTCTCATTTTGTGTAACACAACGTGGAAATCTGCAACATACTGCACATGCAAATCCTCAATGTCTTTGTGAGACTGCTGAGGACAAGATATTCCAGCCCGACAAAACAGTGTCAAAAAATGATGTCATGAAGACAAGCTAAGCACGCTAACAATGAATTATCTTCCCAGCCCTGTGAAATTCACTAATAGACTCACTATTATGGTGAAATGACATCTGCTGACAGTAACTATGCAGTAGTGTCCAAGACGATCACCATTTTTCCTTTGTGAATTAACCAAGTATTTTTTATTCTAATTACTGTCATACACTGTCTTTTTAATCACTTGCCGTTTGTTTATTTTCTGTTTTCAATAAAGAACAGAAGTTCATGGAAAAAACGAAGCATCGCTGCAAGAACAGCACAGGAGGGTAGTGAAAAGTACAGAGCAGAATACAATAAAATATTGGGCAGTCATTAAGAAACCATATAAATAACTCAGAAAACCTCGCGTATACTTGCCATAGTTTACATTTAAGTGAAACCTTAAGGACTATTTCGACTATACTATAGTGGTTCAAATTGAAGTTAAAGAATTTTATTCTTAGTTGCTGCTTTATGCTTTTTATGAATTTAAGTCAAACCCTTCATGCTCTTCCCATAATATGTAATTTCATTTCATTAAAACAGTTTTAAAAATTCTACCCTAGGAAAGCTAAATTCATGAGTAGTAGGGCTTTACCGTTATTTTTTATTTTGGGCCTGGTGAGGTGTGGGGGGGGTAGGTGTACTGCAGGAGAGTAGAAAGGAGAATCAAACATGAGAAATTACAAAGTTTATTCCTTAAAAAAAATAAAGAAGTACATTGTTGATGTATAAGTCTTCCTTACATGTATAAAAATACAAAAGCACAACAGAGAAAAGGGAAGTATCAGCTTGCTTCTTCCCTGTGTAATATGAGTTGAGGTATTTTTGTGAAGCAGTGCTGAGCATGTGAAATTCGTTGCCCACAAGACAACCTCATGTCACAACAGCATTTCATTCCCCACCTAAGAGTTCACAGCCAAAGACGTCTTCATTTTTTTCTGACCTTGCAGATGGCGACAACAGGAGACGCAAAGCAAAAACATCCCTCTCCCCCTGAACCTACCCTTTCCCCACCCGCATACAAACGGCCTTTAGGAGCTGGTAAACAAAACAGGAGTGCAAAGATCGGCCTTATGGCAATCAAGGACTACCAGGAACAGGCTGGAAACTAACCCACATCACCACCTTCGCAAAGTTATTAGCAACACCACCGAAAGCATATGAAGTTAAGACACTTGCTGTGTTGCCAGTGTATTATGGAGTATTCAATTTTACATAGTGGCGTCACGTATTACCAAGACCTTAGCGTAGCAAAACCCAGATAAACAAAATTAAAGCTAAACGGTCTTGAAATTCAATTAGGGGGAAAAAAATAATAGTAGGAAGCATAGATGCATCTGGTATCTGTTCACTGGAACACATCCCAACGCGGACAGAGGGTCAAACAACGAGATGAACGCAGCATTACAGATCGTGTTTGCCATCTCGTGCCTAGGTACGTCCCTCTGGAAACACCGCCTTTGTAGCACCCTGCATCCAACAACCACCAGCAGCCGGAACAAAGTTTTCGGTACGAGCTTCATGACCCTATCTCCCCCCACCACAGCAAAGGCATACTTACTCCACTAAGGCACTACGACGTGCTGGCCGAATTATATCCCGGGCCGGTGTCAGAGTTAAGCCAGGCTTCCCTGGGCCCGGGCGCAAGCAGAAGCAGGTCCCCGCTCCGGCGCTGCCCTCCCCGGCGGCTCCGCGTTCACCGGCCGAGAGCGCAGCGGGCTCCACCCGCGGGGCCTGTGCCCGGCGCAGGCGTCCCCCCGGCCGGGGCGGGGCGGGGCGGGGCGGGGCGGGGCGGGGCGGCGGACCCTCCGCGGGGCTCGCACCGCCGCCGCCCCCTTCCCAAGGGCAACCGGCGGCCGAGGCTGCACCGAGCCCTCCCAGCGCCCCCCCGCCGCGCTGCTACGGGAGCCACAACCGCCTGGGGCCGGCGCTTCCCCAGGCAACAGTTGGCCGCGTCCCCCGGCGGCCCCGCCTGCCCGCCCGCCCCCGCGCAGCCCCCGGGCGGGCGGCAACACCCGGCCCCGCCGTGCCTCCCTCCCTCCCCGCGCTTACCTGAGCCGCCCGCCGCCGCTCGCCGCCGCAGGGACGGCCGTCCATCCCCCGCGCCTCACAGACAGCCGGCGGCGCGGCCCGGCCCGCCCCAGCCCCAGCGCGACGCTCGCAGGCCCGCCCCGCGCTGGCTGCGTGCGGCTCCCGCCGGCGGCCGCCCCGGCTGCCTCGGCCCGCCCCCCGCCGCCGCGGGCTGAGGAGGGGCGAGGCGGCTCCGCCGCTGCCGGGGGCCGGAGGGGGAGGCGCGGTGCCGGGGGTGGGTGGCCATGGGGAGGGGGAGAGGAGGCGGCGGGGGTCCCCCACCTCCGCACCGACCTTCCGCAGGGACCCTCGGCTCCCCGGCGCGGCGGTCGGCTCAGAAACACGGGCAGGGCAGCGTGCCGCTGCCACCCGTGCTGCAGCCCGCCCGGGACCTCGGCCCTGACCCAAATCCGCCCCCTTCCCCGGAGATCCCATCCCCTCTCCTCCCAGCTGGTGGCATCTTTCTTCTTTTTTTTTTTTTTTCGGGGAGGGGGGAGTGTGCGTGTGTGTAAATGAGTTCAGCGGCACTGCAGATACATTTTTTTGCATTTCTGGCTTTGCAAAAGGCAGTACTTCCTCAGAACGTCAAAACCAGATCTGAGCCCGTTCACAGCTCGTGAAAATACTTTGTACTTCCTCTTGCTGTTTTGAGGGTTAAATAAGGTTAAAGTTGCAAGAATGGCTACACGGCACTTGGTTTTCCCCCTTCCCCAAAAGCCAGTCTATGAGTCATTTACAGGAAGAAAGAAAGAAAAAAAAAGAAAGCAAGAAAAAAGCCTACAAGTAACAATATTGGAAGTACAGCATAAAATTATCTGGTTATTTGTTCATATCAGGGTTTTGCTTGCTGAGCTCTTTAAATGTGAGAAGCCGTGATGCTGACCACAAAGCCATTACAGCACTGTGTCCCGGACCGGAGAGCTCACAGCTGCGCTCTCCCTGGGGCAGAGGCGTCGAGGAAAGGGCCTGTGTGCACCAAGAGGTGTGATTCTCACGAATGAGGTGAGCTTTGAAGCACTGTGAAGCCAAGCGGTTTGGTAGAGCTGCCAGCACATAGGGTCTGCTGCTGACTTGACCCTCTGGCCTGTCACCCCCGCTGAGCAAACATGCCAGAGCAGCGTCACTTATACACTTTAACTTCTTGCCTTTGCCCAGGCTGTATCCAGATGTTCTTGAAGTGTTCTTCTTTGGTCTGAAGATTCCAAATTTTCTAGTTAGAAAATAATTCAAGTGACATACTTAGTCTATTGAAAGGCTTGGTGTCTCCTGCTGTAGCACATATTTAATATAGCTACCCTTACAGCACCCAGCTTAGCAGAACACTAAGATGCTGGCTTGCATTTTTTTATCCACAAGTCTCAAAGTACCTTTTAAAAGAAGTAAATAACATTGCTCCACTTTCCAGTCACATGGAAAACTTGAACCAGGAGAGAGAACTGAACCTCAGATTCCCAGCTAGCAGCTTAATGTCCCTTTTACTTATTTTTCTGGGGCATGCCTTCTGACCGTTGTGTAATGGACGTGTCTTTAACTGGATGCTTTCGCAAACGAAGAGGCAGCTGTTGCCCATCCTTTGGAAATATTCTGACTCTGTTAGTGCATGTTATGTGTACTCTCAGCCTGTCTGCACTGAATGCACCAGGGACTCATCCAGAAGAGTGTTTTGATTCTGGATATGGATAGTATTTAGGAGCTAGAAAATTCCAACTTTTAAATCCTGCCAAAACAGAGGGATGGTTATATATTGATGAAATGAACTGTAGAACATCTACATAGCTTTAGCGTCACATACTGCCATAAGACTGAAGCTGAACAGCCTGTAGGGGAATGGCAGGCAAGTGATAGATTTCAGATTCTCAGCTTTGGACAATGACGTTAGAGACTGGGAAGTAATTGTTTAACCAGCTACTTGAGTATCAGCCAAGCTACAGCAACTGTCTGTGCAAAACTGTTATCCCAGTGCTGGTGTGAGACAAGTCCAGTTTGAGACATGTGTGGTAGGGTTCAGATTCCTCAATAAAGTAATCTCTGATCACTTGGACTCTGTGAGGGATCTCACATAGCGCCCAGTTTTTGCTTTGAAGAGGTGCAGGATTCACATAGAGTTCCATCTCATCTCTACCAGCCCCATCCCAGTACCTCAAACACCCTAAACTTTCTCAGGAAAAAGGACGTGCTTGCATATACGCAGGTGAAATTTAGGTATACAGACACCTGCATGTTCTTAGACATTAATTAGGTGACTAATCTGCCACTACAGTCAGTAGTAGGGTCCAGGTCTGGTGTTTTCTTGAATGTCTCATGCCTCACAAAAAGCAGGAAGGTGCCTACAATCATCTGGTGGGCAACCCAATGGGCCAGCTGCTAAAAGGCTGTGTTATCATGGTTCAAAGCTACCCAGGCTCCATTGACCCAGGCCCTGATCCACAGGTGGGGTAAACAAAAACATTCAGAACTTTTTAAGACGCCTTTGGGTACCTCGGCTTGTTTTCTACTACTCTTCTGGATGCATCAGATCTCCTGCAGGTTCTATGACCCGTACAGTAGCCAAGGTAGAGTGCCCATTGCTGCACAAGTGCATCTGTCTTCACTACAGTGGAAACATATGCACCTAGCTGAAGACATCTGCCTACAGACATCTAGAATTTAGGAGTCTGAATCTTGGACCAAATCCCATCCAAACTGATTTGCAATCTCCAATCTCAGGGGAATTTAACACATTTTATTTCACAGTTATGACAATATAGACACAACCAGTTGCCATAGCTCAGCTGGGACATAGCAGCACAGCAGCAATCTCCCAAATTTTTTGGATGCTATCCTTATAACATCTGCTGTAATTTGAATAGTGACATAGAGAATTTTTTTTAAAATAGGAATAATTCATAAAGCCATCTACAATGTCGGCAAATATTTGAATTTTTATCTACCTGAAACAGTGTTATGTAGTCTCCTGCGGAGTGTATGGTGTCTTGCAAGTCTTGAAACTCATGGCTTTATGCAGAATTGCTCTAACAATCATCTGGATGTGACCAGTGGCCTCAAAACAGATGGGAACCTATTTTCAGCCTTTGATGTTCAACTTGCTAAGCAGAACTAATGTATTTATCTAGCAGTTTTCTCAAGTATTACATTAGGCGTTCATTTGTGGAATAAAAGGATATCTGTGCAGACTGAAATGAAGAAGGTTAGTGCAAAGAGCATTCTCAGAAAAGAATGGTTTAGAGCCCAGTTCAGAGATTACCAAATGCAAAGGAAAGTGTCTTCAATTTCAGTGGTCATTGAATCAGCCCCTTAATTATCTCCTCAGTCTGGAAGTACTTTATTTTTGTGGTTGACACAGAAAAAAAGGATAATGCTAATGTATTCTATGAAGTAAATTATATGAATATTCAAGACAGTCCTGTCATCACTTGCATAA